>NC_066581.1:512028302-512351635 GCF_024323335.1 Lathyrus oleraceus
CATATTTACAAAACAGATGTTTCTTTTCTATATTTTCATTTTCAATGCTTGCTTGGTTTTTCATTTTTATTTTCAAGAGTTGTGGTACTTACCAATTCTCCCCAACTTATTTCTTACTCACCCTAAGTGAATGCTCTTAACTTTTTACGGCAAAAGAACAATAATCAAGATTTTCCGGGTTGTAACAAAAAGATTTTTGAAATCTTGCTTTATTTCAAGCTGAGATTCAAGTGTTTAAGCTCAAAGGGGTTAACAAATACTCTCTCTGCTCACAGGTAAGTTGTTTTTGGATGTAGTTGTGCTCGATAAAAAACAAGTGCCTTGATCATTTCTAATTGCTTCCACATATTCACAATAATAAAAGACAAAGCATGAATCAAATGAATCAACAAAAGTTATTAGAATCCAGCATTTAAGTGTACAATGGAGGTTTCCTCACAATTTGTGGTTTAAAGTTCTAGATGAAACATTCATTCAATCATGTTGCAAAAAGACAATATTCAATTTACCAAAAAGAGTAAAGTTCCTAATGCATTCTATCATTCTAGCCGAAGGTAACCATGTACCTTAGCCTCATTCACTTGTTTATTCTTATCATTGCCATCCAAGCTCGGATGCACCTTCATTGGGTACTTCTTTGAGGAGCAACCAATCTAGAAGGTTTGCCACTTAATCAACCAAAAATTTATTAAACAAACAAAATTAAAAACATAAATAAATAACATTACTGAAAATTTAAATTGTTCATGGGGGACAAAACACCCCAACAGTACAAAATACAGAATCCGAAACTACAAAAGAAATAAACATAAAAATGAAAAATACAAAAACTCAACCCTCTAAGGGCTCAAAATCCTCCTCGCTACCGGCTTCAGAACCGGTAGCCTCATCATCAACATCACCAGAAGACGCACCAGCGCCCGCCCCCTCACCATACACATGCCTGTCCACAGGCCAGTTAGCGTTAAGCAGAAACTGCTCACGGCTGTTTGTGAGAGAGATGAAAATGAGAGAGTGTGGAGAGTGCTCGGTTAAAATGCCTCAGCAGAGTTGCAAAAACAGAAAAGTTGTGTTTGGGCCAAAATGAGTGGCCTGCTGAGATTTTAAATAAGTGTTGTCAAGCAGCGCTCGCTGCTGCTTCGCCTAGTGAGCAGCTAGCGAATCAGCTCGCTACTGCCTCGCCTAGCGAGCATCAAGCGAGCATGACAGCAAATGCCTTTTCAAAGGCAGCAATTCATGTTCATACAACATGGTTTTAGCACTAGGAAACCCAACACAACACAACACAAAAAACAGTAAATACTTACAATGTTGGGGTGCCTCCCAACTAGCGCTTGTTTAACGTCGGCTAAGCTCGACGGTGTGATGCTCACAGAGGAGCATCCAATGGAATTGTGTAGCTTCCGCGATCCACTTTGTTGTTTGAGCTACCGGGATCCATTTTGTTGAGCAACTTTCTCAAGGGCTTTGTTGTCTTCACGAGGTTCTTGATGAACCTTCGATAAAATCTAATACCACCCTTTTTCGGAACTATTTGCACAACACTCACCCATTCACCGTCGGCGATAGAATACTTCATCCCGGCCTCTACCAGTTTGACAACCCCTTTCTTCTTCAGCACCCGCATCAATTGATTCTCTTCGTTTGTGAACAAATTATTGCTGATGATCACGGGTTTAGTACAGTTATCATCAAGGTACACATATTTCAAATGTGGCTCCAGTTTTGGTTCCTCCACTATATTGGTCATATCCACGCCTTCCCTTGTCTCATCATGATAGAAAAGTTCTCCGTAAGCCTCTAATTCATGCAACCATGCTTCCATCTTTTTTTCTTTAGTTTTGGTCGAAACTTGGTAGACTCCTATAAGAGGTCTTTCGGAAGGATTAGAAATATGAACCTGGTTTGCGACCTCCACTAGCTTCTCCTCTGTGGCATCGATTCAGAAAGAATCATGTTTATCATTGAGATGCTTTTTGGCTTCAAAAAGATGGAAGGCTACCTCTTCATTTTGGACCCTTACCTTCATCAAACCGTTATCTACGTCTATCATCATGCGCGCGGTTTTCATGAATGGTCGGCCCAGGATGAGCGGAGCATCATCATCCTCTTCCATATCAATAATAATAAAATCAACCGGGAAGAAGAATTTATCAACTTTGACTAACATGTCTTGAGCCACTCCATATGGTGCAGTGGTAGATTTATCAGCAAGTTGCAAAGTCATCTTAGCAGGTTTGATATCAACATTTCCCAATCTTTTGATAATGGACAGTGGAATTAAATTGATGCTAGATCCCAAGTCAATCAAGCCATTACCCATGTAGGTGTCTCCGATGGTTACCGGTAGAGCGACTCGTCCCGGATCGGATTCCTTCCTTGGGAGAGTTTTTTGAATGATAGCACTACATCGTGCATCAAGCAAGATTGTCTCAGGTTCCGTGTACCTCCGTTTTTTTGTAAGTATGTCCTTCATGAATTTGGCATACTTTGGCATTTGCTCCAAGGCTTCAGCAAACGGAATGTTCACTTTCAATTGTTTAAAAATATCCATGAACCGGGCGTAATGCCGTTCATTCTCCCTTTTGGACGGAGCATGAGGATAAGGAAGGTTTTGGATTGGAGTAGCGCTCACTACCTCCTTTCCTTTTGCAATTCTCGAACTCCTCCATCTAGGTTTTTTCACTGGCTCCACCACTACTTCATCACTTGTATTTTTCTCAATCTCCACACTTTTTTTCTTTTCAACTTCACCATTCGTTTTGGTCTTTTCAACTTCTTCCTTTTCACTCCACTCCCCCACTTCACCATCAATATTTTCCTCAACTATTTCCTCCTCATTTTCTCTCTCAACTCTTTTTTTATTCTCACTCATCAACTCCCTCCCACTTCTCGTTGTGATCGCCTTACAATACTCCTTAGGATTTGGTTGCGTGTTTGCCGAAAAGGAAGGACCGGTTTGTTGTTCCGCGAGTTGCTTAGCAAGTTGCCCAACTTGAGTCTCGAGATTTTTTATAGCCGTGTCGTTGCTTTTTTGATTTGCCATTGACATTTGCATGAATTGCGTCAATGTCTCTTCCAACTTCGAAGTTACGACCGACGGTTGTTGAGGTATATAAGGATTTTGAGGAGGGTTTTGACGGCTAGAAGAACCACCTCCATAACCTTGGTTTTGGTAATAGTTACTTCTAGATTGGAACCCTTGGTTCCCTTGGAAATGTTGTTGTTGATTTTGAGGGTTTGGTTGATAAGGTTGTTGTTGTTGTTATTGTGGTCTCGGTTGGTAGTCCCTTTGGTTTGCCATGTAGTTTACTTCTTCAAACCCCGGAGGTGGACAGAATTCGGTGTCATGCTCACCTTTACAAAGCTCACAACAAGCTATTTGTTTAGCTTTAGACGGTTCTCTCAACTCTTTAATTTGTTGCGTTAAGAGTTCCACTTGTTGTGAGATGAGCTTGTTTTGGGCAAGGATGACATCGTTCGTCCCTAGCTCAAGCACTCTCGGCTTCTTCAAAGAGTTGCCTCGACTTTGACTCTGAAGATCATTTAGAGCCATTCGATTTATAATGTCTATAGCTTCTTCGGCACTTTTTGACAATAAAGAGCCACCCGAGGTAGCATCCAACAACGTTTTGCAGTTTGGTTGAAGTCCATTTTTGAAGATATGGATTTGAGTCAATTCATCAAATCCATGCCCTTTACATTTCCGAAGCATGAACTTGAATCTTTCCCACGCTTCATTTAATGATTCACTGGTTCCTTGTGAAAACACCGAGATGGCCGTCTTGGATTCCATGAATCGGTTATGGGAGAAAAATCTTTCGATGAATTTCTCTTCTAACACGTTCCAGTCTGTCATTACGGCTGGTGTTTGATCTAGGTACCAATCCTTTGCTTTACCGAGCAAAGCGTGGGGAAATAATCGTCTGAACAACGGAAGCTCCTGAGCCTGATCCACTCCGGCAACCAATGCTATCTCATAAAATTTTGTGAGAAAAGCAAATGGGTCTTCATGGTCCATTCCGGTGAATGGACTTCCATATAATAAATTTAGAGTTCCCGTTTTCATCTCAGCTTGCCTTCCTGTGTGGTTGGCAAACTGAGCGGTGTTCCTTGGACTATTTATGCATGGAGTAGAAATAGGTGGTGGTGGTGGTTGCTCCATGTTTGGTATGAATGGTGGTGGATTTGTGGTCGAAGAACTTTCTCCTTGCTCTTGGCGTTGTCTAGCCTGTTGCCTCCTACGTCTCGTTTTGCTATTGAGCCTCCTTGCGGTTCTCTCGATCTCAGGATCAAAAAGAAGTTCGTCCACAGGGATTTGCCCTCGCATAAAACGTAAGCTGCACACTAAACCAAACAGATTACAAGCACAAGTCAAAAATTCACAAGCTAAAACTTAAACAACCATTGCGATGCTCGCAATATCAATTTACAATCCCCGCCAACGACGCCATTTTGTTAGTTGTAAATTTACGTGTCGGGTTTTTGTTATCGTATCCACAGGGATTGTAAGATATCACCGCCGTTCGATGGTTGTATTAATTCTAACTCAATGTAACAATAAGGTTTTGGTTGGTTGTCACGTTATCTTACATAAAAAGGTAATAAATTGCGGTAAAAGTTATGGTTTGAATAAATGAGAAATATTGCCAAAGTTAGGGTTCGATGATCACTTTGCATGTATTTGTTCGGTCAACAATCTTATAAACTCCTTTAGATGATAAATTATTTCACAAGGTCCTCCCAATGTGTTTCTCTCGAACACCCATTGTGAGTTTTGCCATTTTGATCCATTGTTTCTCTCGAACACAATCTATCAAAATGACAACTTTTTAGTTCAACCTTATGGTGAACAAAATCATTCATTACTATCTCTAGCTAACAAACAATATTGGATGAAAACCTAGGTCAAGAGTTGGTAAACATCTCTCGATCATAAACCAACACAAAGAGTTTTAAATAGAAACAAAGTTTTCATCATATATTCACCATTAAAGAGTTTACACATGAAGATCCTTACATTTACACACAAAGCTAGTAATCACCTACATCTAACCTTGACAAATGGAGGACTTAACTACTCATTTTCATGGTAGCTTGGTCGGCAAGTTTCGGAAGAAGGTTGATCAACATCCAAGTCGGATAATCGATATTGGATGGGAATCCACCTTCTTTTTGTAGAAGATGGTTACAAGATGAAGAGAAATGAAATCTAGGGCATAAAAGATCCTAAGAACAATGCTGTAAAAATATCTAACAAAAGTACAAAAGTGGAAAAATGAGGTAAAAACTAGGTTTGGCACTCAAAAGTGGCACCTGCTACTTATAGAGTAGTACTGGGCTGTCATGCTCGCTAGGCGAGCAGAAAGGCTCGCCTAGCGAGGGTCTAATTGTGGCACACAAGGCACCTGTGCCCAGAGAAACAGGGTCTGTTGAACTGTCATGTTCGCCTAGCGAACAAACCTTCGCCTAGCGAAGGACACGCTCCAACCTTCGCCCCAGCGAGGTTGAGAGGTTTTGCTACTGGAATGCTCGCTGGGGACTCGCTAGAGCCTCGCCTAGCGAGAGAGTGCTGGCTGCGCTTTTCACCAAAACTGAACGAACTCGCTACCACCTTCGCTAGGATCTCGCCTGGCGAATTTATTGGCATTTTACTGGAGCTTTTCGCTGGAAACTCGCCTAGCGAGGCCTTCGCTTCAGCTCTCGCCTAGCGAGCAAGCTGATGAATGCAAATTCTCTTTGGTTCCTTTGCCAACTTCTTGTGTCTTTCATTTTCTATTGTTTCATGCCTTCTACCTGCACAATAACACACAAATCAAAGGTACCAAGATCGTTTATCAATGTATTGCATTTCATGTTAGAACAAAGGTGGTTTTGACAAAAGAGCAAGGAAATAGAGTGAAAAATACCCTTAATTGATAACTCAAATAAGCACTTTTGGGTATCTAACAGGTAGCCAGGCCACACGGTGAATTACAAGGCTTAAGCCCGTCCTTCATGGAACTTACCTTCATACCTCAGTGTAACCCTAAATCAGGGTTTATAAATCCTTTCTTTCATTATTCTGTGGATTTCTAAAGAAAATTAAAGACCTTGACAATAAGGAATTGAGGGGAAAATGATGATTGAACGAGTCGACTATGATAAATCTTCGCGCTTGCTTTAAAATGCTCATAATTTCGAGATCTGAAGGAGCTGTGAGCGATGATATTGGGAAACAAACGTGAATCACGTAAATTATTGAAATCAAAGGCTAAATGTTTTCTGATTCGATATCCTAAGGAGGCTACAATTCGGTAAAGCAGAAATTGGATATGAATTGGAGGAAATCGTAGGAATCAAAAGTTGATTCCCACATACGACACCACTATTCTATTTCAAATATAGAAATGAATAATTGATGATCTTGAACGGTGGCTCTGATCTCCGTTACAACGGTGGGAGATGGACCAACATGGTTAACACTCAAATGCCCAAGTGACTTCAAGATTCAAGATGGGTATAGTGTGTCGCGGCTGGAAAATTTAGAGAGTCATCATCATCCTTTATTTGTTCATAAGGAACAGGGAAATAATGATAAAACCTAATATTAAGGATGAGACCTAGGGTTCAGGAGTCATCTAAGCAAGAGGATGATGTTAGGAACCCCTCACTTTCATTGTACACAATGGGATTCTCCTCTAAATATAGGGTTAGTGTGCTTGTCTAAGGGAAGTTTGCATATGCTATTTATTATTGCTTAATTTATTTATTTACAAGGGAATATGTTGCTAAGGGGAAAATATTAAAAACGGGACAAAGAAAATGTATTTTTGGTTATTGTATACGACTTTATGCCTACGTACCCTCATGTTTGATAAAGGATCAGAGCACCGTAGCTCTTCTAAAAATATTTGTTTGTTTTATTGGTTTTAGATCTTAAAAAGTTCTCCACACATCGGGGTGAAGAGATGTTTAATTTGAAAAATGCCTTGATGCACAAGGGCATCAGACTTATAGTTTGAGTGTGCGAAATTGATTTTAAATGACTTGTTAATTGCAGAGAACTTATGGTTAATTTAATTTAAAAGTTAGATTAAATGTCATATGTACATAATTATTTTTTAAAATTGAGAAAATATTAAACACATGCAATTAGTAAAAGAAAGATTAATATTATTTTTTTCCTGCTTGAACCCTAATTCTTAATTATCTTAATTATACTATTTGAAATCCTAACCATAACCCTAATATTGGTCATTAATCCTAATATTATCCTAATAAAAACCCTAATTAAATATATTATGTTTTTGTATTTTTTTTCATTTTTTATTGATCATAATAAGGTAAAAACTTTAATTAATAATTTTTTTGTTATTTTTAATTAACTTAATTGAAATCAATTACTAATATTAAAACGCAGGGGGTGTAAAATGAACTACACTAGTAATTGGTTGTTCACTGGGGTGTGTGAATAACAAAGGATCTAGGCCCAATAAGTTGTTGGAGCCCAGCGCATAGGAGGGTTCACAGAGGGAGAGAGTCAACAAATGACTCTCTATAAACCTCTTGATCAAGATCAAATGACCCTTACTACATGAGATCACGACCCTTGATCATGATTAGTGGTCAATGTATGCTAAATGTGTAGTTACGATGCCAAGTCAATGAGGGTGTACCATGTGCAAGTGTGTATGTTGATTGCGTTGAGTCAACAAGTTGATTAACTGGAAGGAGGCCACGCAGGCATGGGGTGGCATCCAATTGAGGAGGCACTTAAGCGAAAGTCCTCATAATTTCTTCATTTTTCATTTCCAACCTCTCTCTTCATCTCTCTCTCTCTCTCTCACTCACTCTTCTCCCTTCTTTCTTTCCCCGACCACCCTTTTCCCCAGCAACCACCCTAAAGACCACTGTTATCCCTAGTTTCTGGTTGAAGTTCGACCGTAAACTTCATCCCAAACCCAAAACACGATGAATGTTCTTCATGAACATTCATCCCCAAACCCATTTCTTCAACATTCGTGAACCATACTATGTATTCAACATGGACCGTAACCTACAAACCCAAAAATGATGAACCCTCGTCTGGGTTCAACATGAACCCTAACCTCCAAAAACGAGAAACAATGAACCTTAACCCTTACCCTAACCTAAACCCAGAAATACCCTAAACCTACCCAGATCGAAATTAAACTACCTTCGAACCTTAAATCAGAACCTTCTTAATCTTAATTCCACATGCAAACAAATAATCAATCATCGAAAATCCTGAAACCCTAAACCCCTCTTAATCCCAAACCCTAACCTTAATCATCAAACAAACACAACAACAACAACATTATAAACAAGGTAACAAACCTAACACTTTTTGCGCCTTAATATCTTTTCACCCAAATGAATATAAGAATCCAAACCCATCATTGTTCAGTAATGCAATTTTTTCCTCATTGTGCCTGCTAGACCCTTCGAATAGCTAACGACTATATTAACTATATCTGAGTCATCAATGATGTAAAGTAACATATCATTTGCATGCAAGACTAATCTTGGTATGAAAATGGTTAGTTTTTGCGTGCCTAAAGAAAATACTGATTTAGTAGTCTGGTTGCAGGATGATAGCTCAAAAGATTATATTTACATTCTGGAGGCATGAAATCCAACAAAACAGTTGTAATGGGCTATATATCTCAGTGGTATTTATTTCGCCTTTTCTGTTTGTATTATTACCCTTTATTCCTCAATGTGAAAATTAGATTTAGTTTGAACTATCATTCTTTTCTGCTATGTTGGCGAGGAGGAGAAACTTTTATGAGCTTGAAGATTTTTTTTTACACAAACGTTTTATATTCTTAGTTTAATAATAATTCTTACAGAAAATACCATTTCATTTCACTTTGTACACTGTTTTCAAGACTAAAATAGAAGGTTTGGAGGGAGGGTTGTAGATGAAAAAATAGATAATTTGTTTCCTAAATTTTGAGAACAATAAAAAATTTGAACTATATTTTTAATTGATGATACACATGAGATATAGGAAACATATTATAGATATTAGGGGTAGACAAAAAAATCAAATCCAACCCAAACTGATTTAACCGATGAATAAAAAAGAAACGGGTGATGAAAAACTAACTCATATAACTGTGGTTCACATTTTTTGGTTTTCAGTGTGTTACTACGAAATCTGATTTTGATTATGAAACTAAAACATAACCGAATCCGATTGAATTTTTAGTATGTTTGATATCTCTTTAGTTTTTATTTACAAATTTAACTTTAATGTAAAAATAAAATGTCTCGACACTCAAAATTTTAAATGTGCCTAGCCTATGCATGATTGACGAAACACATTATTAATTAATACTCTTCCTTTTGACAGAGTAAGTATCATATGCTCGGAAGAAATGAAATGACAATTCATTATTTTATTAAATTAATACTTCGTTAAAAAATACATTTTCTTTTCTCTACGCTTATTACTTCTGCTTTTCCACTTTCTTCACACACCATCAAACAATTTTTGTTTAGGCAAAATCAAATTGAACATGAGTTCTATGAAGCATATTTCATCTTACTAATATCTGATTACCAATGTTATTGTTATTTTCTTAAAACAAGAGATAAATGAACTTTTCTTTCTCATTGACTTTTCTTGCAATAAGGTATATTGTTCATCATCTCATATCTATGAAATATGTATCACATCCTCACTACACCATTATCACTCTTCTAGATCTAATTCACCACCAAGAGAGAGACAAGGAAGATGAACGTTAAGTGTGTTTTATGCCAAAGCTCCATGTATTACAATTGATAAAAGATAGTAGAAAAGGGCCATTAGGCCTGGAACTGTATTGAGTTATGAATCACACATTTTTATAAAAAGGAAAGTCCTATACTATATACAAAAAAGGTATTGGGCCATAACAAGTAAAAACCACTAAGCCGAATATTAGACAGCAAAGCCCAAATAAGAAAAGCTAATTATCTAATACCCCTATAAGTTTGGGGGTAAATAGAATGAAGACCAAGCTTAGTGATGTTATAGAAGAAATATTTGAAGTTCAAAGGCTTTGTGAAAACATATGCGAGCTATTGTGAAGAAGAGACGGGAAGGGGATAAAAGAGGTCATGCTGAAGCTTTTCACGCACCAGATGACAGTCTAAATCAATATGCTTTATGCGCTCATGGAAGGATGAATTACTTACAATATGTCTGGAAGAAGCATTGTCATAATACATGAGGTTTGGTAGCTTGAAAGAGATATGGAGTTCTTTGAGAATGTTGGTTAATCATTAGAGTTCATAAACTGTGGATGCCATGGATCTGTATTCTGCTTCGGTAGAGCTATGAGACATAATTGGTTTCTTTTTAGTTTTCCAAGAAATAAGTGGATCTCATAGATAAATGTAGAAACCTGTGATGGATTTGCGTGTTTCCATACAAGTTACCCAATCTGAATCTGAGAAGGCTTTAAGTTGTAGAGAAGAATTGCTTGGAAAGAATAAACCTTGGCCCGGATAAGACTTGAGATAGCGTAACACTCAAAAGAGCCGCATTCTAGTGAAGATCGGTGGGATGACTCATATGTTGACTGAGTTGTTGACCTGAATACGAGATGTCAGGCTTGGTGTTAAGTAAGTAAATAAGTTGTCTAACAAGCCTTTGGTACTTAGCAGGATCTTGCATAGGAATGCCATCAGTTGTCTTTAATTTGGTGTCTCGAGCCATGGGAGTTATGGCAGGTTTGCAGCCCAGTAATCCAGCAGTTGAAAGGAGATCAAATGTGTGTTTTTGTTGACAAATATTAAATCCCGAGTCACCTCTTGCCACTTCTAAGCCTAAGAAATATTTCAATATGCCAAGATCCTTGATATGAAAATGATGTTGTAGTGTATGCTTTTCTTTGTTGATGATGTCCATATTATTTCCTGTAATTATAACG
The DNA here is from genome assembly GCF_024323335.1 of Lathyrus oleraceus. NCBI lineage: Eukaryota > Viridiplantae > Streptophyta > Magnoliopsida > Fabales > Fabaceae > Lathyrus > Lathyrus oleraceus. The sequence continues at coordinate 512,039,231 of NC_066581.1, forward strand.
TCATCAACATATATCAACAATACAGTAAATTGTTCTTTGGATTGATGTATAAATAGGGAGTGATCAGAAGAGGATTATTTGAAGTCATTGGTGAGTAAAAAATTGGATAACTTTTCAAATCATTGTCTACTTGATTATTTCAATCCATAAATAGATTTGAGAAGTTTGCAAACTTGATTTGGGTAAGAATGTGTAATTCCTTTAGGTAAATACATGTACACCTCGTCATCCAAGACTCCATGAAGAAAAGCATTGTGCAGATCAAGTTGATGAAGATATAAGTTTAAAGAGAAGGCAAGAGCAATAAGTAATCTTACATTTGTAAGCTTTGCAACATGAGAAAATGTATAAAATAAATAAATATCTTGAATTTGGTTGAAGCCTTGAACAACTAACCTCGCTTTATGTCTTTCTATTGTGCCATATGAATTGAATTTGGTCTTATAGACCCATTTGCAACCTATAAATTTCTTACCTGGTGGTAAAGTGGTGAAATTCCATGTGTGGTTGTCTGTTAAAGCTTGGATTTCAACATTTATAGCCTTGATCCAATGAGGATGAAGACTAGCTTGCTTATAAGTAGCAGGATCACATGCAGTAGTAATGGAAGATATGAAAGAATAATATGCATGGGAAGTATGATGATATGAAATGTATTTTGAAATATCATAAGAAATGATGTGTGATATGTATTGAAGACATAATCATTCAAATATGCAGGTGCATATTTGGTTCTAGTAAACTTCCTAATAGTAGTGATGTCAAGAGAAGTGTCAGGATCAAAAGTAGGTGTGTGATCAGTATGTTGAATTGGCTCATTGGAAGGTGGGGAATTTTGAGGGCTGGTGGGAGAATTAAGGGAATCTTGAGGAGTAAGGTTGTCAGGTATGTGGTCAGAGTTGATGGGATGGTATATGGAAGTAAGGTGGTAAAAAGGAATGGAATGGTTTATTGTTCATTACCAAGGGTAGGAGCATAAGTGTTGTTAGTGGTGGGATGAGGTGTGTAGGGAAATGTGTTTTCATAGAAAATACAATTTCTGGAGGTGATAATGGACCTATTATTGAGATAAAAAAGAGGAGATATCCTTTAATACCCATGGGAAAACCTAGAAATAAGCATTTTGTGGATTTAGGATCTAGTTTGTCCCTATGTCTTGTGATGGTGGAAGCATAGGCAAGACATCCAAAGGTTTTAAGGTGCGTGAAGGATGGAGGTTCTTTGAAAAGAAGCTCATAAGGAATGTTGTTTTGCACGACAAAGGGAAAAAGAACAAAAAAAACTTAGGGAAGTTGGCATGGAATAAAAGGGATCTAGTAACATTAACTAAGTGGATATGTTTTCTCTCAACAATGTAGTTTTGTTGAGCTGTTTCAATATAAATTATTTGATGTAAGATCCCTAGAGATGCATAATAAGATGACATAAGAAATTCAGTTCCATTATCACTTCTAATGATTTTGATGAAATTGAGTTTGGCAATAAAATGATGAAATTTTTAATGTGAATTCTAGTTTCAAATTTATGAGTCATGAGAAAAGTCCAAGTATAACGTGTGAAATCATCAACAATAGTTAAAAAATATTAGAAACTATCCAAAGAAGGAACATGTATAAGACCACATATATGCATATGTACTAAATCAAAGTAATGAGCTGAAACAAAAGTACTTATAGGAAAGGGAGGCCTACATTGTTTATCTAAATGGAAAGTGTGGCAAAGAGAATTCTTATTGTATTTGATAGTAGAAATATTTTGTGACGTATTATGTAAAACCTCATTAGAAGGATGTCCTAAGTGATGATGCCACAAGGATAAATCTACATTATCTGAATCTTTAAAACTAGCCGAGTTACAAGTATTAGGATGTGCAAAATTGTAGGGTGTATTGTGGACAGGGACTTTGTGAAGGATGTAAAGGTTATTATAATGAGTCATTTGTCCAATCATCCGCTTGGTACATACATCCTGAATGTAACAGGAATTGTGTAAGAATGAAATGCTATAATATGGCATATTTAGAGATAGAGATTAGGCTAAACCTAAACTCGGGGATATAAAAAATATTGTGCAGGTGAAAGAAGTGATCAAGTATAATAGTTTCATAAAAATTTGCAGTAATATGAGTCCCATTAGGGAGATGAATATAAACAGGATCAATAACTTTAATATCTGAAATGCACTTGATATAGGGGCATACATGATGAGACGCCCATGAATCAAAGATCCACATAGAAGGTATTTGAGATTCAATACCTCTATTAATGATACCTGAGATTATGTGGTTGTTAGGATTAGGAACTTTATCAGTCTTGGGATGCTGATGATCCTTCCGGGGTTGTTGGAGGAGAAGAAGTTAGTGTTGGTAATCCTCCTTAGAAATGACACCTTCTTTGTCTTAAGTCTGTGTAGTCTTGGACTCCAAAGAAAACTTTGTATTCTCGTTCCGATATCCAGGTGGAAACCCATGTTTGAAATAACAGGTTTCCACTGTATGATTTGTTTTGCTGCAATTGATGCATAACATGGAATTCTTCGAGTTTCCTTTACCTTTGCCCTGAGTGTTATTGTTATTGTTGGCATATATAATGGTTGAGTTGGGTGCAAGGTAGGTGGAGCAACCACTTGTTGTTGAGAAATAAGTGAATAAACGCGATTGATGCTGGAAATCAAATCTAGGAGCAAGCTTTGTGTCAGAATCTTATGATAGTTATCGTTTAAACCCTTCAAAAAACACGAAACATACTCCATATGCTTGTAATTGCAAACGATTTTGGCCAAATCACAGGTGTAGGGTGTGGGGAATGAACAAGAAGGGGTTGATCGGAAATCTTCTAATTCATCCCAGAGGATCTTGAGATCAGTGAAGTATGTAGACAAAGATCTATCACTTTGTTGAATGGAATGCAGATCACAGAGAAGATCGGAGAATCGAAAGTGATTACATTTGGTGAAGCGTTCTTGAATATCTCTCCAAAGATCGAAAGTCGAATTGAAGCAAATGGTGCTTTATGCGATGTGAGGTGAAAGGGTACGATTGATACAAGAAAGTACCATATTATTCGTACGATCCCATAGCTCGTAATTCGGATCAGAGAAGGTTGGTTTGGGGAGATTACCATTGATGAAGGGGATTTTTCTCTTCGATGTCAAGTCACAATACATGAATTTACTCCTGTTGTGATAATTGTTATCATCGAGAGGTGGTGCAACTAGGGTGGCGCTAGGGTTCTCACTAGGATAAAGATAAAAGGGGTTTCTAGGGTTCAAGATTAGATCTGTGGGTTCGATCTTGAAATTATCGTGATTTTCGCGTGACAAAGTTGCGACGTGATTGCCATGTTATAAAAAAATTTAGATTTTTTTTCCAGTCTTTCCATGTGCAAGTCTGACTCTCAATTTTTTAATAAATAAAAACATGTAACGACGTGATTATCACGTCGCAACTCCCTTTTTTGCCACGTGATTTTCACGTCATTATATCACGTGGTTGGAGAAAAGTTTTCTTGTTGTGGTTAATGTAATGATTCATATTTTAATTCCTATTTAAACAAACTAAAGCATTATCATTACCAATTTTTACATTTTAAAATTCCAAATCATCTATATCAGTAGGCATTCATCATCTTCTCAACATCTCATTGTAGTCATTCATCATTTTATCGTAGAATATTTTTTCTAACTGTTATTGTTTATTATTGTTGTGGTAGAATGATCGTAAGACGTATTGCATAGACACCACTTAACAGAGGAAGATATTTTTTACTTGATCAATCAACAAGGTAATGCAAATAAAATTTGGATAATTAAACATTCTCATATTTTCTTACTTCAATTCAATATTTATGCAGGATGAATATGATTATCGTAGATGTTTTGTCCAGGTTGATAGATTGAATTTCTCACAAATTCAAATAATGAAATTTTGTAAACACATCCCATTGAACATGGCAAAGAGAACAAGATCCAAGTGTCAGAAGGATACGTTTAGAAATCTGAAATGAAAGCGAATTTGAATTACCTTAGAAATGAGTTAAATCTTTTAAGTTTTTTTAGCATTAAGTTTTTTTAATACATTTCTTTTTAAATACATGGTATTAAAAAACCATAAAAAATGTTTACTACATTAATATTTAATTATTTATAATATATATTTGTTTTTATTGTCAATGACATTCTTCTTATCCCTAACACTATTTGTCTATTAATTTTACGAAATCTAAATTTATTTTAAATGTTGAAATTTAAAATGACCCGATTTTAAGTGACGAGACATTTCAATAAATTTTTTAATTTCACTTAGTGTAAATCAGTCATCCTTACATCTTGTCAACCAAAAGTTAAATCTCATAAAATATTATGTGCATTGGACTCGAAAAAAATAGTTGAAAGATAGTGATTTGGATCGCTTCCCCTGTATCTAATTCAGGGGTGGACAAATAGATGGTTTTGGGCAGTGGTGGACCCAAAATCTTAATCTGACTTAAATCACAATTTTGATTTGAAGACCCAATTTCGTCCGTTTATAAATCAATTTTTTTGGATTACGATATTTTGGATAAGTCGGTTGGTTCGGTCGGCTAGTTCAATTTATTGCAGAGATTATTTCATCGATTATTTCATCTTTTGGGTTTTTTAATTATAGTTCTGACCTCCACATAGTATTAGATAATTAGCTTTTTCTTATTTGGGCTATGCTGTCTAATATCGAGCTTAGTGGTTTTTACTTGTTATGGTCCAATATATTTTTTTTAGATAGTACAAGACTTTCCTTTTTGTAACAATGTGTGATTCATAATTCAATACAGTTCTAGGACAAATGACCCTTTTTTGTTATCTGTTATCAAGTATAATAATATGGTATCAGGATACTACACCATTTCTTTCACCTTTTCCCCTTTTCATCGTCATCTTCTACCCTCGCATAAAACAAAGATTCATCGTCTTCATCCCTACTTTTCATGGCTTTCGATGATGAATCAAATGAAAATTGAGAGTCAGACTTGCACACGGAAAAAGTAAAATAAAAAAAATAAAAAGATCAGACGTATACAGGTTGGGTGATAGGGGAAATTTGAAAAAGTTTAAATTTAAGTTGTGACGTGAAAATCACTTCGCAATGTTAAATTAAAAAATTAAAAAACGTTTAGGAGAGAAAATTGTGAAGTAAAAATCACGTGGCAAAATTGTGAAGTGAAAATCACGTGACAAAGTTGTGAAGAAAATTTGAGAAAGAAACTGAATCTGAGCTGCGTGTGATAGAAAAAATTTGGAACTATATAGAGCAATCATCAACGTGATTTTCACTTCACAACTTTGCCACGTGATTTTCACTGCACAACTTTACCACGTGATTTTCACTTTACAACTTTGCCACGTAAAATAAAAAAGTCAGGCGTGCACAGGTTGGTAGGGGAAATTTCAACATTTCAAAATTTTAGTTGTGACATGAAAAACACTTCACAACGTTAAATTCAAAAAAAAACTTTTAGGAGAGAAAGTTTTGAAGTCAAAATCACGTGGCTAATTGCTCTATATATTTGCAGATTTTCTCTCTGCTTAGATTAAGTTTCTTTCTCAAATTTCCCCTTTCAATTTTTCCTCCTCCACCAATTTTCCTCTTCCAACATTTTTCCTCCTCCAATATTTTTCCTCTTCTTTCTCAAATTCCAACTTTCAATATTTATCTTCAAATTAAAAGGTATTTCAAGAAGGCCCAAAATTTTCATTTTCATTTTTCTATTTTTTATTTGTTAAATATTGTGTTGATTTTATTTTTATTTTATAACTAACATTGTTAAAAAAAAATTCTTCAAGATTCAATCATAAAGCTCAAGATATAAGCCCTTTTTTTATTTTCATTGAAGTATTTAAGCAATTTTTTTCCTGATTTAAATATATATATTGGATTGTTGGTTGTTGTTATTGTAGGATAATTTTTTTAAAAACATAATTTTACTAAAATAAATATATAATTAATCCACAAGTAATTTATTAATATATTTAAATAGATTTTTTTTTAAAACAGAATATTATTTTTCATAATATATTATTCTGTTTATATATTATTTTTAATAGTTTTTTATTTTAAAAATAAAATCATTTTTGTAACATGATATTCACTTCACAATTTTACCACATGAAAATCACGTCGCAATTCATTATAACTTTTTCTGCCTTCACAGCTACTACTGAATTACAACATATATAATGAGAACATTTGTGCAGAATATTGTGTCATAAATATCACGTGACACACTGTTTCGACGTGATTTTCACGTGACAAAGTTGCGACATGATTTTCGTGACACAACAGAGTTGTCACACGAATTTCTATCACGTGAAAATTCATGTTACTAAAAACGTGTTATGAAGTGATTTTTCACGTTATAACGTAAATATCACGTGATTTCAGACAGTTTTTTTTATAGTGAATATATTACAAATAGATGATTAAAATAACCAAAATATGGATAAAGTAAAAAGTCTTAGTTAATAAATTAAAGGATAATAAAGTAATATAAATAGAAAATTATTATTATTTTATAATAAATGATTTGATGAATATTTTTAACTATTCATTCATATTAAGCTTTTTTAACGTGGTTTAGGTAAATAATAAACAATTCTTGCATCGGAAGGTTTTGACGGACTTTAATGAAGTTATATAAGCTTTGTCCAATATGTATCTATATAAAAGTCATATATAAAAGGAATTTCGTAATGCATTCTAAGGAATATTATTGCATTTTTTGAAAAAATTAAAAATATTTTTAGATTTTAGATAGATATTTTCGGGCACATTCCAAACATGCTCACTGCTAATCTGTTGAGCAAAAAAAATTAAATTTATGTCTTAGCCTCTTTTATTTCACTATAAAAGTCACAAAATCAAATTCTTTATGATTTGATTTCTTGATATTTTGGATAAAAATATTGTTAAATATGAAACTGTTCCAAAATATGGATTAAATTATTCCTTAATTTATTTAGAATACAAATATACCCCACACATATTCAATAACTCTATATAAAATATGGATTAAAATATTATGACGGTTAAATCATTTTATAGTATGTTGATAAATATGTATTAAATCACGTAAAAAAAGAGAAGAATGATATCGTAATAAATATGTATTCTGACGGTTAAATCATTTTGCATATTAATGAAAAAAAGAGGACAATGTGCATAAAATGAAAATTTAAAGAAATTATCCTAGCTAAGGTGTTTACGCTTATTAGAATATTTTTCCTACGCTTATATGGTAATTCAATTTGACCCTATAATCACACATAACTTCCATGCAATGATAGTGTTTGTAAACCCATGATCACAAACACTATCATTTTACTTTTTTTCTATTATTAAACATACTAGTCTATAAGGAGTCGGGAAATGACATCAAATAAAGATAAAAAATCAGTTCTCAAATTTTACATTTTCATCCTTTGCTTTCCTCACTATCCTTTTGGCATCTTCACATTAATGCATTTTCACATCAATGATCATTGAAGTAATTAATTTATGATAAAGATTAATAAACTTTTTTATTTAATTTGGTTTAATTTTGTTTTTAATTTGATATGTTCTAATTTTTTGAGTATTTGAATTTTATTTTAGATTGTCTTTGTTGTTTATATACTTTTGCAGCATTAAAGAAGTTACGAAGAAATTAAATGATGAACAAAACTTTTATTAAAAGATAACGGAATCAACTACATTTTAACGTGGAAAATAAAAGAGAGATACAAGAGAAATTATTCAATGCGATGTAAGATAAAACCTTTTCATACAAAAATATAATACATTAAAATATTGTTTTTTTTAATCAAAAGTTTACTAATTATAGTCTGGATTTTTTTTACAAAAAAATAACGTGAAATCACTCCATTTTTATTTTTTTTTGTTTTTAAATTTTTAGTTTGTGTTAATTTGAATTTTTACCAATTTCATTTCTATTATTTTTTCCTATTACAAATGAATAAAAAATGTATCAATTCATGTATTCTTCGATTAGTGATTCACCAAGCATTATGAATGGAAATGTATTTATCTCTTAAATTTAGTAAGATTTAAGTAAAAAAATTGATGTACTGTTTTTTGACATTGATAAATTGTGCATATTTAATTCTATTCATAGTTTATTTGTATTTCTTTTAGAAATGATACAATTCTTAAACATGTATAAATATCTATTATTTTTTATTTTAGATTGTTTATCACAAATTTTATTACATATATAATTAAAATTAAAATCAATATTAAATAAAATATATATATTTATATTTTTATATGTGTATATATTATAAAAAGTGGATAAACATGATGAATGTGTCCGTTTGGACGCTAGTCAATAAAAAGATAAATCATAAATTTTCCACTTTATCAAAAGTGAAATCAAAATCAAAATTAAAAAAGTAATAAAAAAATTAATGAAATCTAAAGTCAAATCAAAAACCACTACAGATTGAAACCACATGGAAGATGTGATTGGGAGGTCGGGTAGAGCTACATTAGTCAAACAGTTTCCTTCAATTTAGGGTTTGAAGGAAATATATTTGACTAAATTTACCAACATTTATTTTGTTTTTTTACTTTTATTAAAATATGAAGAAAAAAGAATTTGTTTATAAAATAATGTAAAAAAATATAAAAACTACTTTTTAATTTTCATCTTATTGCTTAGTTGAGTGGAGGGAAATAACTTTTCTATTGTTTTACAAAAGAAAAGAGAAAAACACAAAATAAAAAAAAAGGAAAGATTAAAATACTAAAACACTAAAAAAAAGAAAGAATTGGAGATGAATTTTCCTATAAAGAAGAAAACAAAAATAAAATAGAAGATAAGACATATACCCATGAAATCCTATATGCACATAATTCGTATGCCAATATACATGTGTATCAACGGATTATATCCATGTAACCTATACGTTATTTTTAGTATATGATATAATAAATTTTTATAGATATATGTCACATATAAACATACAAGATTAATCAACTATCACTAAAATGTCGGTTGTATATGACACATTTTTTTAGTGATTTATTGTGAAGAATTCTTAATATACAAAATCTTAAATTTGTATAATCATGGATTAAATATCAACACTTTAAATATAAAACAAAATTAAGTTATTTAAATATTAATTAAATCCATTTAATATATTTATTAAATATTTGAAATTTTAAATAAATAATTTAAAACAAAACAGAAAATTAAAATTAATATCCTTTGTTGTAAAAAGATTGAACAGTAATTAAAGAGTACTTTTCCAAATGATCTTAAGGCTTGTTTGTTATAAAAAAATTATAAAAAAAAGATTTTAAAACATTTCAGTTTTTCTAAATATTTTTTTAAAGTATGAAATTGAAAGTTTGTTACAATTAATATCTTTTGCGATGAGTTATTAGTTTGATACTAATATTAAAAACGATAAAAGAGAGAAGTTTGTTTCAATTTTTTATTATAACATTTTAAGAGATAGTTTTAAATAAAATAAAACTTTAACTGAGAAGTTTGTTAAAACGACATCCAGTAAAAAATTAAATGTTCATTCCTTTTGCGATAACTTAAAAATAAAAAAATATAAAAAAATAAATAAGATTGAATATTTAAAGTTGTGTTATTAATGATATATCTCCCTAAATATTAGAACAGACATAACAACCAAATCTTATATATTCACACACAACTGCTCAAGACTTAACATTTACAGCATCCAACACAAACCCTTCTTCTTCCTTAACAACATCCATGTCCGACAACACCAAACCTTCTTCCTTAGAAGCATCGAACACAAACCCTTATTCTTCCTTAACTGCATCTATGTCACATAACACCAAACCTTCTTCCTTAAAAGCATCGAACACAGACCCTTCGAACACACAACCTCGTAAAAGACTTATCATCAAGCTCAGTTATCCTCCTGGTTCAAGAAAACGCGATTCAGATTCTTGTGCCACAGATGAAAACAAGAGAAGGAAGATTCAAGATTCTGTAAAACCAACCATATCTTGTTATTGGGTTGATTCAAATTATCAAATCAAATCAACACCTTTGTCTCAACCAAAGAATAATGACAATGTTGTTGAAAACAAGAATATGATCAAGAACCAAGTTTCCAAAACAACACCTTTGTCTCAGCCAAAGTATAATAACATTGTTGTTGAAGACAAGAAGATCATCAAGAACCAAGTTTCCAACACAACACCTTTGTCTCAACCAAAGGATAATGACAATGTTGTTGAAGACAAGAAGATGATCAAGAACCAAGTTTCCAAAACAACACCTTTGTCTCAACCAAAGGATAACATGAAGGATTCAACAACAAGAGGTGAAGAATGTGGGTTGAAGAAAGCGATGGAGTGTGTTAAGAGGAGGCAATGTTGGTTGATATTGAAGAGGATGTTGGTAGACAGAGATGGTTGGGATTTGAAAGATCCTCCAAAAATAGCAAAGTTTGATAAGTGTAAGATAAAGGCAATAGGTTTGAAGGAAATAGAGAGAAAAATGAGGTTGTATGCAACAGAGGATGAGTTTGCTAGCGACATGAGGCTTGTGTTCTCTAATGCAATGGTAACGTATCCTCCAAGGAATCATATTTACCAAATTGCAAAAAAGTTTAGTGACACTTTTGAACACAAATGGAAGTCATTGAAGGATACGTGGGAATTTGAAGATACAAAAAGAAGTAACACTCACAAGAGATACTAAAGAGTGCAACATGTTGTGTTCTTATAGAAACTGTTCTCAAGTTATAAACGGTTAGCACCAATGTGTTTTCAAATCTGTCAAGTTATTTTCAATGAATGTGTAGTATCTATGGTCAATTATTCTTTACTGTTGAAAGTACAAATTATTCTATCAAAATTTTGAGATTATTCTATCAAAATTTTGAGATCATAATTGTATCATATATGTATTGATAGCAAAACTTCAGTAGTTGTTTTATATGTACATTTCTCTATAAGCATCAAATTAAACCTCTCCAACAGTGGTTGATTCATATGGCAAGTAGATTTTTGTTTTTTAATTAAGCAATGTTTCCATTAAAACGAAAAGCAACAAGTAGTAGATGCTTCTAATTATAGTTGCTTCCCTCCATGCACACTGCAACAATATATGTACGGCCATGCACCTGCACATAAAGTTAAGACAGAATATTTAAGTGTGTTTAAATTGCTCCATGTATAAATCTAGCTTTTTTTTAGGCAAGATGTAGTCCTATCTTATTCTCAAAATTTAGAGGTAGTATTAAAAAAAGACCAGTTTGATCTCTAATTATTAAGGTCGTTAGATCAAAGCCACTGGATCTAACATACTAGATCAATTAACATAATAACATACGTCTAAGAGAAATATATTATATTATCTTCGGAACGCATGTAACCATACCTTATGAAATCATTTAATCAAAATGATTAATTGAAAGAAGTTTGTCGTATCAAACAACAAATAATATACCAACACTTAACCCATTACATTATAATTTTGCACAATAAAGTTATACGTCCTTAATACCTTAGACTAAGATTATAAAAGAGGGGAATGCTTCGAATCATGTCACACACTTTTTTAACCTAAAATACCCCTTTTGATCTCTGATAATCCATGAATTGGATGACGGAGTCTTTATAGGTACTGAAATCACGTTCTTAGAAGGAAAAATGTCCGACACAACATATGAGACAATGTATATGATAAGTTAAATACGTAACAGACAGAATAATGACAGAATTAAAATAACATACGAATTATTAATCCACTTACGTGTAATTGTGAGTTTCTCGTGAGGAAGAAATTAATGACTTTGAGATAATTCGGTTCGATGGAATCAATGGCAAGGCCATGAGACAAAGATAATTATAATGATGTATGTTAGGTTCGAGAGGAATCACTGACGTGTATAGAAGTTAGAGGTTTGGATGAATATCGCATTATTTTCTTGTTGCATTCATGCATTTTGTATCTTGAGGATAGGTAGGACTTCAGTCTAGTGATGAGTAGGACTTCAATTTAAATGACGAGTTGAATGTTTCAGTAACACACCTCTGAATATTTGAAATATTGGTACCACATGCATGGGGGCATGAGACATTGCATACATAATTGCATTTGTTGATTGTATGATTGATTTAACTGTGATAATTATACTATCTTTGTTGATTGTATGATTGATTTAACTGTGATAATTATACTATCTTTGTTGTTGTATCAACCGCTAATATATAAAATGTATTTCTCGCTCCTTCTTATTTTTCGTGTTGTTCTTTATGCATGTTATGCAGATTTTCAAATAGAGACTAATGAGCAGTAGCTAGTAGCTGTTACTCATAAAAATGATGATACGTTAAAATTGAAAATTAACTCTGCAAGGATATCACTTTATTAGTTATGTTTAGTAATATTACTCAACCTCAATAACTCTGGCATAAATTCTTGCGAATGTTTTTAAAGTATATTATTTTTTAATTAGGTTTTAGATTGTTTGCACTTGTGATATAGAGCGAAACTAAAATTTTTCCGTTTAATACAATCTACGTAAACTCGCACATTAAATAGATTAGATAGACTCGACTTAATTATTAACGAGTTGTGAGACGTGTATCTAATTTTAGTTTGTGTTAGTATATAGATAATCAGAGATTATCGTAATCCTTAGCAAAATAATAAATAATTACATTTTTGTTTAAAAGTTAAAAAATTACAATATTAAAATTCAAATTTCTTAAAAGTTTTAACAAATTAATTATCTTTGACAATTTTTTTCCATTTGTGGAACAAGAATGAGAGATGTAGGTCTTGGTGTTGACCATGCTTCTAGCTCTGGTACCAAGTCTAAGACCAGACCGGATCGAACCGAGACGGTCTAACAAACAATGACATCGGGCACACATGTGTAATATTTCATGGATCTGTGTTCTCACCCAACCACAAAATTACACACCCTTGGGCCCAACCCAATTGTTCAACTTGGAATATAACACTATTAAAGCGTGTTCTTCCTCCTATGTGGGACTTTAATGAACTTTTTCAAATTCACCATCGTACACTCTAGCTCATACTTGTGCTCATTTATTTCCAACTTAGTGCCACTAACTCTTTCCAATTCCTTATTAATCCGTTAATTTCCAACAATCCCCTCACTTGAATTTAAAAATAGTGATTTCAGAAAGAAAGCCAAATGATTCTAAGATTGTGCATAAGCAGAATCTTGAACTTTTGTGTAGCAAGTAAGATTCTGATTCAATAAGAGTGACACAATTGCCTTGAAGTTTATCTTAGACATCAAACTCGCACACAACCTTTTCTTAATGGCTTTGCACATGTACCTCAGTTTTTGGAAGACTCTAGAAATTTTGCCTCAAAATTTTATAGGAACCGACATAAGTTCCACAATCACATATGTAAGTCTATCAAGAGTACCCCTATAGCTAGTTACTTCCTCATACAGAGTATTGATCTCATTAAGAGTTTCTAATATATCATCCTCTAATCGCTTCGGGATTCATGTTGCTCTTATTCACACTAGCATGATCACATCATATTACGCATAACTTTTTATTACCCATTGAACTTATTTCTTGGGATCTCCAGGCTATTAGGTCGGGTTTCCATAATGAGAAACTGACTTCTCTATAGGAATTTGTCTCATCTTCTTGGATGTATTATCTAATTTCTCTCGAGCTAATCTTTTCATCAAAGGATCTACTAAATGTTCATCAGTGCGTACATGATCCACTCTTACAAATCCTTTAGAGATACAATATCTAACTATGACGTGATTTATTCTAATTTGATGTCTTTTTCCATTATAAGAACGATTCTCAATTTTTGCAATAGTCGTGGTACTATCGTAGTGGATCAACACAGTTGGCACAAGTTTTTCTAATAAAGGGATGTCAGCTAGAAAACATCTTAACCAACTTGTTTTTTTCACTAACAGACGTTAATGCTATCATTTCAAACTCCATCTTGGATTGACCTAAGATAGACTGTTACTTTGATAGCCAAGATAAAAATCCTCCAACTATATTAAATATATAGCCACAAATTGCTTTGGAATCATCTGATAAGGTATTTTAATCTACATCATTGTATCCTTCAAGTACAACAAGAAATATCTGATAATGTAAACCGAGATTCATGGTTCTTTTAAGATACAACATCACTCTCTCAATAGATTACAAATTCTCATTACTCGGTCTACTATATAAACATGCACAACAATTCTACGACATGCAATGTCGTGTCTAGTACAATCAGTAGCATACCTAAGACGACCAATGATACTAGCATATTCTGTTTCTGTGACACTATCACAAGTGTTCTTAAATAGTTTGACACTTAGATCATATGGTGTGGAAGAAGGTTTGCAGTCAAAGTAGTTATATTTCTTTAAGATCATCTCTAAAATAATTAGATTGGTCCAAATAAATTCCTTTTTCTGATCAAGTGATCTTGATTCGAACAATCATACTCGCTTATCCGAGGTCTTTCATATCAAAGTTATTGCTTAAAGTTTATTTCACATTACTAATAGACGGTGTTTGATCCAAATATGAGTAGATCATCTACATAGAGACATATGATATAGCAAATGCGATTATCATATTTGTAATAAACGAATTTGTCATTTCATTCACCTTATACCCATTCGATATCATTAAGTTATCAAATTTTTCATGCCACTACTTAGGAGCTTGTTTTAGACCATACATAGACTTATCTAACTTGCAAATCTTGTCTTCTTGTTCATGAATTGCAAACCCTTCTGGATGGTCCATATAGATTTATTTTTCTAAGTCATCGTTTAAAAAAGTTGTTTTAACATCCATTTGGTGTACTATTAAGTTATAAATAACAACAGTTGAAATGAGTACCCTAATGGATGTAATTCTAGTGACTGGAGAAAAATTATCAAGGACATCTATATTTTCTCTTTGCCTAAAACCTTTGGCTACAAGGAGAGCCTTGTAATTATCAATGATTTTATCAGGTTTTAGTTTATTTTTCAAAACCCATTTACAGCCGATTGGTTTGCACCAAGACACAAGTCTACTAAGTGTCAGGTCCTACTAGATTCTAGAGAATCCATCTCATCGTTAATAGCTTCTTGAAACAAATATGCATCCAAAGATGACAAGACTTCTTTAAGATTTGTTGGATCTTCTTCTACTATATAGAATCGGGCCCATAGTCTTTAGCAACTTTTATTTGTTTACTTCGTCGAAGTTTTGTCTCTACTTTGTCGTTGCTTTCGGTACTTCTTATCACATGAATAGGATTCGATTTAGTGCCCCCACTATTTCTCTATTTGAAAGCAAATTTGTCTTTGTAGAATTCCATATCAATTAATTTTATGATAACTTTAGCATTTAGGTCATAACACCTATAAGCCTTAATATTTGTTGCATACCCAATGAATACACATTCATAGGCTCTACTAGTAAGTTTAACCCTCTTCGAATACGTGACTCTGAAATAAGCCAGACAACCCCAAGTTATAAAGTAAGACAAGTTTGGTTGTCTTTTCTTTAATATCTCATAAGGAGATATCTTATTTTTAGACTTGGGAAATAAGCCAGACAACCCCAAGTTCTAAAGTAAGACAAATTTGTTTCATTTTGTTTATAAAATTCATTAAATAAACTAGAATCATACTCATTTCCCATATCACTACGAAGTATCTTAATCTTCTTATTGATTTTCAATTTCATTCACATAAATTTTAAACATGACAAGTGCTTTGTAACACCCTAAACCTCGAAAACAATTTTAATGCATAATTTAATAAAATTGCAACCACAAAGGGTGTCACTCACATCAAACATATCATGCTCGGTAACACAAGTTATAAATTTCACATAAACACTTGTCATTGCATGCTCACCTTCACTTTGGGTATCATCGCAGCGGAATCATAATTAAAGCGATTAAAAACCATATTGCACTCATACCATTTAGTCTCAACTTCAACTTCCATAACAAATAAAGAGTTTAAATAAATCAGCTCAACAACCACATTAGTTATAATACTTCAACATAAACATGACATAAGAAGTGAAAGCAAACGTTTCCAGCCCGATGTTACGTGGTCAGAGCAAGACCCTACTAAAGAAAACGACAAACTATTAGAAGCCACTCCAAGATCTACCTTCCACTTACTTTAGCAATGCTATTCTTGAGTATTTGCATGATGCCCATGTAAATGCAACATTCAAACAAAAGGGGTGAGAATTCATTTCAATAATAAATAGTATATAATAAAGAATAGAGTACAACATCTACACAATCATGCACAATAATATGTCACATTCTCACACCCAAATCATAATCAACATCATACACGACAACATCTCAGTTATCATCAACATCATACAAAACCGCATCTCAATTATTATTAACATCATATACAACAACATCTCATTCAACAACACATCAACAATAACAAATACAAATGCAATACTTATCCAATGTACTCAACCCCGACTCGACATGCATGTGGTACCAAATATGAATACTCATTTTCATCTCACTCCATGATCCCCACCATAGGATTGATTCCCTCTTGGAACCAGAGCATACCAAAATCGCTACCATCACCATAGGTAACACTTCACTAATCCCCCATAATAGGAATTAGCTACTCGCAACCGATCCATCACAATGGGATCAAGGCTCACAAAAACTCATTACCATCAGCATAGGTAACACTTCGCTAATCCCCGATAATAGGAATTAGCTACTCGCATTCGATCCATCGCCATAGGATCGAGGCTTACCAAAACTAGACCGAAGCCTGTACACCAAGATGCATGACTCTCAAATAACATGCATTAACAATATAAGGTTCACCAAAAGGATCCCCACATACATATCCTTATTTATGCATCTCATTATTTATGCATCTCATCATTTATGCATCTCATCATTTATGCATCACATCATTCATCATGCAACAACCAATTCACGTTACCACGTGATAATATCAACAAACAACAATAAATTATCAACATCTTAACATCATTGACATAATAACATAATTATTACACCACGATATTACAATAATGCAACGATTCATCAATCAAACGTATAAACCAATACATTTATTAACGTAGTAATCATATGAGTAGTTTTCAAACATCTCAACAATCACTACCATGTTATAGGTATGAGCATTAGCTTTATAATTCTTCAAACGACATCAAAATCGGACTTACAAAATAAAAGTTATGACCAAAAATCGTCGGGATATGTCAATAATTCATTAACCAACATATGAGCAAAAACTTCACCAACACAATAGGCATACGAATAATACTCAAACAATTCACTTATCATCATCATATTATATCTATGAGATTCAGATTTCTAATGCTTCAAACCCCAACCTAAAATGATTCACGAGTTGAAAAGTTATGATCAAAACTGTGCATGAAGGCTTTACTAAAAAGTTGTTGTTTTTCTAACATTTTTCAGCATAATTTTCATCTTCTTCAACCCCAAAAAAGTCCATGAAATAATCACCAAAATTATGTTATCCCTGAAATAAAGTTACAGTTCTCTATTTCAGATATTCAACGCTTTAAAATACACTCTATTTAGACTTACGGATCAAAATTTATGGCCAAAATGATTTCGACCAAAAAACACGAATAGAGGCTCACGCACGGAGCGCAGTCGTGACATACATAATGTAGAATTTTCTGCATTTTTCAACGTTGAAGGCCTTCCGGACCTCTGATTTCGATTCCGTAAAAGCCCAAACACGTAGAAAATTATAAATTATGCAATACTCTAATTATCTTAAGTCAATTTATAGTTTTAACACAATTAAATTATCTAATCATTGTTTTAATATTATACCTAAAACCTTCAAAATTGCAACAATGGTGGATATAAGTTCAATTATCAAAACAGAAAAAATACATGCATATAAGGCACATGAAATTCATCATATAATCATCATATAAAAATCATTATAGCATCCCAATTCAAAATCATGAATCAAAAGATTCAACCCTAAGGAGGTTAATGGTTCCTCCATTCTACCCTTCTACCATACCTTTTACTATTGGAACAAGTTCCCACTCTTACCTGATCTCCAGCAAAAGCCCTTGATCTTCTTCTTAAACCTCAAGTTTTTGCTCTCCCTCTTTGCCTCTTTTTCTCCAATCTCACGTACTGATAAAATCTCCCAAAAACCTAGCTTCTCTCCCAACTTTTGAGATATATAGTACTCTCCTTACTTTTTCTTAATTTTTTTTCCCAATTTAACTTTAGCTTCCCTCCTCTTACCATAAACTCTCCTCAAATCCCATAATTAAAGCATGTGAAAACAGGAGCGTCATTTCCTTGAGGTGGACGATTCTGCCTAGTAATTTGAGCAATTGGGGACCCTAGAAAGGTTCTTAATTAGTAAAACAATATTTCAATTTAAATTCTTAAGTGGTTTCCCATTTAGCTTCAGAATTGCACCAAATTTCTTTTTGTTGTTACAACCAAAATTTCATTTTTCTGATCTTGTCTCTGAGAGTTTTCTTCATTCAGAGGCGAGTAATCAGACTCTAAAATTGAAAATTATTTTGTTTTATGGCGAAGCAAGTTTTTAAAATCTTTCCAAGCATGGGGAAGTTTGTCAATGATAACAGAAATCTGAAATTATTCATCTAGGGGTATACCTTCAGTAATGATTTCGTGAGCAAACTTCTAAAGTTTGTGGCATTGAGCTTCCACAATTCTTTCACCTACGATCTGGTACTTCAGATAGTGGCTAACATTATAATTCTTTGTTCCAGCTTCTTTAATATCATATTTCTTTTTCAGAGCTTCCCAAACCCGTTTTACGGTTTTGCAGTTACAGTAATAATCATAAAGATCATCATCACACTCGAAAACAGGAAAGAAAATTTAAGATAAAATGGATATGAGAGAGAGAAGAGAGATTTCAGATTCAGAAATATGGAGTAAAAAATATGAGATGGAGAAGCCTCTATGTATAAGAAAAAATATGACCCAAAAGCGAGAGAGCATGGGGGGAAATGGAGCGGATATGGCCTAAAACTAGCCGTTATAGAGTTTTGTCAGCAAGCAAGCGAAGAATTATGGTAGGCAAGGAAAATCACGGTCAAATTGGTTAACATTAATGTTATTAATTATTAACTAATTATTAAGTTTTTTGTTATAACTTTTAAGAGGTGATTTTTAAGAAAAAGTCTAATCTGACTTTAATGACCCTCGTGTTTTGCTAACTCCAACGTTACCGGGAACTCCCTATACCCTATGGGTTTGCTCTCGGTGTTGTCAAACTATTGGAGGCTCCCACTATAATATAAGTATGGATAAGGTTCAATCCTCGTAGCATTGAATATTTCTATATATATAATGTCACAAGATCATCCTGGATTGACCGACACATGAAGGAAGTAAAGTTAAACAACCATGACCTATTCCGACAGTTGAATTTGGATCATCTAGTTTCTGAGGGATATCACGGATTTCGTGAGTCAAGTCACACATTGTAAATGACTCAAATCATGGAACCTTGTGACTTGAATCACAAGTTGTTCATGATTATAAAAAGGTGATTTGCCCATGCCTTTCTTTTTTCGAATCATAAGATGCTCTTGACTCGAATCAAAGTTTTCACGACTCTAATCATACTTTTTCCTTGACTCAAATTATATGTCAAATCACAAAAATGAGTTCTCATATATTTTAGATCTTGATTCAAATTAATTTTCCACATGACTCAAGTCATACACGTGCTTATGACTCGAATCAACTAAGCACATGAAAAATAACTAGATAGCCTAATTATTGTCAAATTAATATGGATAGAAATAACCTAATTAAATCAACAAAGCGCACGGAAAATAACCAAATATATGATCAAGCAATTACACTTAAAAACTATCAAATCACTAATTAATCAATTAAACCTAATCAATTTATTAACTAACTAAACAAATTTAATCAAATAAATAAAAATAAAATAAAAGGGCAGGAATAGACATTGGGGTCTAAACCACTATGGACCTTAAAGCCCAACCCAAACTCACTTAAACCATAATTATAATATAAAAAAATAAGAATAATAAAAAATAAACAAATCAAAAAAATAAACAAGCTAGAAAAAAAACAAATGGGGCGGTGCCCCTCTGGCCAGCAACGTCTCCCTCGTCTATTTTCTTTTTAAAAAACATATTCAAGCATAGAGCGACACATGAAAGCTTTTCATTCTAATTGATCACACATTTTTGTAAATTTTAGAAATAAACTATTATGGAACTCTTATTTAATAGGAGAAAAAAAAAGAAAATGAAAATCCCAACCTTCTTCTCCACGTGAAAAAGCAGCATACAGAGATAAACAAAATTTTGTAGAATCTCTCTCTCTCTCTCTCTCTCTCTCTCTCTCTCTCTTTGTGTGTGTGTGTGTGTGTGTATGAATGACAACAAAAATTCAAACACTTTCTCTTTGTATGAGCAACAACAAACTTGAGCACGCTCTTTTTGTATCCCTTATCTTGCGATGCTTCTCCCTCTCACGTCTCACTCATGCTTTCTCATTCAGAAAACTCACTACATCAAACTCTATGGCGGACACTATGTAAACGGTCACAGCGAGGTAAGGTTAAGATGATTTTGGGGTCGTTTAAGATGATTTATGGAGGAGTTTACGACAAGTGTTTATGTTTGGACATGAGTTTGGATCGTGTTACCGTTTCGTTGACAGATGAAGGTGAAAACTTGTAGTGGTAAATCATGAATAAGGGTGTGAAAAGGTGCAGATCAGGTTGTGCAAGGTGGTGAGTGAAGTTTTTGTGGAGGTGTTGGGGAACAAGTTGGTGGTAGAAGGCGGTATGGACATGAGTTGTTAGAGGTGGTGGCGATTCTCACAAGATAAAAAGATGGACTTGTTTTCATTTTCAGTGAGTTATGCAGTTGTCGCGAGGGTACTGAGGTCGACGGAAGAAGAAGCTCACGTGCTTGTGTATGTTTGATGACCGACGAATGGAGAAATGAGGTGGTGGTCGCGGTAAGATGGATCGATTGTGTGATTAGCTTGGGGGAAATGTGAAAGAGGGAAGGAGGTTGAAAAAAATGATGAAGTGTGAGGGTGATATGATGATATGCAAGTAGACAAGGGGTGTTATGTGAAGAAATAGGGGAATAGTGTGACATGGTTGAAGAAAAAATAAGAAAATTTGGATGGTCTTCGGTGAAGAAGAAGAGCAACAGTGGAAAAAAACTCCCTTTCTTCCCCCAGTGAAAACCGTTCTTTCTGCTTTTAAGAAAAGATGAGACTCCCCAAACCTTTTTTTTTCTTTTTGCACCCTTTGATCCTGGATGTATTAGTTCCTCTTTTAATAAATAAAATAAAAACTCAAACCAAAACAATGATCTGGCGTCGCGGAGGGAGTAATTGGTCCAGGGTTTTTCTTCTCATGCAATGTGTGAATGTATATATACTAGAGTTTAGTGTTTTTTAAATGATCAAAAGGGCCTTCAATAATTATTTAAATATAAAACAAGTAAAAGAAAATAAAAGTAAATATCTAAAAATAATTCCAACAAAGTCGAAACAAAACCATATTAAATCCTATTTAATTATTTCGAACAGTTTGTCAAAAAACAAAAGTAAAATAATTCAAAATGAATAAAAATTGAGCGTAAAAATGCTCAAAAAAATTAAATTGAATACACCAAAATGATCAGCACGAAATACTCCTCTCAGAAACATACAGGTTTTGATCAAATTTTGAAATAAAAAATAATCGATTAAAAGGCTTAAGCTGGTCAAATGCGACTGAAAAAGTAGTCGAAAAATAAAATGAGCATGCCATGTTAAAATAAGTGAATCGTAGATTAATAAAATTGATGTCTGCAAGCTCGATTTTTTAAAAAAAAAACCCTCTAATTTCACACATATTTGAGGATCAGTTCGACCGGTCTATCTGTAAATTCAAAAAAATATTCTGGTTGACATTTTAGGCATTGTGCAAGATGAAATGTATGTTATACTATGTAGATGATGTAAATGTCATGATGTGTGAATCTATTTATTGAATGAGGGACAAAATTGGAGTATGACACTTTGCCACTTGACTTAAATCACACACTTGCTTATGACTCGAATCAAATATTTTTTCCACTCGTTTTTGTGAATAGTGGCAAGCACATTTATAAATCATTTTCCTCCCTCCCTCACCATAATATTGAGAATGATTATTGTGACGATAATCATAACTTTAAAATTATTTCTAAAAACTTGGAAATCCACTTTCAAAGAACACCTTTTAACATATATCTTTTGCATCTGAACTCACCTTCAACCTCTAGCAAGATTAACATCAGTTGCTTCTCAAATCTTAGAGTATGTGAGATCTATCATATATGAGGTTTATTCATTGTTTATGCTTGTGAAGTTCTTGAGTTTCAGGTTAGGATTAACATTATATGGCGCGACTGGAGTTTGGCAATCCAACAAGAAAAAGAAGAAGTAATTTTT
The DNA here is from genome assembly GCF_024323335.1 of Lathyrus oleraceus. Classification (NCBI taxonomy): domain Eukaryota; kingdom Viridiplantae; phylum Streptophyta; class Magnoliopsida; order Fabales; family Fabaceae; genus Lathyrus; species Lathyrus oleraceus. The sequence goes on from NC_066581.1 coordinate 512,061,757, forward strand.
CAAGTTACATTGGTAGAGTTGTGCGGAAACCTACATATGATGTCTAAGTTTTTGCGTTCTTTAGAAAGATCAATATTAAAGGGACCTTTAGAGTCGAGTAAAGGTTGCTTTACAATGAATGCTTGACATAATTATTGATTCTGGAAGAGTTAAGTCGTGATCAGGTGGATCTTGCAAGATTCGCGAAGCAGACGCCATATACAACAAGAGAGGATCAAGATAAGAAGACTAGATTTTTTCAGGAGTATCTTGTATCAAGTGGTTGTGTAATTTCTGTAAAAATTGTAATTATTTTTATTGGAAGATTATAAATTTTCAATGGGAGACCATTGAAGAGTGGATAAAGCTCATGCAAGGACGATTGTGTTGAACCACTATAAATCATGTGTAATTTTATCCTTCCATCTCTCTCTCTTTCTCTTTAGTTTTCGGTATAATTTCGAATGATTAGTTTTATATCACTTTCATAGAATAACATGTTGTTAGAGTTTATCTGATTATAACAATTTCGTGATTAAAGTTTAGGTATGTGATAGATCTAGTCATTTGAATATTCTCTCTTGTGATTATTTTTATATTAACTCTTGTTGTTAGATTTATCATTTGATTAATCAAATTCAATTTGAGTTGTATGTGAAAACTAAATTATGATAATTGTTAAGTTTCTTGTTTAAGCAACTTCATATTTCTTAGTTATTTTGATTACTGATAATTTGAGTTAACTATAATATCCATTTAATTATATCTTTTATCAAATCACCTATATCTTTTCCTTCCGTTGGTAATCTTCCCCCATGATATCCACAATTGGCCTCATAGCTTGTACTATGCACACCTGTTTGTAACACATTGATTTTATAAAAGGAAATGGTTTTAGGAGAACTGTCTATTCACCCCCGTCATTCTAGACCATTTGATCCCTATATCTTCCACCAACACCTTCCAGGTTGGGGTCAGTGGATGATTTATTTCAACAGGAGGTCTATTCTTAAAATAGTGTGAGCTAGGAAGTAACATTGTAGCTTTCTAAATGCATATACGAGGGCTAAAGTCTCCTTATCTACCTTTTGATACCGTGTTTCTAGTTCGTCTAAGGCTTTTTAAATGAAGTATAATGGGTGTTGTTTACCGTCTAATTCTCTAACAAGGACGACGCTGGTTGTAACACCTCAATATTTATTTATCTAATTATTGAATTACTATGATAATTGAATTGATATGGGTGTCAGGGGTGTGTGACCTTGGCAAGAGATGATAAGATCTTTTTGGTGAATATGGGGATAAGTGAGGGTAATGTTGGAAGTCTCTAACTGAGAGATTAGGTTACTCATAAAAAGGTTAGTAAGTAGTGGTGAGAGTTTTTCTACATGAAAACTGAATTTGGTGGAAAAAGGAAGAGGCAAGGGCTATGGCATAGTAAGAACATCCATTGAAAGGGCTTTGAAGAATTTAGCTGGAAAAATCTAAGGTTAGGGGGATAATAGCCTTCAATAAGGGTTTATGCATGAGGGGTAGGGTAGAGGAGTCCTTAACCTCCAATAAAGATGATCATTGTGATGAATTGTGTGTTTGTTGTTGAGGAATTTATATTCCCCTGGTTTTATTGATATAAAATTCATTTAAATTGATGTTCGAATTTTTGTACTATGTATATATGTGTGTTTCTCCACCATTGTTGCAATGATGAAAGTTTTAGAGATGTGATTTGATGAATTGGGGATTGAATTGGTATGCTAATTGGTAGAATTATGGCTTAACAAGAGTGAGGTTTTAATCTGAGAAAATAGATGTTTGAAATAAGCTATTTTGGTGTTAAGAAGTGTTTGGATGGTTTTATAACAGTAAAAGACTTTCAAAATACGTTAAAAACATGTTTTTAGGAAAAAATAACAGTTGGACTCGACTCATGCGTGTTTGGGGTCGACCCAAAACCAGAAGAAAGGTAAATTTTAAGAAAACTACATAGTTGGGTCGACCCCTACATGCTTGGGGTCGAACCAAAACTGCCAAAATGTTTGTTTTGGCTTTTGTTGCATTGTCCGGCGATTTTGGCTATAACTTTCTTTATATAAGTCCAAATGAGATGTCGTTCAAATTGTTGGGAAGTTAACACGACGATTTTGTCATGTGAATTAAGATGTGATGATGTCATTATATTTTGAGGTGATATTTATGACTATTCTGTCGTTGCATGTTTGAGTAGTAATCTAATTGAGGAAATTGATTGTATACTTGAGTTGCACTGAATTGTATGACATTGTGAATATGTGAATTATTGTTGTGTATGTTGTACCTCGAAAAATATGATCCTTCCCGAAGCACATCACACACTCGCAAAAATATTTTGAACAGAGTCTCCACCGAACTTTTTTTTATTCTAATGAAGAAATAGTAAAATATCGATAAAACCTTTAAAAAAGAAAATGGTTGTCATAACCAAATTCGGGTTTGCAAGTTAATTATGCAAGGGGAATGTATTATCACCCCTCACATTTGTTGTACTCAACGGGAACCTTTTAGTTAAACTTGCAATTAAATGTTAGCTTATGTCATTTGTTTCCTTTGAGCGATAAAATTTTTTAAGGGAAAAGAAAAAGGGTCGCAAAAAGGTTTTTTATTAGGGTGTCTGACAAGATTGCGGGTCTTGCTCCTATATATCTTCGGGTGCAATGGAGAACTTAAGATTACATAGTTTTTGGTAGAAAATGCTTATTTGTTGGTCTATTTAAGCGAAATCTATTTTGTCTCAATCGACGAAAAAACATTGCTTGCTACCCAAAACAAGCGGAGAAGGGAAAGTCTGCATCATAATATAATAGATTTATAAATCAACATTAGTAGGAAACTTCACTAGCTTACTCACACATATAGGTGGACAAAGCGTTCACTTTCATCGTCTCGAGACGAAATATCTTTCATTTGTGAAAAAGGTTGGAAGATCAATCGTGCGGCTGTGAGAAGAGAGTTTGATGTGTTTGATTATGTTTTAGACTTGATACGAGTATTCATGACAACAAGCAATTACAACTTGGGCCTAATACTCGGGGCTATGATTGGACCTTTCATCCAAGTAGTCTTTTTATTTTAATTTGTTTTCCAAAATGTTTGAATATTTACAAGTGTTTTGAATGAAAGACGAACTCTTGTGCTTGCAAGCAATTACTACTTGGGCTTTGTATTTGGGACAATGATTGTACCTTTCACCCAAGTAGTCTTTTTCTTTCCATTTATTGCGAAAAGGAGATATGTTTGTATTTTAGTGAAAGACGAGATATTTATGGATTGCAAGCGATTAGCAATTGGGCCTAATACTCAGGACTATGACTGAACCTTTAACCCAAGTAGTCTTTTTCTTTCATTATGATTTGAAATGCTCAAAGTATGAATTAATCAATTTGAATTTGATTATGAAAAGGCACTCGATGTTGATCGAGGTTTTATTTACGTTGAAGGATGAATTGAGTGTGACATGTTAGGGGAAAATAGGTTCTATTTCTTACTTCTTTGGGGCTAACTCTTGTTGTATGTCCATCACAACCATATCTTCGCGGGATTTCTTAGTATCTTTTGTCTTGCCTTTAATGTTGAGAAGTGTTCTAATTAGACTATCACACGATTTTTTGTCCATATGCATCACATCAAGATATTGTATTACATCAAGACTAGACCAATATGGAAGATCAAAGAGTACCGATCTCTTTTTCCAAATATTTTTTTCCATAGACTTTTTTTTCTTTCCAAAGACAACCTTAATGTGTTTTTTTCTATAAACTTCCTTCCTAGTTAAAGGTTTTGGAGCGATAATGGTCTCCATTAAAAGCCTTTCGCAATTTACGATATGGATGATTAAGTCTTAGAAATTTTTGATGCCCGGGATAAACTATCTTTTTTCCATTTTGTAAAATAACATGGCACACAACTTAAATTTATCACCTATATACACATCATCAACATTAACATCTTCCTCCCATAAAAGTCTTAAATATTCAATCAATGGCGTTAAATAAACATCAATGTCGTTCCCTGGTTGTTTTGGATCCAGAATTATCATCGATAGCATCATATACTTGCATTTCATGCACAACCATGGAGATATGTTGTAAAGTATGAAGAACATGCCATGACGTATGGTTAGTAGTCAAATTACCAAAAGGGTTCATTCCTTCGATGGCAAGTCCAAGCATAAGGTTCCTCGATTCAAGGGAGAAATATGAATACAAGGACTCTATTATCTTCCATCGTAATGAATCAGCTACATGGACTCTATTATCATTCCTTCATATGCATTCCATCTAGTATTCTTTGTGTCACTAACATTAGCAAACAATCTATTGAACTTTGGAATCATCGTTAGGTACCACATCATCTCGGCAGGAACACTCTTTCTAGTTACACCATCATCATCATTAACACCATTGTCCTTCTTCTTGTAGCGTGACTCCCCGTACCTCGGGCACTCCCTCAAGTTTTCAAAAAAAATTCCTATATAATATATAATCATTACGACATGCATGTATTTTGAAATAGTCCAAATCTATTGGACACAATATCGTCTTGGCCTCATAAGTACGGTTCGGCAGCGTGTTACCTTCGGGAAACATTTCTTTGAACAATTCAAGCAATTCAGTGAAACTTTTATCCGTCCACCCACCTCCTACCTTAAGATTAAATAGTCTTAACACAATTGACAATCTTTTAAAAACTTTACATCTTGGATACAACAAATCTTTCATATCTCTTTGCAAAGTATCTACCACATTAGCATGCTTGAAAGCATAAACTCCAATATCACGAATGATGTCTTCTAGAGTATCATTCATAACTTCATCATCTTCAACATTATGTGACATAAGTCTCTTTTTTGTCATTTTACCATGCCATACCCATTTCGTGTAATTTTGAATAAAACATCCCTATGATATTTTTTCGTATTAAATCAGTTTTTACAAGGACACCAAAAAATCTCATTATTGTCAGAAAGGTTTTTTTTTCGCGAAATTAAGAAATTGTTTCACTCCATTCTCATACTCTTTACTTAATCTATTGGCCTTCATCCAACTACGATTCATAATCATATAAAGCTTCTGAAAAAAATAAAAATAGTACACAATCAAAAAAATAAAGCTTCTCAACAACAACAACAACAACAGTAATGGAGAATAACAAGAATAACAATAATGGACCAAAGTAACAACAAGAACAACAACAACAATAATAACATACCGAAGAATAATGATGAGAAAGTTTTTTTGTTTGCTAGGATTCCTTGGAGAATAAGTATTCTTTCGTTGGCTGGAGAAGAAGTGAATGAGGTAGACACTGAGGGAATAAAACATATAAAGAGAATAATAAGAACAACAGTAATGAAGAATAACAAGAACAACAATAATGGACTAAAGCAACAACAAGAACAATAACAACCATAATAATATAACATAGATTAGTGGTGAGAGAGTTTTTTGGTTCGCTAGGGCTCCTTGGAGAATAAGTGTTATTTTATTGGCAGGAGAATAAGTGTTTTTTCACTAGGCCTCGAGAAGTAATGAGGAAGACACTGCGTGAATAAGAAATATAAAGAGTATATATCGCGGTTATACTGAAAACCGAGGTAACATACGTACAATCTATAAAAATAAAGGCGCCGTTTTTGTTCCAAAAAGAATAAAAAATTAGAGAGTATTTATCTTGGTTTTAATGAAAACCGAGGTAACATATCCGATGTAAAATTTATAAAAATTAAATGCGCCTTTTTGGTTCTATATAAAATATAAAACTTCAGGAGCTGAGAATGGAATCTCAAACCCAGAGCATATATTTATGCTGGTTTTTCATAAAACTGAGGTAACGGATTACTTTTTTTTATAAATAAAACAAGGCGCTCCTGTTAAATACACCCTCTATTTTATATAGTTCATGCTTAAATCTTCTTCATAGAAAACGTTATTTGTCGTAGTGTTTCGTAGTTAAAATTATTTACTTGATTCTTGATTCGCATATTTTTTAGGTCCCATTTGATCCGAAATTGCTCTATTCTAAGTTCTGGATATAAAAGTTTGACACTAGTCGGTTCTTTTAAAAAACAAAATTAAGTTTAGCTATAGATATATTGAAATGGATAATTAATTTTATTATGCCGAATTTGTGTTATATAAATCCTGAATTTATATAGTTTTAGATTAAATACTAACTTTTTAAATTTTGTGAAATTTTATCAATAAGAGATAGATTTTTTGTCGATTTTCCGTGCATATAAATAAGAGTGAAAATTTTAAATAAAATAAATTTTCTAAATTAAATAAAATAAGAAAATGAAGACAATAATTTAAGCATAGAGCGACACATGAAAGCTTTTCATTCTAATTGATCACACATTTTTGTAAATTTTAGAAATAAACTATTATGGAACTCTTATTTAATAGGAGAAAAAAAAAGAAAATGAAAATCCCAACCTTCTTCTCCACGTGAAAAAGCAGCATACAGAGATAAACAAAATTTTGTAGAATCTCTCTCTCTCTCTCTCTCTCTCTTTGTGTGTGTGTGTGTGTGTATGAATGACAACAAAAATTCAAACACTTTCTCTTTGTATGAGCAACAACAAACTTGAACACGCTCTTTTTGTATCCCTTATCTTGCGATGCTTCTCCCTCTCACGTCTCACTCATGCTTTCTCATTCAGAAAACTCACTACATCAAACTCTATGGCGGACACTATGTAAACGGTCACAGCGAGGTAAGGTTAAGATGATTTTGGGGTCGTTTAAGATGATTTATGGAGGAGTTTACGACAAGTGTTTATGTTTGGACATGAGTTTGGATCGTGTTACCGTTTCGTTGACAGATGAAGGTGAAAACTTGTAGTGGTAAATCATGAATAAGGGTGTGAAAAGGTGCAGATCAGGTTGTGCAAGGTGGTGAGTGAAGTTTTTGTGGAGGTGTTGGGGAACAAGTTGGTGGTGGAAGGCGGTATGGACATGAGTTGTTAGAGGTGGTGGCGATTCTCACAAGATAAAAAGATGGACTTGCTTTCATTTTCAGTGAGTTATGCAGTTGTCGCGAGGGTACTGAGGTCGACGGAAGAAGAAGCTCACGTGCTTGTGTATGTTTGATGACCGACGAATGGAGAAATGAGGTGGTGGTCGCGGTAAGATGGATCGGTTGTGTGATTAGCTTGGGGGAAATGTGAAAGAGGGAAGGAGGTTGAAAAAAATGATGAAGTGTGAGGGTGATATGATGATATGCAAGTAGACAAGGGGTGTTATGTGAAGAAATAGGGGAATAGTGTGACATGGTTGAAGAAAAAATAAGAAAATTTGGATGGTCTTCGGTGAAGAAGAAGAGCAACAGTGGAAAAAAAACTCCCTTTCTTCCCCCAGTGAAAACCGTTCTTTCTGCTTTTAAGAAAAGATGAGACTCCCCAAACCTTTTTTTTTCTTTTTGCACCCTTTGATCCTGGATGTATTAGTTCCTCTTTTAATAAATAAAATAAAAACTCAAACCAAAACAATGATCTGGCGTCGCGGAGGGAGTAATTGGTCCAGGGTTTTTCTTCTCATGCAATGTGTGAATGTATATATACTAGAGTTTAGTGTTTTTTAAATGATCAAAAGGGCCTTCAATAATTATTTAAATATAAAACAAGTAAAAGAAAATAAAAGTAAATATCTAAAAATAATTCCAACAAAGTCGAAACAAAACCATATTAAATCCTATTTAATTATTTCGAACAGTTTGTCAAAAAACAAAAGTAAAATAATTCAAAATGAATAAAAATTGAGCGTAAAAATGCTCAAAAAAATTAAATTGAATACACCAAAATGATCAGCACGAAATACTCCTCTCAGAAACATACAGGTTTTGATCAAATTTTGAAATAAAAAATAATCGATTAAAAGGCTTAAGCTGGTCAAATGCGACTGAAAAAGTAGTCGAAAAATAAAATGAGCATGCCATGTTAAAATAAGTGAATCGTAGATTAATAAAATTGATGTCTGCAAGCTCGATTTTTTAAAAAAAAACCCTCTAATTTCACACATATTTGAGGATCAGTTCGACCGGTCTATCTGTAAATTCAAAAAAATATTCTGGTTGACATTTTAGGCATTGTGCAAGATGAAATGTATGTTATACTATGTAGATGATGTAAATGTCATGATGTGTGAATCTATTTATTGAATGAGGGACAAAATTGGAGTATGACACTTTGCCACTTGACTTAAATCACACACTTGCTTATGACTCGAATCAAATATTTTTTTCCACTCGTTTTTGTGAATAGTGGCAAGCACATTTATAAATCATTTTCCTCCCTCCCTCACCATAATATTGAGAATGATTATTGTGACGATAATCATAACTTTAAAATTATTTCTAAAAACTTGGAAATCCACTTTCAAAGAACACCTTTTAACATATATCTTTTGCATCTGAACTCACCTTCAACCTCTAGCAAGATTAACATCAGTTGCTTCTCAAATCTTAGAGTATGTGAGATCTATCATATATGAGGTTTATTCATTGTTTATGCTTGTGAAGTTCTTGAGTTTCAGGTTAGGATTAACATTATATGGCGCGACTGGAGTTTGGCAATCCAACAAGAAAAAGAAGAAGTAATTTTTCAAGTTACATTGGTAGAGTTGTGCGGAAACCTACATATGATGTCTAAGTTTTTGCGTTCTTTAGAAAGATCAATATTAAAGGGACCTTTAGAGTCGAGTAAAGGTTGCTTTACAATGAATGCTTGACATAATTATTGATTCTGGAAGAGTTAAGTCGTGATCAGGTGGATCTTGCAAGATTCGCGAAGCAGACGCCATATACAACAAGAGAGGATCAAGATAAGAAGACTAGATTTTTTCAGGAGTATCTTGTATCAAGTGGTTGTGTAATTTCTGTAAAAATTGTAATTATTTTTATTGGAAGATTATAAATTTTCAATGGGAGACCATTGAAGAGTGGATAAAGCTCATGCAAGGACGATTGTGTTGAACCACTATAAATCATGTGTAATTTTATCCTTCCATCTCTCTCTCTTTCTCTTTAGTTTTCGGTATAATTTCGAATGATTAGTTTTATATCACTTTCATAGAATAACATGTTGTTAGAGTTTATCTGATTATAACAATTTCGTGATTAAAGTTTAGGTATGTGATAGATCTAGTCATTTGAATATTCTCTCTTGTGATTATTTTTATATTAACTCTTGTTGTTAGATTTATCATTTGATTAATCAAATTCAATTTGAGTTGTATGTGAAAACTAAATTATGATAATTGTTAAGTTTCTTGTTTAAGCAACTTCATATTTCTTAGTTATTTTGATTACTGATAATTTGAGTTAACTATAATATCCATTTAATTATATCTTTTATCAAATCACCTATATCTTTTCCTTCCGTTGGTAATCTTCCCCCATGATATCCACAATTGGCCTCATAGCTTGTACTATGCACACCTGTTTGTAACACATTGATTTTATAAAAGGAAATGGTTTTAGGAGAACTGTCTATTCACCCCCGTCATTCTAGACCATTTGATCCCTATATCTTCCACCAACACCTTCCAGGTTGGGGTCAGTGGATGATTTATTTCAACAGGAGGTCTATTCTTAAAATAGTGTGAGCTAGGAAGTAACATTGTAGCTTTCTAAATGCATATACGAGGGCTAAAGTCTCCTTATCTACCTTTTGATACCGTGTTTCTAGTTCGTCTAAGGCTTTTTAAATGAAGTATAATGGGTGTTGTTTACCGTCTAATTCTCTAACAAGGACGACGCTGGTTGTAACACCTCAATATTTATTTATCTAATTATTGAATTACTATGATAATTGAATTGATATGGGTGTCAGGGGTGTGTGACCTTGGCAAGAGATGATAAGATCTTTTTGGTGAATATGGGGATAAGTGAGGGTAATGTTGGAAGTCTCTAACTGAGAGATTAGGTTACTCATAAAAAGGTTAGTAAGTAGTGGTGAGAGTTTTTCTACATGAAAACTGAATTTGGTGGAAAAAGGAAGAGGCAAGGGCTATGGCATAGTAAGAACATCCATTGAAAGGGCTTTGAAGAATTTAGCTGGAAAAATCTAAGGTTAGGGGGATAATAGCCTTCAATAAGGGTTTATGCATGAGGGGTAGGGTAGAGGAGTCCTTAACCTCCAATAAAGATGATCATTGTGATGAATTGTGTGTTTGTTGTTGAGGAATTTATATTCCCCTGGTTTTATTGATATAAAATTCATTTAAATTGATGTTCGAATTTTTGTACTATGTATATATGTGTGTTTCTCCACCATTGTTGCAATGATGAAAGTTTTAGAGATGTGATTTGATGAATTGGGGATTGAATTGGTATGCTAATTGGTAGAATTATGGCTTAACAAGAGTGAGGTTTTAATCTGAGAAAATAGATGTTTGAAATAAGCTATTTTGGTGTTAAGAAGTGTTTGGATGGTTTTATAACAGTAAAAGACTTTCAAAATACGTTAAAAACATGTTTTTAGGAAAAAATAACAGTTGGACTCGACTCATGCGTGTTTGGGGTCGACCCAAAACCAGAAGAAAGGTAAATTTTAAGAAAACTACATAGTTGGGTCGACCCCTATATATATATATATATATATATCATGTTCCTCCCTCCCTCACCATAAGATTGAGAATGATTATTGTACTTAGAAAGTACTACATGTAGATTGTTAAGTTGAAGATGCTGTTGAATCAACAATGTGCGAATGGTGAATGTTGAATGGAGTACTTTTGGTTTGTAATATATGCTTTGATGGATCTATAATATATTGTTATTACTCTAATTAATTATCATTGTTTTCTATTCAGCTTTAATAGTCATTATTTTCTTTTGTGCATCGCTTGTTTCAATGCTAATTTTAGTTCATATATATATATATATATATATATATATATATATATATATATATATATATATATATATATATATATAAAGATAAGTTCATTGTTTATTTTAAGAAGATATTTTTTCTTAAATATAAACATAAAGATATTAATTACTCTAACAACTAAACAAAGTTCAAATAAGAAAGAGAAATAATTTTTTAAAATAATTGTTCGATTTTTGTATATTAATTCATTTTAAAATGGATTTGACATTTAAGAGTTGTCTATGTAGCACCTCAAATTTGCACCCTACCATTTTGTACATTCATTTCATATTAGGTCATAGCATTAACAATGTCCACTGCATAACATTGCATTGTCCATTTGCCCAAGTGCAAGCTCAATTGATGGAATGGGTCAAACTGATCAGGAGATCAATCAACCAAGCAAGTGAGTGATTTTCATTGGGACAAGGCCCTAGGGTTGATGTAGCAAGCTCATGTGGTCTAAGGATCATTTTGAAGTGGTTTGGCCAAAGATTGGATGCTCAGAAATCACCAGTCATTGTTCAGTCAACCAGAAACCCTAGAAAGTCAACTGTGGTCAACTGTGGTCAACTGTGCCTGATTTTATGGATTGGAAGGTGGGAAATGGTTTGAAAGGCATCATTCATGTCCATATAAGTCTCATTTGACATGCCAAAGACCAAGGTTGAAGATTTGGAGGCCAGACAGAAAATTTCCAAAAATAGCAGATGACCTGTAATCTCAGCTGCCCAAAATGGAAACTTTTTCTCCTCAAAATAAATTCATCATACAAGCTTCAAATGGAATTTTGTCCAACATAAAAGTTGAAGATCTTGATCTCACCTTTCCAAAAAGTCCAAGAACTTGAATTTCTCATTTATGGTTGACAAGATATGGCTCAGTGAATTTCAGAAAAGACCCGTAATCAGGAGGCCATAACTACCACATGGTTGGTCCAAATTGCAAGTTCTTTATATGCACAAACTCCATTTGACATGTACTTCAAGGGTGCATCATTGGATTTTTCCAAAAATGGCCAAGGCAAAAAGTCACTTTTCAACTGGACTGTTAAACTGGATCAGGGGCAAAATTGTCCAAATGTCAAAATATTTGGAATTTTGAGATGGGACTTTTTGTAACACTTCAGGAATGGCATTTAGAATGTGTTTGAACCATCATTTCATGGCTAGGCCTCATAATTTGAGTTTTGGCTTGAAGAATGAAAGTGCATAATTAGGCATTTTTCTACCACATGATGAAATTGCAAATTACATGGCCTATGGAAGTGGGAATTGTTTCTACACATCAGATATGGCATTTTGGACTTGTGTGAACCAAAATTGAGCTGGCATATGGACTGATTTAAAGGAAGGGTGTTTTGGCCATTTTTGAGTGAAAATGCATTTTGCTTACAATGCCATTTGGTTAATTACCTTGGTTAATTGTGGATTAAGCTGACATATAAAAGCCTAATTACTCCATAAACATAACAGAATATTCATTTCACAAAAAATTCAGATCAAAATCATCAATATTCTCTCAAAATCTTCAAGAATCCACAAAAACCAAAATCCTCGAAACTCCATCAATCTTGGATCAATTGGCAATTTTCTTTTTGCAGCGATCTCACATTGGCCATTGCTCCATCTGTTATGCACGAGAACCTCCATTGCCGCGCCGTTCCCAACTGTACATCCAAGCTTCTTCAATGGTGATTGTTGATTTTGAACAATTGGAGCAAAGTTGATCAAACCTGAGCATCACATACTGCTGCCACGAGCTTGCACTGCTTCTGTTTCATCCAAACGCGCGCCAATTCCACCGATTATACCACTGCCATAGCAGGTTCGTCCAAAATTCGAATCGCATGCTTCGTTGAATGATTGTGTGCGTGTGGTAGAATAGGTTACGTAGATCATCATGCTACTTTTAGAATTGAAAATGATCAACTGTAGCGCAAGAAATCGCGACTCGAAGTTTGAATCTAAAACCCTAGATCGATCGATTTGCATGATTTAGTGATTGTTAGGTTAATTGGAGTTGATATTCGTAATCTACATGTTGTAACGGTTCCAACGACTATAGGTTTGTTCATTTTGGTTAGGATTTAGAGAATGCGTGTTCTTGAGCCTTGTTCATATTTTCTGGAAATTTATTGTTGAAGATGATGATAATATGCGCGTTTGATCCGTAAACTGGTTTGAAAATTCGAATTGGGAGTTTCCCTCCCCCGCGCCCAATAATTACACTTTTGCCATTCTGAATTTAAATTAATTCACTTTAATTCTTAAAAAATACTTTAGCACCTTAGAAAATTCATAGAAAAATATAGAAAAATCAGAAAATTGTGAAAATAATTTTGTTGACTTTGTCATTGAGTGTAGATGATTTTTGACCTATTGGTCAAAGTTGTGCATGGAATATTTTTCATTTGACCTAGGGTTTCTTCCACATGTGTATATTTTGATACCTTAGACTAATTTGATCATGAAATTCTCATAATGTAAAATAAATGATTGGAAATTTTTGTGATGATTGTTGACTGGTTGAGGTTTATTTCCATATAAATTTCATGCATTTTTGATACCTGGTCATTGAGTTACATTTTTTGAACTTAGGTGTGACAATTTGTGTCACACCTCATGATGCCAATTTGTTGGAATTTTTTGCATGACCTATACTTGTTAGAATTGATTGAAATTTGGTATGGATGCTCATTGACATGTTAGGATCCTCTGTGAATTTTTGTGGAATTGTTCATTGTGTTTTCTAATTGATCATGATTTTTCATTTCTGATGATTGAATTTGCAAGCTTGTGTGACATAGGTTGGTAGAGTCATTGTGAAATGCTCATATGGCACTGTATGATCATGAAATTTGATATGCTTGTAGAAGACACATGTTAGGACCTCCCTGTTTTGGTCTCATCCATTTCTTTTTTGTTTTCATTGAGTTATGAATTTTTGAAGTGGAAGCATGTGTTGATGTTGTGATTTGGAGCCTATAATTGTGTCTGTTTTTGTTAATTTTCATTGACATGGTTCCATTTGCCCAATTAAGCTGAAATTTGGTGTGCCATCCCTTGATTATCCCCTGTTTAGGTGTAATTTATTTGAGAATTTTGGGATTGTGTTGATGTGAATTTGAATGCAATAATTCTGTTTGTAGGCTTAGTGCTTCCTTTGAACTAGTTTGCCTTATTTTGCGCATAGAATGAGCATGATGAGTGATATGACCATGAAATTTGGTAGAATAGTTCCTGACATGTGTAGCTTTCATTTGGCTTTGGTCCTACTAATTTCCCATGTAATGTCACTGTTTACCATTGAATTGAAGTTAATGTACATTTTGTAGCTTCATTTGATTGTGTTTTTGCATGCCTCGTCGTGTTGAATTAATTCCCATAGTTCCACTAGGCCAAATTGTATGAAAATTGACATGTAGCTTGTTGAATGTCCTCTGTTTAGGATATAATTTTTGTGGAATTTTCCATGCTGTTTTGGTATTTTTTGTGATGTGATCTTGCTGATTGCTCATATGTGGTTTAACATTGCTCACTTTGCCTCACATGTTGCATAAAATAAAATGTGTGCATAGTTAGGGTGTGGGACCAATTGGTATCCCTTTGTAATTGAAATAGCTTGACTTTGATCATGAATTGGTTGCTGTTTTAGGATTTTTCCTTCTTTTGGACCCTAGGCTAGTCCTAGTGGTCATGTTACTTACATTTGAATGTGATTGTGGCTTTTCAGGTTAAGGAGTTAAGGCTTAAGGGTATTGTTTCACATTTGGGATGTTTTGCTTGATACTTGTAAACTAATGTGGCTGTTTTGTAGGATGTTGGTCCACATGGACTTGTGCTGTGCACATCATTGGGATTGTTAATTGGTCATTATATTGTTGTCTGATTATGAATGGGATGCTGATTCTGTTTGACTTTTGTACAGGTACACTTAGTTGCTCAGTTCTCTTAAGAACTTGCATTGCTTTGCTTATAAGCAATTGGCATTGAGGTATATAACCTTCTTCTTCATGTAGTCTGGAGACCCGGCTGTTACCGGGCCGGGCACATTGTCTGAAGTCCTCCTTAAGAGGCAATGCTTGTGTATGTTTATATTTGTCATAAGCAGGGAAAGTCCTCATTTGAGGCAATTGGTGGAAGGTAGGGATAAGCAATCTATCCCCCACTATTCTGTGAGTCTTCTCCTTGCTCCCATTACATGGTTGTAGCATTGAGATCCAAGCCCAAGATCTTGTACATTGTACAGTCGAGTCTATGTCCTGAGCGTAGAAGGGTCCCCCCATTCTGGACCCACGCTCCCTTGTCTGATGCTCTCTCTGACTTGAGATAGAAGCAATGAGGCACACCCCTCATCACCTTTCATCTGGCTTCACCTTAGCCCCTCAATGGCAAGGTTAAGAGCTAACCTGACCCCGATACAGAGGCTTGTTTGTTGAGGTTGATATGACCCCTCGACTAAAGCCTAGCCTTGATGGTTGAGCCCCTTGTTGGTGTGTTTACTTCATGCGGTATATGTTTGTGTGGTGTGATTGTATCCCCTAGGTTTGCTAGACTCCGCGTAGTCTCGTTTGCATGTCAATTAAGGTAGCACGGTTCCTTCGTATAGGACTTCCTTTCTTGCTTGAGCTTTCCTAAAACACAAACAAACATTATCCCCTCTTAAGGATACGTCAACTCCTTCTACTACAGGTGAGTAAGTCTCCAAAGGTCGAGCATCCGGTAGATTGCGTAGTGACGTTATCCACTTAAAAAACACAAACCAACAGGAATAGTTTAGCCGAACTACGGCAACTCTGATTCTCATGTTCAGATGAGATACGTAGGCACGAGATGCGATGTCTTGTCGAGTTTGACTAACAATTAACGCTAATTCTTTTCTCTCGCCCTCGTTGCGATTGAGACCTTCCCTTTCTCTTGCCCTAGTTGCAATCGAGACCCTTCTTCTTGTTGTGTGCTTGGAAGCTGATGTAAGTCCATCGAGTGGCATTCGGGTTCCAGTGTTAGTGCGTGTTTTTGGTTCGGATGCTGATGTAAGCCCAGTGATTGGCATTCAGGCTCCACGTTTGCCTTCTTGTGTGTGTTTCGGTTCGGATGCTGATGTAAGCCCAGTGATTGGCATTCAGGCTCCACGTTTGCCTTTGCCTGTGGTTGTTTGTGTGCGTGTTAGCCGAGCTACGAATGCTCTGATTCTCCTTCGTCCAAAGGAGATACGTATGCATAGGATGCGATATCCTAGCGAGCATGTGTCGTTTCCCCAGTCCGAACTACTTTGACTCTGATGTCTATGCTTGATAGACTAAGTAGGCCCAGGATGCGATATCCTGCCGAGTCAGTTTCAGTCTGTTTTCTTGTGTCTCCTTCAGCCAGTGTGTGTGTGTGAGCAGTGTTTTTAGCAACCATTTTCCTTCCTATTGTGCGTGGATCCCGTCGAGTACGACGGATGCGTAGGGGTGCTAATACCTTCCCTTCGCATAACCGACTCCCGATCCCATTCTCTTTGGTCGCGAGACCATGCTTTTTCCAGGTTTACTCTGAGCGTTTCCTTTCCCTCTTTTGGGATAAATAACGCACGGTGGCGGCTCTGTTGTTCTGTTTTCCCGCCGGTTTTTCGCGTAATGCGACAGCTGGCGACTCTGCTGGGGACACTAGAGAAGTTGACCTGTGCTGGTCCTTCTTCCCTAAGCGAGTCTCTCCTAGCGCTCTCTAGGTTAGGGCCTTGGTTGTTATATGCTGCTTTATTTATTGCATTCATTTGTATATATGTGCATTTATTGTTTGCATTTATTGTGTGCATTAATGTTTGCATTCATTCATATTCATCTGCTGTGTTGGCTGTGTGTTCTCTGTTTGGGGTGGGTGATACTCAAGGTAAAAAGCCCAATACCCAGGCTATGAGTGCAATCTAGGAAACCTAGGAATAGAGTGATTCATGGGAAGCGGGTGGTGTACGCCACTTAGCGGAACATTGATATCACGAGCAGTTCAGACTCTGATGGGGTATTATCGGTGCATACATCTGGTGTGCACAGGATGATATTCTTGAAAGGGTTGTTTATCCTGCGTTTCTCTCGACCTTACCCTGGCCTAGATGACACCCGTGAGTGGGGAGGGAATGATCATTTTAACAGGTATAGATGGTGACTGTTGGTGACTCAGTGTGTTCCTGTTGGTGACTCAGTTCCTCAGATTGGGTTCAGACGACAGTTGACCAGTTGACTTTGGGTTTCAGATGATTGTGATCAGAATTCGAGCCGAAGTTTTGATCCTGTGTTCAGAGATGCACAGCCTGCCAGTCGCGTCTGCGTCATGTGCATCATAGCATGTTTATTTTTCAAAAGAAATGCAATGAGAAAAAAAAATGAAAAAAAAGAAAAAAAAGAAGAAACTAATCCTTGCATGCATATCATTTCTCAGGTACATCCCAGAGCTTGATTCATTGATAGAGATGGCAACAGTTCCCGAGCCGAAGCGGAAGACTTGTTCCTACATTTTCCACCGTGAGCCTTTGACATCTCTGATTGAGTTGAGTAGTCTTGTGACCAGTGATCGTCTGAGGGGGTTCGTGGATCAGTATGGGGATATTATGACTCTGTTGAAGATGGTAGTCGACCCGGTGCCGTTACAGACGCTTCTTCAGTTCTATGACCCAGAGCTTAGATGTTTCACTTTCCAGGACTATCAGTTGGCGCCTGCTCTCGAGGAGTACTCCATTCTGTTGGGTGTCCCTGTTCGACATCAGGTTCCGTTCCTGGACGTACCGAAGGAGGTTGACTTCAGGGTTATTGCTAGGGCTTTGCATCTAAGTATCCGAGATATCAGTGATAGTTGGAAGACCAATGGGGACGTTATGGGTCTACCCTTGAAGTTTCTGCTGAGAGTTGCTAGAGGAGAAGCAGAGAAGGGGAATTGGGGAGCTTTTCATGCCCAGCTTGCTGTGATGATCTATGGGATCGTCCTGTTTCCTAGTATGCCCAACTTTATTGACTATGCTACAGTCTGCATCTTCATTGGAAGGAATCCAGTTCCTACTCTGTTAGCTGACACTTACTATGCTATCCACAGTAGGCATGGTAAGGGTGGGGCCATCAGGTGTTGTCTCCCACTGTTGCTCAGATGGTTCATGTCTCTCCTACCAGTCAGTGGGCCGTTTGTCGATGCTCAGAGCACTTATAGGTGGACTCAGAGGGTGATGTCTCTCACTTCATATGATATCAGATGGCAGTCATACCGGATGGATGTGCGAGATGTTATTATGAGTTGTGGAGAATTCCGGAACGTGCCACTTGTGGGGACCAAGGGTTGCATCAATTACAACCCAGTTCTTTCCCTTCGCCAGTTGGGATTCATTATGAGTAGAAGGCCACTTGAAGCTGAGATAGCTGAGAGTGTGTATTTTGAGAAGAAAAATGACCCTGTTAGATTGGAGCAGATTGGAAGAGCCTGGAAGTCCATTGGTGTCAGAGATGGATCCATTTTGGGGAAGAAGTTTGCCATTGCTATGCCTGATTACACAGATTGGGTGAAGAAGAGAGTGGAAACTTTATTGCTACCCTATGATAGGATGAGTCCGTTGCAAGTGCAACCACCCTTGATTCTTGCTAGTACTGTGCCTGCTGAACAGTATAAGCAAGCTCTGATGGAGAATCGTCGCCTGAAGGAGAAAGAGCAGGATGCCCAGATGGAGTTGTACCAAGCCAAAGCTGAAAAGCTGAACCTGTCTCATCAACTCAGAGACGTCCAGAGTGCAGATGTTGGGGGAGTCAGGAGTAAGAAAAGATCTTATTCAGAGATGGAAACCCTGCTAGATGCAGAGCACAGAGAGTGTTTGAGATTGCAGAGAGCTGAAGCCAGTTCTCTGAAGAAGATCAGAGACTTGGAGAAGCAACTCAGAAACAAAGATATCCAGTTGAAGAAGGAAATCGACCAGAGACTTGCATCAGAGACCCAGCTTGGGGCAGAGGTTATTGAGCTTAGAAGACAGTTGAAGGAGAAGATCACTCCCTTGCCAGAATGTTCAGAGTGTGAACTGTTGATAGACCAGTGTCACTACTTGAAGACGCTCATTCCTGGAAGTAACTTGTCGTAGCTTGTATTTCCTGATGTTTATGTTGAGAATCACCCCCAGGCTTGTTGGGTGGGATTCTTTGTTGTACCTTGTTGGATATTTGGATCTTTGTTGTATGATCCAGTTTCTCATTTATAGATGAGATTTTTGGTTTCTCTTTACTCAGTACCTTGTTGTATGATGATTCTGTATCTCCCTGTTGCTTTGTGTTGTTGCAGGTTGTCATTTCTTGAGATGAATCAGGCTCTTTGAATGCCTGAGAGATGATCATTATCATGTGCATCATATGCATTAGCATCATACACATAACATTTGCATAACAGGTGTTCTTAAGCCGACTTCTCACTCTGGTCCCTGTGTCAGGCAGGATAGCTGATCAGCAACCTCACCGGTATTCTACAAGACTCAATCAGCGAAGAAGCATGGATCAGGTTCAGGCTGAGATGGCTGAGATGAGGGCGAACATGGCCCAATTTTTGACGATGATGCAAGGGGTTGCTCAGGGTCAGGAGGAGCTCCGTGCTTTGGTTCAGAGACAGGAAACAGTTATTCATGCGTCTAACCATGGTTCACCTATTGCTCCACCTGGTTTCGAAAATGCCAACGTTGCTGCTGCTCCTGTTTATGGTTACGCCACTGGAGAAGAACTCAGGGGTATAAGGGTTGATGGTCAGCCTCTTGCTGCAGAGGTTAATGCCAGAGCTACCAGGGCTCCGGCGCGTCATCCAGCTCCTTTTGTTGATAGACAAGAGGACATGTTCACAATGATGGGAGAGGACGATGGTGATGTTGCTAGAAATGAAGATAGGGATCGTAAGGTCGACGCCCTGGCCGAAAAGATAAGGGCGATGGAATGCCAGAACTCTCTGGGGTTCGATGTCACGAATATGGGGTTGGTCGAAGGTCTGAGGATTCCCCACAAATTCAAAACGCCCACCTTTGACAAGTACAACGGTACTTCTTGCCCTCGCACCCACGTGCAGGCTTACTATCGGAAGATCTCGGCATATACAGATGACGAGAAGATGTGGATGTACTTCTTTCAAGATAGCCTATCTGGGGCATCTTTAGATTGGTACATGGAACTCAAACGAGACTCTATCCGATGCTGGAGGGATCTGGGAGAAGCTTTTCTCAGACAATACAAACACAATATGGATATGGCACCGAGCCGGACTCAGCTGCAGAGTCTGTGCCAGAAAAATAATGAGAGCTTCAAAGAATACGCCCAGAGGTGGCGTGAGCTTGCTGCCAGAGTTCAACCCCCTATGCTGGAGAGGGAGTTGACTGATATGTTCATTGGCACACTGCAGGGAGTGTTCATGGACCGAATGGGGAGTTGCCCATTCGGAAGCTTCTCTGATGTGGTAATCTGCGGTGAGAGAACCGAGAGTTTGATCAAAGCTGGAAAGATCAACGATGTGGGTTCCTCTTCATCAAAGAAACCTTTCTCTGGGGCACCTCGCCGTAGAGAAGGTGAAGCCAGCGCTGTTCAGCATCGCCGGGGGCCGAATAGAAATCAGCATCAATATAGACAGGTTGCTGCAGTGACCATCCCTGCACCGCAACAACGTCCACCTCCTCAACAACCAAGACAACAACAACAACAGCAACAACGTCCTTATCATCCGAGGCAGAGGCTGCAACCGGATAGAAGGTTTGACCCGTTGCCTATGTCATATACTGATCTTCTGCCCGAATTGCTCAGATTGGGTTTTGTGGAACTAAGAACCATGGCTCCACCAACCGTTTTGCCACCTGGGTACGATGCAAATGTTCGGTGCGATTTCCATTCTGGAGCACCAGGACATAATATCGAGAAATGTCGGGCTTTCCAGCATAAAGTCCAAGATCTGATCGATTCTAAGACGATCAATTTCTCCCCTGTGCCGAATGTTGTGAACAACCCTATGCCCGCGCATGGTGCTCATAGGGTAAATTATATTGAAGGGGCTGAATCCGAGGATTTGGTGATCAGTGTTGAAGAGATTCAGACTTCTTTGCTGGTAGTTAAGGACCGTCTGCTGAATAGTGGTGTTCATCCGGGCTGTGATAGAGACTGTGTGGGCTGTGCGGAGGCTGAGAATGGGTGTGATCTACTGAGGGCTGGTATCCAGGGTTTGATGGATCAGGGCCATGTTCAGTTTGGTAGGGCCGATGACAAAGATCAAGGGGCAGTGTCTACTGTCACTATCTTCTTCAAGCCAGCTGAAGGGCGTGCGCCTACAACCAGTGGTAATCCAGTTACCATCTCCACACCAGTTTCCACCAATATTCCTACAACAATCGTCGCTCCGGTTAGAAGGGCCGAGAATAATAATGTTGTGCCTTGGAGGTATGACAATGCCTACCGAAGCAACAGGAGGGCTGAGAACAGGGCCAAGCCTTCGAATCAAGCGCCCGTGACAATTTATGCACCTGCTAGTAAAGCTCCGGTCGTTGCGAGTCCTGCTGTGGACAACGTGGGTGGACCCGGAGGCTTTACCCGTAGCGGTAGGCTGTTTGCGCCTCAACAGTTGAGGGATGCCAATGCTGAGGCATCTGCTAAAGCTAAGGGCAAACAGGCCGTTGTTGATGAAGTTCCTGCTCAAACGAATGTGCCTGGGGGCTCGTTTGAAAAGGACGTGGAGGAATTCATGAGGCTAATAAAGAAGAGTGACTACAAGATTGTAGATCAGCTCAATCAAACTCCCTCCAAAATTTCTATCCTTTCTCTGCTGTTGTGCTCTGAGGCACATAGAGACGCCTTGCTGAAAATGTTAAATATGGCGTATGTACCTCAGGAGATTTCTGTCAATCAACTTGAAGGTGTAATTGCTAATGTGAGTACCCGACACGGCGTAGGGTTCACAGATCTTGATTTGACACCTGAGGGGCGGAATCACAACAAAGCCTTGCACATCACCATGGAATGCAAGGGGGCTGTGCTGTCTCATGTCCTGGTGGACACCGGTTCTTCGTTGAACGTGCTGCCGAAGCAAATCCTGAAGAAGATACCGGTTGAAGGGGTTGTACTGACGCCGAGTGACCTAGTTGTTCGTGCTTTTGATGGATCCAAGCGTTCTGTCTTTGGTGAAATCACTTTGCCTATAAGGATAGGTCCGGAGGAGTTTGACATTGTCTTCTATGTCATGGACATCCAGCCAGCTTACAGTTGTCTTCTGGGACGTCCATGGATCCATGCGGCAGGAGCAGTCTCATCGACTCTCCATCAGAAGCTCAAATACGTCTGGAACGGTCAGATTGTGACCGTGTGCGGTGAAGAGGACATTCTGGTGAGTCATCTGTCCTCGTTTAAATATGTCGAGGTGGATGGCGAGATCCACGAGACTCTGTGCCAGGCGTTCGAGACGGTGGCTCTGGAGAAAGTGGCCTACGCTGAGCAGAAGAAGCCAGGTGCTTCAATTACTTCTTACAAGCAAGCTAAGGAGGTTGTTGATTCCGGCAAGGCCGAGGGCTGGGGCAAGATGGTGGACTTGCCAGTCAAAGAGGACAAATTTGGCATCGGTTACGAGCCTCTCCGAGCAGAGCAGGGGGCAGCAGGTCCTAGTACCTTCACCAGCGCTGGGCTGATGAATCATGGTGATGTCTTTGCTACTGAGGGTGAAGATGTCGACAGCGATTGTGATCTCGACTGCTGGGTCCGCCCGAGTGCGCCAGGGGAAGTGATTAACAACTGGACTGCCGAGGATATAGTCCAAGTTACTCTTCAGACAGAGTAATTTTCTTTTGTTTTTTCTCATTCTGCACAAAACCCTACGTTCTGCCCAAGACGTAGTGGTTCATTGTAGGGCCACATGTTTTCATTGTTTATCATTAATAAAGGACGTTTTGCAAACAATTTTGTGATCCCTGTCTTTCTATTTTGTTTTTCATTTTTCAAAAAAATAAAAATGGCAATGTTTTTGTTTTTGTGACTTTCTTGAACTCTTTTTCTAAAATAAAGCATTAAACATGCAGAAATGATCTTATGGCATCCACTATGAACAAATCGGTTATGGCTCAGTATGATTTCGACAATCCCATCTACCAAGCTGAAGAAGAGAGTGATGAAGACAGTGAACTCCCGAAAGAACTGGCTAGATTGTTGAAGCAGGAGGAAAGGGTCATCCAACCTCATCAGGAGGAATTGGAGATTGTGAATCTTGGTACTGAGGACGCCAGAAGAGAGATCAAAATTAGGGCTGCTTTGAAACCTGAGGTCAAGAACAGGTTGATTGAGATGCTGAGAGAGTATATGGAGATATTCGCCTGGTCTTATCAAGATATGCCTGGGCTGAATACTGATATTGTGGTTCACAGACTACCTCTCAGAGATGATTGTCCTTCGGTCAAGCAGAAGCTTCGTAGAACGAGTCCTGATATGGCAGTGAAAATCAAGGAAGAGGTTCAGAAGCAGTTCGATGCTGGTTTCTTGTCAGTAACAACTTACCCGCCGTGGGTAGCCAACATCGTTCCTGTGCCGAAGAAGGATGGCAAAGTCAGGATGTGTGTCGATTACCGGGATTTGAACAGAGCGAGTCCGAAAGATGATTTCCCATTACCTCACATTGATGTATTGGTTGATAACACGGCTCAATCCTCGGTATTCTCTTTCATGGATGGTTTCTCGGGCTATAATCAGATCAAGATGGCGCCAGAGGACATGGAAAAGACGACATTCATTACACCTTGGGGCACGTTCTGCTATAAGGTGATGCCATTTGGGCTGAAGAATGTCGGTGCTACCTATCAGAGGGCAATGACGACTCTCTTTCATGACATGATGCACAAAGAGATTGAAGTGTACGTGGATGATATGATTGCGAAGTCGCAGACAGAAGAGGAGCATCTGGTAAATCTGCAGAAGTTGTTTGACAGGTTGGTCAAGTTCAAACTGAGGCTGAATCCAAACAAGTGTACGTTTGGAGTGAGATCAGGGAAGCTGTTAGGCTTCATTGTCAGTGAGAAAGGGATTGAGGTTGATCCAGCAAAAGTCAAAGCTATTCAGGAGATGCCTGAACCGAAAACGGAAAAGCAGGTTCGTGGGTTTTTAGGGAGATTGAACTACATTGCAAGGTTCGTATCTCACCTAACTGCCACGTGTGAACCGATATTCAAATTGCTTAGAAAGAATCAGGCGATCAAGTGGAATGATGATTGTTAGAAAGCTTTTGACAAGATAAAAGAGTATTTACAGAAACCTCCAATCCTGATTCCTCCAGTTCCAGGGAGACCGCTGATTATGTACCTGTCAGTGACCGAGAATTCAATGGGGTGTGTATTGGGACAGCATGACGAGTCTGGTCGAAAAGAGCATGCCATATACTACCTTAGCAAAAAGTTTACCGACTGTGAAACAAGATATTCACTGCTCGAGAAAACTTGTTGTGCTTTGGCCTGGGCTGCTCGCCGACTGAGGCAGTATATGTTGAACCATACTACCTTGCTGATTTCTAAGATGGATCCAGTCAAATACATCTTTGAGAAGCCGGCTCTCACCGGACGTGTTGCCCGTTGGCAGATGATTTTAACTGAGTATGATATCCAGTACACGTCTCAAAAGGCTATCAAAGGTAGTGTGTTGTCAGATTATCTCGCCGAACAACCGATCGACGACTATCAGCCTATGATGTTTGAATTCCCTGATGAGGACATCATGTACCTAAAGATGAAAGATTGTGACGAGCCGCTTGTCGAGGAAGGACCGGATCCTGATGACAAGTGGACATTGATGTTTGATGGGGCTGTCAATGTGAATGGTAATGGTGTTGGTGCAGTGCTGATCAATCCCAAAGGTGCTCATATGCCTTTTTCTGCCAGATTGACTTTTGATGTCACCAACAACGAAGCTGAGTATGAGGCTTGTATCATGGGGATAGAAGAAGCCATTGATCTGAGGATCAAAACTCTTGACATATTTGGAGATTCTGCTCTAGTGATCAATCAGGTTAATGGAGATTGGAATACAAATCAGCCTCATTTGATTCCGTATAGAGATTACACCAGAAGAATACTGACGTTCTTCAAGAAGGTGAAATTGTATCATGTCCCCCGGGATGAGAATCAGATGGCTGACGCTTTGGCTACTTTATCTTCCATGATAAAAGTTCATTGGTGGAATCATGTGCCACATATTGCTGTGAATCGACTCGAGAGGCCTGCGTATGTGTTCGCAGCCGAGTTTGTTGTTGCTATTGATGAGAAACCGTGGTATTATGACATCAAGAACTTCCTCAAGACTCAAGAGTATCCTGAAGGTGCATCGAAGAATGACAAGAAAACCCTGAGAAGGCTGGCTGGAAGCTTTTATCTGAATCAGGATGATGTGCTGTACAAGCGGAACTTTGACATGGTCTTGCTCAGATGCGTGGATAGACACGAAGCAGACATGTTGATGCAGGAAGTGCACGAGGGTTCGTTTGGTACCCACGCTGGTGGTCATGCAATGTCCAAGAAATTGTTGAGAGCCGGATATTACTGGATGACTATGGAATCTGATTGCTTCAAATATGCTCGGAAATGTCATAAGTGTCAAATATATGCTGATAAGGTGCATGTACCACCAAGCCCGTTGAATGTCATGAACTCGCCTTGGCCGTTTGCTATGTGGGGCATTGATATGATCGGGAAGATTGAGCCTACTGCTTCGAATGGACATCGCTTCATCCTGGTCGCGATCGATTACTTCACCAAATGGGTGGAAGCAGCTTCCTATGCCAACGTTACCAAACAAGTGGTTACCCGGTTCATCAAGAAAGAAATCATCTGTCGTTACGGAGTTCCTGAGAGAATCATCACTGACAATGGTTCGAATCTCAATAACAAGATGATGAAAGAGCTTTGCAGAGATTTCAAGATCGAACATCACAATTCTTCTCCTTACAGACCAAAGATGAATGGTGCTGTAGAGGCAGCTAACAAGAATATCAAGAAGATTGTGCAAAAGATGGTCGTTACATACAAGGATTGGCATGAGATGTTGCCTTTCGCTTTGCATGGGTACCGTACTTCAGTGCGTACGTCGACCGGGGCAACCCCGTACTCCCTTGTGTATGGTATGGAAGCAGTCCTACCAGTTGAAGTGGAGATCCCTTCTCTGAGGGTATTATTGGATGTCAAGCTGGACGAAGCCGAGTGGATTCGTACAAGGTTTAATGAGTTAAGCCTTATCGAAGAGAGACGGTTAGCAGCTGTGTGCCATGGGAAATTATATCAGAGAAGGATGAAGCGAGCCTTTGATCAGAAAATGCGTCCTCGGACATTTCAGACTGGTGATCTAGTTTTGAAGAGGATCCTTCCTCCCGGTACAGATAACAGGGGCAAGTGGACTCCTAATTATGAAGGTCCATATGTTGTGAAGAAGGTCTTCTCCGGTGGAGCCTTGATGCTTACAACAATGGATGGTGAAGATTTTCCGTCCCCTGTTAACTCAGATGTAGTCAAAAAATACTTCGCGTAAATTGACCCGCTGGATAAAAAGAACAAAAGAGTCCAGGCAAAAAGGGGCGTCCCGGCGAACCAAAAAAAAAACAGAAAGAAAAGGTTCGGGCAGAAATTAGGGATAAAAATGAAAAGAATTTGTACACCCGGTAAGTCGAAAACCCGCAAGGGCGACTTAGGCAAAAATGGGTATCCCGGTGGATTGAAAACCCGAAAGGGCGATCCAGCCAAAAGAGGGATTAAAGCGAAGACTACAGTCTGAGTTACCTGTACTTCATCGCGCTTCATTCGTCTGCCATCTCGAAAGATGTGATCGGTCCAGTCAGTCTTCTCAGAAAGCAAGGAGTTGGGAGGAAAACTGATGATCTGCGGGTTATAACAGAATTGGGAAATAGTGGATGCCGTATTCGCATTGCCATTAGGATAGTTTATTTTCCTTTTGTGCGCAATTACCTCTTTCTAGGAATTGCTTCCCAATGTATTCGCCTTTTCGGGCACATTTTCAATCAATAAAAGTTGTTATTCAGATAAATAGCTCTCTTGTTTTTATTTTTACTGTTTTGTTTGCAAAAACGTCCGAATTTTTGATAAGCATTGCATATAATAAAACATGAAGGCTTAACAATAACTTGCAGAAGGACGAAACATTTGAAAATCATTTTGGATGTTGAGGACACTCGAGCGTATCTTGTCCATATACCCCTGGGGCATTGTGTTTTGTTGTATTGCAGGTCGTCAACTGTAAGCATGTTCCCCAGCAGGTCCTTCTTCGAGCGAGTTTGATATCTGTCAGAGTTGTGTTCCCCTGCAGAGGTGTCTGTGGATGGTATCTTCTTTCCTCAGCAGATGTAAGGATTACATACCCCCAGCAGGCCTGTGTTGGCAGGTTTCCCCAGTTGAGGATCCCCGCTGAGTGACTGGTAGATGTTTTCCCCAGGAGGGTTTCCCCAGCGGAGTTTGTCATGAAGATTTTGTTTCCCAGCAGTTGGGTTTGTGATGTTGGTGTCACCCAGCATGGCCGTGAGTGCTCTCCCCACCAGAGTTGTTTCTCCTCAGCAGAGTGGTGTGGGTTTTTCCTCAGTGTTCCCCGAATGGAGCGGGTTTCGAAGAGATATTTCTCCAGCAGAGTTCACCCTACTTGTGGATTGGACGAGTTCCCGTGGCAGATCCGTATTGGTATCCCCAGCTGAGTTTAGTCTACCTAGGGATTGTGTGGGTCGTCCCCAGGGGAGTAAAAGTTATTCCTCAAGGCAGAGTTGTCATACCTGAGGTTTGGTTAAGTCTTCCCCAGTGAAGTGCTATATCATCCTCCAATAAGGTGATCTTGTTACTCCAGAGAGTACTTTCCCCGAAGAGTTGCTTGGTGTTATCTTCCCCAGCGGAGTATTGATTGCTTCCCAAGCGGAGTCCCCGAGTGGATTGGATCCTGTGAAGGATATCCCCAGCGAAGTCTATCCTGTTCCCGACAACAGTTTTGTTTCTCCAGCATGAGTGAGAAGTCGGTGCTTTCTCCGCAAAGCATCCCCAGATGAAGGCTCTCCCCGCAGAGTATTCCTCAGTCAGAGTCTCCCCACCAAGTTGGAGTACTTGATCTTTTGGCTCCGTAGCCAGGGTGCATTGGCATTTTGCATGTAGTAATCATTGCATCCTCAAAACGCGTAGCATTTCCATTCAGTGTGGAGCATTACGCCATAGAAAAATTCAAACATATGCATTCATGTGTTCCAAAACCCAATCAGACCGTATCCCCGGCAGAGGCGGATGTTTGTTTAACTTGTACAGCACGTTTGCTACAGTTGCTCCTGACAGCATTCAGGATTAATAATCCCCACAGAGGTTTATTTCCTCATCCGTTGGTGAAAGGAAAGCATGTTTCTCCCCAGTGAGACCCCCTGCCAGTATGTGGCCTTGCCCAGACATGTAGATGTCAGTATCCTGTCAGCACCTGCGTAGTGTCGGGTCTTCTTTGGTGTCGGTAAACACCATCTTTCGGTGCTTTCCCAGTCGTGCGTAGTGTCTGGTATTCTTTGGTGTCTGTAAACATCATCTTTCGATGTTCATAACGTCGTCCCTTCCCTAGTGAAGTTACTCCTCTCCGTTGGTGTCGATAAACGTCGAGTTTTTCCCGATCATCCGTTGATGATTTGATTGTGTTCACTCTCCCCAGAAGAGATTTCTCCTCTCCGTTGGTGTCGATAAACGTCGAGTTTTTCCTACGCGTCCGTTGGCGTATAGTTGATATCTTTCCCCACAGGGTCGTCCCCAGAAGTTTACTCCTCTCCGTTGGTGTCGATAAACGTCGAGTTTTTCCTATGCGTCCTATGACGTATAGTTGCTTATTCCCCACAGATCATTTGGTAACACCATATGATTCCCCTCAGAGTTTTCTCCTCTCCGTTGGTGTCGATAAACGTCGAGTTTTTCCTATTCGTCCTATGACGTCTAGTGGTACCCTTCCCCAAGTGGATTTACCTCCCCGTTGGTTTCGATAAACGTTGTGTTTTTCTCATTCGTCCATGAACGTCTGATTGTATACCCTATTCCCAGTTCATTCATTAATGTCTGGTTGACTTCCCAACCAGAATTCCCAGTAGACGTCCTATTCGGTTTCCGGTTGTGGTGCCTTTCCCTCGTGAAGTGGCTTTCTCCTTCTCCCTTTCGTCCTATGACGTCTTGGCTGAGTTTTCTCCTTCTCCGTTGGTGTCGATAAACGTTGAGTCTCCCTTTCGTCCTATGACGTCTTGGCTGAGTTTTCTCCTTCTCCGTTGGTGTCGATAAACGTTGAGTCTCCATTTCGTCCTATGACGTCTTGGCTGAGTTTCCTCCTTCTCCGTTGGTGTCGATAAACGTTGAGTCTACCTTTCGTCCTATGACGTCTTGGCTGAGTTTCCTCCTTCTCCGTTGGTGTCGATAAACGTTGAGTCTCCCTTTCGTCCTATGACGTCTTGGTTGAGTTTTCTCCTTCTCCGTTGGTGTCGATAAACGTCGAGCTTCTCCCTTTCGTCCTATGACGTCTGGTCGAGTCTTCCCATTCATCCTATGATGTCTGGTTACCTCTCCGTTGGTCTTGGTAAACGCTGAGTTTTTCCCCATTTCGTCCGCTGACGTATGGTTGTATCTCTCTTCCCATTCATCCGATGATGTTTGGTTACCTCTCCGTTGGTTTTGGTAAACGCTGAGTTTTTCCCATTGCGTCCGCTGACGTATGGTTGTATCCTTTCCTGGTTATCCCCAGTAGAGTTGATTTACCTCTCCGTTGGTCTTGGTAAACGTTGAGTTTTTCCTAGTTGTCCGCTGGCATCTAGTTGAGATTTCTGATCCCAGTCATCGTGTATCGATGTCTGGATGTGGTTGTGCTTTTGAAGAGAAGATAGAAAAGGAAAAAACAACAGAAAGATTTCCCAGCAGTGTGCAAATTTCTACGGTTCTTGGTATTCAATCCCTGTTTACCCCGAAAGTCTGACAGCCGTTGCTCTCATCCATTCGGGTTCCCAGTTGATTGAATAGGGGCAGCTGTAGCACCTCAAATTTGCACCCTACCATTTTGTACATTCATTTCATATTAGGTCATAGCATTAACAATGTCCACTGCATAACATTGCATTGTCCATTTGCCCAAGTGCAAGCTCAATTGATGGAATGGGTCAAACTGATCAGGAGATCAATCAACCAAGCAAGTGAGTGATTTTCATTGGGACAAGGCCCTAGGGTTGATGTAGCAAGCTCATGTGGTCTAAGGATCATTTTGAAGTGGTTTGGCCAAAGATTGGATGCTCAGAAATCACCAGTCATTGTTCAGTCAACCAGAAACCCTAGAAAGTCAACTGTGGTCAACTGTGGTCAACTGTGCCTGATTTTATGGATTGGAAGGTGGGAAATGGTTTGAAAGGCATCATTCATGTCCATATAAGTCTCATTTGACATGCCAAAGACCAAGGTTGAAGATTTGGAGGCCAGACAGAAAATTTCCAAAAATAGCAGATGACCTGTAATCTCAGCTGCCCAAAATGGAAACTTTTTCTCCTCAAAATAAATTCATCATACAAGCTTCAAATGGAATTTTGTCCAACATGAAAGTTGAAGATCTTGATCTCACCTTTCCAAAAAGTCCAAGAACTTGAATTTCTCATTTATGGTTGACAAGATATGGCTCAGTGAATTTCAGAAAAGACTCGTAATCAGGAGGCCATAACTACCACATGGTTGGTCCAAATTGCAAGTTCTTTATATGCACAAACTCCATTTGACATGTACTTCAAGGGTGCATCATTGGATTTTTCCAAAAATGGCCAAGGCAAAAAGTCACTTTTCAACTGGACTGTTAAACTGGATCAGGGGCAAAATTGTCCAAATGTCAAAATATTTGGAATTTTGAGATGGGACTTTTTGTAACACTTCAGGAATGGCATTTAGAATGTGTTTGAACCATCATTTCATGGCTAGGCCTCATAATTTGAGTTTTGGCTTGAAGAATGAAAGTGCATAATTAGGCATTTTTCTACCACATGATGAAATTGCAAATTACATGGCCTATGGAAGTGGGAATTGTTTCTACACATCAGATATGGCATTTTGGACTTGTGTGAACCAAAATTGAGCTGGCATATGGACTGATTTAGAGGAAGGGTGTTTTGGCCATTTTTGAGTGAAAATGCATTTTGCTTACAATGCCATTTGGTTAATTACCTTGGTTAATTGTGGATTAAGCTGACATATAAAAGCCTAATTACTCCATAAACATAACAGAATATTCATTTCACAAAAAATTCAGATCAAAATCATCAATATTCTCTCAAAATCTTCAAGAATCCACAAAAACCAAAATCCTCGAAACTCCATCAATCTTGGATCAATTGGCAATTTTCTTTTTGCAGCGATCTCACATTGGCCATTGCTTCATCTGTTATGCATGAGAACCTCCATTGCCGCGCCGTTCCCAACTGTACATCCAAGCTTCTTCAATGGTGATTGTTGATTTTGAACAATTGGAGCAAAGTTGATCAAACCTGAGCATCACATACTGCTGCCACGAGCTTGCACTGCTTCTGTTTCATCCAAACGCGCGCCAATTCCACCGATTATACCACTGCCATAGCAGGTTCGTCCAAAATTCGAATCGCATGCTTCGTTGAATGATTGTGTGCGTGTGGTAGAATAGGTTACGTAGATCATCATGCTACTTTTAGAATTGAAAATGATCAACTGTAGCGCAAGAAATCGCGACTCGAAGTTTGAATCTAAAACCCTAGATCGATCGATTTGCATGATTTAGTGATTGTTAGGTTAATTGGAGTTGATATTCGTAATCTACATGTTGTAACGGTTCCAACGACTATAGGTTTGTTCATTTTGGTTAGGATTTAGAGAATGCGTGTTCTTGAGCCTTGTTCATATTTTCTGGAAATTTATTGTTGAAGATGATGATAATATGCGCGTTTGATCCGTAAACTGGTTTGAAAATTCGAATTGGGAGTTTCCCTCCCCCGCGCCCAATAATTACACTTTTGCCATTCTGAATTTAAATTAATTCATTTTAATTCTTAAAAAATACTTTAGCACCTTAGAAAATTCATAGAAAAATATAGAAAAATCAGAAAATTGTGAAAATAATTTTGTTGACTTTGTCATTGAGTGTAGATGATTTTTGACCTATTGGTCAAAGTTGTGCATGGAATATTTTTCATTTGACCTAGGGTTTCTTCCACATGTGTATATTTTGATACCTTAGACTAATTTGATCATGAAATTCTCATAATGTAAAATAAATGATTGGAAATTTTTGTGATGATTGTTGACTGGTTGAGGTTTATTTCCATATAAATTTCATGCATTTTTGATACCTGGTCATTGAGTTACATTTTTTTGAACTTAGGTGTGACAATTTGTGTCACACCTCATGATGCCAATTTGTTGGAATTTTTTGCATGACCTATACTTGTTAGAATTGATTGAAATTTGGTATGGATGCTCATTGACATGTTAGGATCCTCTGTGAATTT
The DNA here is from genome assembly GCF_024323335.1 of Lathyrus oleraceus. Taxonomy (NCBI): domain Eukaryota; kingdom Viridiplantae; phylum Streptophyta; class Magnoliopsida; order Fabales; family Fabaceae; genus Lathyrus; species Lathyrus oleraceus. Next base: position 512,094,136 of record NC_066581.1, read on the forward strand.
TTGTGGAATTGTTCATTGTGTTTTCTAATTGATCATGATTTTTCATTTCTGATGATTGAATTTGCAAGCTTGTGTGACATAGGTTGGTAGAGTCATTGTGAAATGCTCATATGGCACTGTATGATCATGAAATTTGATATGCTTGTAGAAGACACATGTTAGGACCTCCCTGTTTTGGTCTCATCCATTTCTTTTTTGTTTTCATTGAGTTATGAATTTTTGAAGTGGAAGCATGTGTTGATGTTGTGATTTGGAGCCTATAATTGTGTCTGTTTTTGTTAATTTTCATTGACATGGTTCCATTTGCCCAATTAAGCTGAAATTTGGTGTGCCATCCCTTGATTATCCCCTGTTTAGGTGTAATTTATTTGAGAATTTTTGGGATTGTGTTGATGTGAATTTGAATGCAATAATTCTGTTTGTAGGCTTAGTGCTTCCTTTGAACTAGTTTGCCTTATTTTGCGCATAGAATGAGCATGATGAGTGATATGACCATGAAATTTGGTAGAATAGTTCCTGACATGTGTAGCTTTCATTTGGCTTTGGTCCTACTAATTTCCCATGTAATGTCACTGTTTACCATTGAATTGAAGTTAATGTACATTTTGTAGCTTCATTTGATTGTGTTTTTGCATGCCTCGTCGTGTTGAATTAATTCCCATAGTTCCACTAGGCCAAATTGTATGAAAATTGACATGTAGCTTGTTGAATGTCCTCTGTTTAGGATATAATTTTTGTGGAATTTTCCATGCTGTTTTGGTATTTTTTGTGATGTGATCTTGCTGATTGCTCATATGTGGTTTAACATTGCTCACTTTGCCTCACATGTTGCATAAAATAAAATGTGTGCATAGTTAGGGTGTGGGACCAATTGGTATCCCTTTGTAATTGAAATAGCTTGACTTTGATCATGAATTGGTTGCTGTTTTAGGATTTTTCCTTCTTTTGGACCCTAGGCTAGTCCTAGTGGTCATGTTACTTACATTTGAATGTGATTGTGGCTTTTCAGGTTAAGGAGTTAAGGCTTAAGGGTATTGTTTCACATTTGGGATGTTTTGCTTGATACTTGTAAACTAATGTGGCTGTTTTGTAGGATGTTGGTCCACATGGACTTGTGCTGTGCACATCATTGGGATTGTTAATTGGTCATTATATTGTTGTCTGATTATGAATGGGATGCTGATTCTGTTTGACTTTTGTACAGGTACACTTAGTTGCTCAGTTCTCTTAAGAACTTGCATTGCTTTGCTTATAAGCAATTGGCATTGAGGTATATAACCTTCTTCTTCATGTAGTCTGGAGACCCGGCTGTTACCGGGCCGGGCACATTGTCTGAAGTCCTCCTTAAGAGGCAATGCTTGTGTATGTTTATATTTGTCATAAGCAGGGAAAGTCCTCATTTGAGGCAATTGGTGGAAGGTAGGGATAAGCAATCTATCCCCCACTATTCTGTGAGTCTTCTCCTTGCTCCCATTACATGGTTGTAGCATTGAGATCCAAGCCCAAGATCTTGTACATTGTACAGTCGAGTCTATGTCCTGAGCGTAGAAGGGTCCCCCCATTCTGGACCCACGCTCCCTTGTCTGATGCTCTCTCTGACTTGAGATAGAAGCAATGAGGCACACCCCTCATCACCTTTCATCTGGCTTCACCTTAGCCCCTCAATGGCAAGGTTAAGAGCTAACCTGACCCCGATACAGAGGCTTGTTTGTTGAGGTTGATATGACCCCTCGACTAAAGCCTAGCCTTGATGGTTGAGCCCCTTGTTGGTGTGTTTACTTCATGCGGTATATGTTTGTGTGGTGTGATTGTATCCCCTAGGTTTGCTAGACTCCGCGTAGTCTCGTTTGCATGTCAATTAAGGTAGCACGGTTCCTTCGTATAGGACTTCCTTTCTTGCTTGAGCTTTCCTAAAACACAAACAAACATTATCCCCTCTTAAGGATACGTCAACTCCTTCTACTACAGGTGAGTAAGTCTCCAAAGGTCGAGCATCCGGTAGATTGCGTAGTGACGTTATCCACTTAAAAAACACAAACCAACAGGAATAGTTTAGCCGAACTACGGCAACTCTGATTCTCATGTTCAGATGAGATACGTAGGCACGAGATGCGATGTCTTGTCGAGTTTGACTAACAATTAACGCTAATTCTTTTCTCTCGCCCTCGTTGCGATTGAGACCTTCCCTTTCTCTTGCCCTAGTTGCAATCGAGACCCTTCTTCTTGTTGTGTGCTTGGAAGCTGATGTAAGTCCATCGAGTGGCATTCGGGTTCCAGTGTTAGTGCGTGTTTTTGGTTCGGATGCTGATGTAAGCCCAGTGATTGGCATTCAGGCTCCACGTTTGCCTTCTTGTGTGTGTTTCGGTTCGGATGCTGATGTAAGCCCAGTGATTGGCATTCAGGCTCCACGTTTGCCTTTGCCTGTGGTTGTTTGTGTGCGTGTTAGCCGAGCTACGAATGCTCTGATTCTCCTTCGTCCAAAGGAGATACGTATGCATAGGATGCGATATCCTAGCGAGCATGTGTCGTTTCCCCAGTCCGAACTACTTTGACTCTGATGTCTATGCTTGATAGACTAAGTAGGCCCAGGATGCGATATCCTGCCGAGTCAGTTTCAGTCTGTTTTCTTGTGTCTCCTTCAGCCAGTGTGTGTGTGTGTGAGCAGTGTTTTTAGCAACCATTTTCCTTCCTATTGTGCGTGGATCCCGTCGAGTACGACGGATGCGTAGGGGTGCTAATACCTTCCCTTCGCATAACCGACTCCCAATCCCATTCTCTTTGGTCGCGAGACCATGCTTTTTCCAGGTTTACTCTGAGCGTTTCCTTTCCCTCTTTTGGGATAAATAACGCACGGTGGCGGCTCTGTTGTTCTTGTTTTCCCGCCGGTTTTTCGCGTAATGCGACAGTCTATATCCGATTTTTTTTTAAAATAATCAAGTTTTTTAAAAAAAATACGAAAACAACCAAAATAACCATGTTTGGTGAGGATGCGCCGGGGAAATTGGCGCAACCCCAAAACAAGTAAAAAGAGACGCCAGATGCATTGGCGCACATACATTGGGTCTCATGAAGAGGTGCCAATGTGGGTGGCGCCTGCATGGCCCTCCAAGAGGAGGCGCCAGAGGCAATGGCGCCTGCATGGCCCTCCAAGAGGAGGCGCCCATGCATATGGCGCCTGTGTGTGTTTGTGTGGTGGGCGCCAATTTTTGTGGCGCCTGTGTGTGTTTGTCATGTGGGCGTCAATTCAACTGGCGCCTACGTGTTTTGTCCAATTCATCTTCCGTCTCTATAAATACCATCCCCTTGCATATAATTATTTTCACTCAAATTCATCTCATAGTCTAGTTCAACCATCAATTTTAATTTTCTTTGTTTCAACAATGTCTGCATACATTCAGAAACGAAATGTTGATGTAATATTTTCTGTCGTTGCGGCTCCGATACAGGTTCGACTTTGGAACACAGATACGTTTGAACGTCTTAATAGGACGTTGTATAGTTGGTTAGAGGGAGAAATTGGAGAGGGTGAACGGATTAGAAGAATATAATGGCTTGTGTCCACGTTCAACCAAATCGGAGAAATTGGAGAGGGTGAAGGGATTAGAAGAATACAATTGCTTTGGCAGCTTCATGTCTGATGAATTTCATTGAAGCATCACTGAATAACTGTCCAGATTGCAACACGGAACTCCATTTTGAGCGTCTGGTTTCAAACAACGCCCCTAGCCTAAAATATGTAGCTTGCACCAAAGCGGTTATTGGTAGGTTACGAATTCCTTTGAAGACAGAGTTCATTGATTCCATAAGATTTGTTGTCATGTGGCCCCAACGTTGTCTGCTGTCGTATGCCCTAGTCCACTTCTCTAACGGAATACTATCGATCCACCGAACCGCATCTTCGTTCGACAATCTTATTTCCTCGCGGTAGTGTTTGAAAGAAGGTTTTGTTAATGCGTAACCTGCATTGACAACCTTCTTACGCAACGTCTTATCTTTGATTTCCCGCATGAAATTCTGAGCAATATGTCTAATACAAAACACATGTGTCGAATGAGGATTTTGCCAGCCATTATCAATGTTATTATATGCACTGATGATTGAGGGGTGTCTATCAAAGATCAAACACAAGTTAGGCTGAGGTGCAACGTGCAATCGGAGATTTCTTAGGAAAAAACTCCATCCTTCAGCAGTCTCCCCTTCAACTAGGGCAAAGGCGATCGGAAAAATATTGTTGTTCCCATCTTGTGCCACTGCCATCAGTAACGTTCCTTTGTATTTTCCATACAACCATGTACCATCAATTTGTATAATTGGTTTACAGAAAGAAAAACCTATAATGCACGGTTGATACTGTCGCATCTCGAAAAATACGATTCCTCGCGATGGTCGCAGAAAAAATTATGTTCGAACAGAGTCGCCACCGAACTTTATTTATCCCAATGAAGGGATAGGAAAATATCGATAAAACCTTTAGGGAATGGAATAATGGTCGTCGCAACCATATTCGGGTTCGGGAGTGGATTACGTAAGGGGAAGGTATTAGCACCCCTTACGTCCGTTGTACTCAACGGGAACCTTTTAGTTCTAATGTGCGTTTCGTGTGTTAATTTATGTTTGTTTGTTATCTTTGGGTTATAAAATTATTAAAAATAGAAATGGATGAGAACCTCAGAAAGGGAAAGGGGAGGTTTTTTATTAGTGTGCTCGCGAAGATACAGCAATCTCCTGCCTACGTATCCTTATGGTATAATAAGGAAATCAGAGCATTCGTAGTTCGGGGAACTACGGTTGGTTGGTGTCTTTTAATGAACGACTGTTTAGATCGCATCCTAAAGGCTAAACGTTGGCTTGTCTACTCTCGGCGGAGGCTTAAGCATTAGTTTGTTGTGCGCATCAGAAAGGATTAACAGTGTTCTTTTTTAAAAGAGTTTTGATCACACGGAGGTGACAAGTTGGATTAATATGTTTGATTGGTTTCGATCGCACGGGGCGAGGACAGATAAATTTGATGTGTTGAGATATTTTTGTTGGATGACGATTACTCGGATAGTCGAGTAAGACAACTCGTATCTTGATAATTGGGAAAGGGAATAGAAAACTCTACACCACTTTCTTTTTCCTCCTTAATTATAAATAGTTAATGTGTTGTTGAATGGATGACGAATACTCGGATAGCCGAGTAAGACAACTCGTATCCTAATAGTCGGGAAAGGGGAATAGAAGACTCTAGACCACTTTCTGTTTCATCTGAGTAATTATGAAAATAAGTTTATGTATGGTTGACGTATTTTAGAATGAACGATAAGTACTTGAATGACTGAGTAAGACAACTCATATCCAAGCATTTGAGAAGAGGAATTGAAAACTCAAGACCATCTCCCTTTTCGTACAGTTTATTATGAAATGATTTGACTTACGGTATAAGTTGGTGGAAAAATGACAATTGTTCAACTGACCGAGTAAGAGAACTCGTATTCGTCCAATGGAGGAGTGAAGTTGAAAACTCAAAGTCATCTCCCTTTTCATTTTTTATCATGAAAATATTTTGATTTAATCGGGGTTTCGAGGTTTGTAGAGGAACGACAATTATTTGACTAACCAAGTAAGAGAACTTGTATTCAAATAATCGAGGAGAAAAATTGAAGACTCAAAGTCATCTCCCTTTTCGTTTCTTATTATAAGATGATTCGATTTGTTTGTGCTTAGGTGGATAGAAATGACGACTATTTGACTAACCGAGTAAGAGAACTCGTATTCAAATAATCGAGGAGAGGAATTGAAAACTCAAAGCCATCCCCTTTTTATTTCCAAATGAAATGGTGTTTGATTGTGATTGGGTATTTTAATTTGATTTGAATGAAGGTACTCGATATTGGATCGAGGTTTTAATTTTGTGTTTTATGAATAAAATGAATTCTATTCAGTGTATTGTTCTTCTACTCGATAAAATCGAATAGGTCTCATTGTAAGAAAGCCCAAGAGTAAGCTATGTGAGGTTGATGGCGATGCTAAAAGCGATCGACTTACAAAGGTGTTTTGAAAATGGACTCGATGATGAATCGGAGTGAAACAAATCAATCAATATTTATATAACCAAATTAATTAAATAAAGTTTGATTGAATCAATTAATTAAATTAATTAAGATTAATTATCAAAATTATTCATTTAGGCCAAATAATCAAGTTAATTAAAATTAATTAATCGTAATTAACTAATCAAGCAACATTTCAATTGATTAATTAATTTAATTAAAAGAATAAAAATATGTGATAATGTCGATAAAAAAAGATCGGATAAAATTGGTAACAATGTGCTCAAGAACCGGTTTGTGCGAGATAACAATGATTAATGTTATTCGCGAAATCCCAACGCGGTGAAAATATTCTATTAATTTATTGAGGTTTTGGCGGTATACCGACATGACGTTTGTCGAATCCGTTGGATGAACAAAACGATTTTAAAAATGAAATGAAATAGTAACAATATAATGGTTATGTATACTTTTATACTATTCACAATGTTTACAAATTATATAAAATTTTGCAGGAAATACAATGGCTAATGGACCCAAAGATATACAACAAAACTCAACACTTAAATCTAAATTATCATAATACCATATTATCATTCTCTTCCTAGTAAAAAAATAAATGAAGAAAAAGCATCGTGAGAAAATCAAAAGGACACCACATCACAGTATTATTTTAAAGGAAAACTAACTATTTATAATACTTGTATGCATAATCCAGAATTTAATTTCAACATAATATAGCCGACTCACACGGGAATTTCAACCACAAACAACACAAAATAGCACTTATTGGAAAAGCATATGCGGAACAGACACCGTAAACCCACATAATCGGAACACGCCACATCACAGTATTATTTTAAAAGAAAACTAACTATTTATAATACTTGTATGCATAATCCAGAATTTAATATCAACATAACATAGCCGACTCACACTGGAATTGCAACCACAAACAACACAAAATAGCACTTATTGGAAAAGCATATCCGGAACAGACACCATAAACTCACATAATCGGTACAGTGTGATCAATAATCAAATTGAGTTAACCAGTAAATCAAAGAACACAAAATAGACGTTGCAACAAAACTTGGTAAGAAACCGAATACGCATTCTATAATAGTTCACACAACACCCAGGGAAATTTAACTCAGAAAATTACCGAGCCAGATTGTTGCTAATGGCGGAAGCTTGACTTCGTCGGAGATGGTTACCGACGGAAATGGAGATGCTCGCTGGTAACGATGGAGGTTGGAGGCGGAGGTTGGGGAGATTACCGGGAGACGCGGCAGAATGGGTGGTTCGCCGTCGAGCGAAGGGTGTCGTTGGAGTTCGTGGTGGGTGGTTGTTCGCGAGGCGGTGAAGTGAAGTGAAATGAGGGTGAATCGCCGGTAGATGGAGATTATTGTGGTGGTCGCCGGCGAGAGGAGAAAACAGCGGTTGAAGGTTAGTGGAGAAGGTGGATGGCGGTGAAGCTTTTTGTGGCTTTCGTGGAGGAAGATGAGAAGAAGCTTTTCTTTTTCTCTTTTTCGTTTTCTGTTTTTTAGAGTGTCTTTTTGGTTTTGTGAGTGGAGAGAGAAGAGATGATTCTCTGAGTTGTGAGTGAGTTGCGTGTGTTCTTAAATGAGGGGTGTTGGTGAGAGAGAGCCCCTATGGTAGGTGGCGTGAGAAGAGAGATATAGTGAGTATTAAATGAAATTGGAGAGAGAGAAAGGGGTGAAGAAAACGTGTGTGGGTAGAGGAAATCTTAGAGAGGATTTTTCGTTGGAGAGGTGTGCTAGCTGTCACAAATAATAGGAATCCAATGCTAAAATATTTATTAAAAATTCCTATATAGTAATTTTATTTAAATAATAATAATAATAATAATAAAACAAACTATAATTTGGATACTAGAACAAAGAAATAAAAGGACCGATTATCAATAGGAGTCAGATGAAAATTTGCTCGAAAAATTAAATCAGACACATTAAAATGATCAGCACAAAATATACTTATTGAAAAAATAAAGCGTTTCTTCAAATGTTGAAATAAATTTTCATCGGTTAAAAGGCTTAGACGGGCCAAAATGCAACTAAAACAGCCGCTAAAAAATACAACGAGCACACCAGGTTAAACTACATGAACCGTAGATTAATAATACTGGTGTCTGTAATTTTAATTCTAAAACTTTTTACCCGTTGATTTTACATGTTCTTGAGAAAAGATTCAACTGATTTGTCTGTATTTTCAATAAATTTATCCTGACTGATATTTTAGGTTTTATTCATAATGAAATGCATGTCATGTTGTGCGTATGATGCAAATTAAAGATGAAATCGATTTTACAAAAAATTAAATATGCCCGGACAAAATTGGGGTATGACAGATACGCCCAAAATAGACGGTGAAATATTCTATTTCCAACAGCACACGTACCATCTGGTGTATATGCGGGCAATGTTTCCATCTTGAAAATTGTCCCAGGAGCATACTGTTTTAGAGCCAACAGGTATTTTGGAAGTTGTTTGTAAGATTCCTCCTAATTGCCAAACACTTTTTCAACAGCTTTTGTTCTAGCTATCCATGCCTTCCTATATGATGGTGTGTACTCGTAGTCTGCCATAATATTCGAGATTATTGTACTCACCTTTAACGACGGATTATCGCCAATGACAGACAATATTTCATCATATATTAGCTGAGAGCTTAATTTACGATGATCCTGCATTGGGTATGTCAGCATGCATGTGTGATCTGGACCCATTGATCAAATCTCCCAAGACTCGCTCCTCTTCCGGTACGAAGCTGACAACTTAAAAAGGCAGTGCTGATTCGAACAATAAACTTTATACCTTGATGCGTCAGTTCTGTCTACTCTGAAATCTGCTAATAGTTGTATGTGGAATTTCTTAATGGCTTTTACACATTCCTCTTTTGTGCGAAATTTGTCTCCTTGTTTCAAAGATCCTTGCATTTGCACGTAAGGATTGTACCATACATCTGCCGAAGGTTCATCTGAAACCAAATTTAACCTTGTCATGTGTTGGGGTGGGCAATATACATGACTTGCTGGTATTGGTTCCTCTTCCTCTTCAGCGTTCACCATCGAGTCAACCATGATCTCAGGTTCCTCTTCTTCATTGTCTGGAACATTCACTTTAGCTTGTTCGTCATCAGTCTCACAAAACACTTGTGACTGATCAATGTACTGAGACTCTTGTTGTTGATGTGGTAATATATACAACTCTATATCGTTGTAACAGGAATGTTCGTGACTGTCAAACATATGTTGAACATCATCATCATCTTGAATCTTCTTCTGATAAAAATTTACCTGGTTTTCTGCAAAACAAACTGGATTTTTATAGATGATCTGACCCACATTAATTTTTATCTTCTTTGTGTTATACCTTTGTAATCTCTTTTTAGTTTCTATTTTTGGATTACTTCTTATAGATGTGTGTTTGTTGAGTATGTATTTCTTCTTCTAATTGTATTTTCTTATTTTTTTGTTATTAGGATCCGAAGCGGTTTAGATGTCGTGTACATGAATATGTACCCCATGATCCTTTAATAGAACCATATGTTAGAGGATGTGGATTTGGAAATGTACTAAACATTGTTTCGTACTCGGTAGACTACAAGTTCATTCTGGCTTTGTTGGAGAGGTGGAGACCGAGACCCACACATTTCACCTTCCGATTGGTGAGTGTACCGTCACACTTGAGGACGTGTACATGTTGTTGGGTCTCCGTATAGACGGAAAGGAAGTGAATGGGCAAGTTAACCAAGACAACAATATATGCAATGAATTACTGGGTGCCCCTTTGTTAGACGACGAAACTGAGGGAGACACATCCGGTCAAGCAAGGGGGCAAGGTATAAATTTAAAATATCTTAAACAATATTATGCCAGTATAGTATTGTCCGACGATTCAACCGAGTATGAGAAAATAATAAAAGCTTGGTGTTATATTATGATTTTATTTGGTAACTTTTTGTTTCCAGAAAGTACAGATAATTCTGTGAATATAATGTATTTACCTTTATTACGCAACATTAATAAGGTAAACACTTATAGTTGGGGTTCAGCTGTGTTGGCCCATCTATATAGTGCAATGTGTAGAACTGCAAAAAGAATACATGTACTTTTTTTCATGTGCTTATTTGCTTCAAGCTTGGGGGTGGTCTAGGGTGCCGTCGCTCGCCCCGATAAATGAGCGCCCATTCGTGTTCCTCTTTGCAACCAAGTAAGTCTAGCACTTTACCATTCACCATTAAGTTAATTATATTTATTATTTAAATTAACAGTAAATAATATTTTTCACTTCTTTTTATTATCTTAGGTGGTCAGTAAGGGGAATGAACTACAATAGGTGTCCGAAACATGCTATTGTAGTCTATCGAAATCTATTGGACCACATTGGACATGATGATGTAATACTTGTTGGTGTAATCCCTAGAGGCCAATACTTTTGGTACTTGTATCGAATTATTTATTAATAATAAAAGGCATTTTCTTTATTATGGTTGATTAATAAAGTCCCTAGAATAGATAGTCCGTTTAATGTATTAAGTGTGACTTAATCATGAGAACACATTAAACATAAGGGCACTGTTCTTAAAGTATCCGTAGTCGAGCTTTAATGTGAAGTGGGATAACATTAAAGCATTAAGACTATTATGTTTGTAGACTGATGATCACATCTCATGGATCATGGATAAAGAGTTATCAAGTCTTAAACATAGGTATGAATATTAGGAGTAATATTTATACCGGATTGACCCGCTATGAGAATACTATATAGAAAGTTATGCAAAGTGTCATAAGTTATTCTCATGGTGATAATAGTGTATACCACTCTTCGACCTGAAACCACTATGGATCCTAGATGTAGAGTCGAGTGCTTTATTGTTGATCCAACGTTGTCCGTAACTAGATAACCATAAAGACAGTTGATGGGTACTCCACGAAGCATGCTGAGGGACATGAGTTTTCTAGATGGAATTTGCCAATCCTGCGTAACAGGATAAATGTCTATGGGCCCAATATTGAACTGGACAAGGGTGACACGGTTGTCGCAACCTGAAAAATACAGTGCGCGAAAAAACAACCGGCGAAAGAAAATGACAGACAGAGTCACCACCGTGCGTTATTCATCCCAAAGGAGGGAAAGGAAACGCTCGAAGTAAACCTGAAAAAGGAAAGGGCAAGACGGGGTCTCGCAACCAAATCTTGGGTTCGGGAGTCGGTTATGCGAAGGGAAGGTATTAGCACCCCTACGCATCCGTAGTACTCTACGGGATCCACTTTTGTAGTTCTTGTCTAAAGGGCGTGGGTTTATCCAATGTACTATTTACTAAAACTAAAAAACAAAGGGTTAAGAGAAAATGACTCGCACGGATGTCGCATCCACTGCATACGTATCTCATCTAAATATGAGAATCAGAGTCTTCGTAGCTCGGCTGACCTATGGGTTGGGGGGATGTGTGCTCGCTAAGACATCGCGTCTTGTGCCTACGTATCTCATCTGGAATGAGAATCAGAGCAAATCGTAGTTCGGCTAACTACGGGGTTAAGGAGCGGGTTTTGGACGAACGACATCACTACGCAATCTACCGGATGCTCGACCTTTGGAGACTTACTCACCTGTAGTAGAAGGAGATAACGCGTTGCTTTGGGTTTTAGGGTTTGGGATGCTCGAGGGCAAAAAGGCAGTCCTTGATGAAGGAATCGCGCTACCTGTGGGGATATGAATACAAAACACAAAACAAGTATCTCAAAGTAAAATGCCACCAAGGGGCTCAAACATTGCCTCCTATCGAGGTCTTCCAGCTAAGAAAGCGGTAAAGTACGAGCAAGGGAAAAAATTACCACACGGATAAAGATCCGAAGTTTCAGCAATTAAAGGGATAAGCAACCCTGAAATCTCTCCAGCTAGACCATCAAAGAAAGCCAGTCAGTACGGGTAATCAGAATAAACCTCCAAATGGTATCCCTGCAAGAGTATGTGAGTCCTCACAAAAACTCGATAAAAGGGTTAGACAAACAAGATGAAATCAAGAGAAAACGAGGCCATGGCAATACAAGACAGATGAGAACAAAACAGAACAAAAAAACGAATACTTTCACATTCGCGACTGCATCGCCTAGCGAAAGCTTAGCGAAGCTTCGCTGCATGCTCGCCTAGCGAAGCGGCTAGCGAGCGCCTGCGGGTTTTGGATTTCTCATTGATAACAGTACGATTTTAAGGACTCCAAACCCCATGGAATTCATCTCAGAAACGAAATTATTAAACATTCAAGACACTATTTACATATTCATACGCAAACATGAACCCGTGGGCAAAACCCTGACGTAACCTCATATATTCAGAGTATACAAATTCAACGCATAGAGTAATAAGAACAACGACATACCTGATGAGAGAGACCGATCGAACGGCGCGACTGGATTTGCAAAGCGATGTTAGGTTTGCGTGAGGCGGAGGCAAAAGAGCGTGTGAGTCGGAGTGAACTTCTCAGAGCTGCCTGAAGGTTGCTGCCGAGTAATTCCTAGGACTCATTCTCTCAAAAATCTTTCTCCAGTGAAACTCCCGTGAATCTCCCAGTGTAACTCCCGTGAATCTCCCAGTGTAACTCCGAGTGTTTTCCCCTCTACTGAAACTTCAGTATTTATAGACTAATTTTCGTGGACTTGTGGGCTTAGAATGAGGTCAGCTGAGGCCCAAAGCTTTTCTGTTATTTTCTGAAATGCGCGCCCTTCGCCTAGCGAAGGATCTGCTCGCCTAGCGAGCATGACAGTACTCTTCGCTAGGCGAAGCATCTGCTCGCCTAGCGAGCATGACAGCTCAGCAGCAGATTCTTGCTTCTTCAAGCTTGGCAATTTGCGCGGTAAATAGGCCCCATTTGGACATGTTGGTAGTACCTCAAGTCTTTTCCTTGTGTTGACTGATCGTCTAAATAGGACCCACAAAGTGTCCTGGATGATGTTCGAGCTTCTTGGAGCTAATTCTGATTGACATGATGCAATGTGGTATGAAATGCTAAATGACCTAAAAAGTGAATGCATGAATGAGGAGGGAAAATTTTGGGGTGTTACAGCTGCCCCTATTCAATCAACTGGAGACCCAAAAAGAAGATAGCAGCGGCTTTCGCACTTTCGAGGTATCAAGGGATTGAATACAATAAAAGCCCAAAAATTTGCACTGAAGTGAAGTGAAGTAGCAATGCCTGTCAGAATCGTCAAAGAGGTGGTCTTGAAAGAAGAATCCGTCTGGTACGGTGAGAGTCAGCCTGAACACCGAAAAAGAAAGTTAACCTGGATACCAAAATAAATGGTAACACACAAAAAATAATAACCATGACCTGAATGTCGCTCATCAGTCTGAATACTGGAAAGGACTTTGATTTGAACATCGGAAAACTGGCCTGAACGCCACTTCGGTCTGGATACCGGGAAATTGGCCTGAATGCCACTTCGGTCTGGATACCGGAAGATTGGCTTGAATGCCACTTCGGTCTGGATACCGGAAGATTGGCCTGAATGCCACTTCGGTCTGGATACCGGGAAATTGGCCTGAATGCCACTTCGATCTGAATATCGGAAATTGGCCTGAATGCCACTTCGGTCTGGATACCGGAAAATTGGCCTGAATGCCACTTCGATCTGAATATCGGAAATTGGCCTGAATGCCACTTCGGTCTGGATACCGGGAAATTTCATGCCTGTCAGCATCGGCAGAAAATAGGGAAAGATAATAGAGGTGGCGCATGGGCCAATGACACTTGCTGGGGATAACAAAGGTAAGTCATGAACAATCTTCAGTCTGAGTACTGGAAACAACTTCTAGCTTATCACTTAGGATACCGAGAATGTTTTATGCTTACATGCGTATGTTTGAATTTTTCAATGGCGTAATGCTCCATGAAAATGGAAATGCTACGCGATTTGGAAGGATGCAATGCAATATGATTCTACATGCAGGGATGCGAAATGCTGGGTAGAATGCCAAGCTGAGGCAAGGGGATCTGCTGGGGAAATGATCACCATCTTCTAGACCCTGACAAGGTTGCGGGAGATGCACAGCGCAAAGAATTATGTGGGGAAATGACCCGCCACACGGTGTTCTAGCAATGACGAAATGCCGAGATTCAGACTAAGGAGAGAACGACACTGAGAACCTGTTGTTGGGGAAAGCGATAGTGGTTCTGGCAACCACGATCTGCGAGAGATGACTCAGCAGGGGAAGCAAACACTGATACGGTACCGAGGTTCTGCTTCAAGGAAAGAAACCATGGATCTGGCATTGGGATTATCGATCTGGCCTCGAACTCTAAGGAGCAGCGACTTCTGCTGGGAAGATACAGTCTGGCACTGTCAACTCCGCTGGGGATATATAGTCTGGCACTGTCAACTCTACTGGGGAGTGTATGTCCTGAAACAAACGCTTGGGGAAGTACTATGGTGAGAACCTGCTGGGATTGAAGAATCCAACACTCTGATCAGCTCTGCAGGAATAAGACACCGAATTCGTCTGTTGGCGACTTCACTGGAGAAGATATTCACGATCATCTGCAGGGAATTTTAAGGAAATGCCCCGAGGGTATCTGTTCTGAATAGACGATCCAAGGCACTTAAAATTTACAGCAATTTTAAATGTTTATTAAGCATGTACCTGTAAAGCCCTTATGTGTCATGATGCAATGTTTATCAAAAATTCGGACGTCATTTTTGCAAACAAAACAGTAAAATGAAAATGAAAACAGAGATATACTGAATAACATGATTTTATTGAATGGCCTCTGAATAGGCATTTACATCAGGAAGCAATTCCTGGAAAGAGGTAATCGCACAAAAGATAAAAACAGAAATTAATCTAATGGCAATGTGAAATGGATTTCTATTGGGTTCCAATTCTTCTATGACTTGCCCGTCTTCAAGATCCTCCAGATGGTCAACCTTCTGAAAAGGTGATTGGACTATTTCCTACCCTTTCGAAAATTTCCCGTCATCGACATGAGATGAGATTCAGAACTAACTCAGAACGCAGTCATTCGCTTAATCCCTAACTTTTGCCTGGATCGCCCTTTTCGGGTTTTCAATCCACCGGGATACCCATTTTTGCCTAAGTTGCCTTTTCAGGTTTTCAACTTACCGGGTGTACAATCTTTTCATTTTTAATCCCTAATTTTTGCCCGAACCTTTTCATTTTCTTGGTTCGTCGGGATGCCCATTTTTGCCTGGACTATTCTTTTTACCGTCCAGCGGGTCTATTTTATGCGAAGTATTTTTTAACTGCGTCTGAGTTCACAGGGGAAGTGAAGTTTTCACCATCCATATTCGCAAGCATTAAGGCCCCACCATCAAAAACCTTGGTGACAATATACGGTCCATCATAGTTAGGAGTCCACTTGCCTCTGTGATCTGTCGAAGGAGGAAGGATCCTTTTCAACACTAAATCTCCGACTTGGAAACAACGAGGACGCACTTTCTGATCAAAGGCTCTCTTCATCCGACTCTGATACAACTGCCCATGACAAATGGCTGCCATTCACTTCTCTTCGATAAGACTCAAATCATTGAACCTTGTCTGAATCCATTCGACTTCGTCTAACTTGACATCCAACAGGACTCTTAGAGAAGGAATCTCCACTTCAACAGGTAGGACGGCTTCCATACCATACACCAGGGAGTAAGGGGTTGCCCCAATCGACGTACGTATTGACGTACGGTACCCATGCAAGGCGAAGGGTAGCATCTCATGCCAATCTCTGTACGTGACGACCATCTTCTGCACAATCTTCTTTATGTTCTTATTTGCCGCCTCAACAGCGCCGTTCATCTTAGGGCGGTAAGGGGACGAATTGTGATGCTGAATGTTGAAGTTCTGACACAACTCCTTCATCATTTTGTTGTTGAGATTAGAACCATTATCAGTAATGATTCTTTCGGGAATCCCATAGCGACAAATGATTTCTTTCTTGATGAAACGGGCAACCACATGTCTGGTGACATTTGCGAACGACGCTGCTTCGACCCACTTGGTGAAATAGTCTATGGCAACAAGGATGAAGCGATGCCCATTGGAAGCAGTCGGCTCAATCTTTCCAATCACGTCAATGCCCCACATAGCAAACGGCCACAGCGAAGACATCACATTCAGAGGATTCGACGGTACATGCACCTTATCAGCATAAATCTGGCATTTATGACACTTCCGAGCATATTTGAAGCAATCTGAATCCATGGTCATCCAATAATAACCCACTCTCAACAATTTCTTAGTCATTGCATGTCCGCCGGCATGAGTACCGAAGGAACCTTCATGAACTTCCTGCATTAACATGTCCGCTTCGTGTCTGTCCACGCATCTGAGCAAAACCATGTCGAAGTTCCTCTTATACAGCACATCGTCTTTATTCAAGAAGAAACTGCCTGCCAATCTTCTCAAAGTCTTTCTGTCGTTGTTGGATGCCCCTGCAGGGTACTCTTGATTCTTCAGAAAGCACTTGATATCGTGATACCAGGGCTTGTCATCGACTATCAGTTCAGCAGCAAACACATACGCGGCCCTGTCAAGGCGCATCACATCGATCCTGGGAGCATGGTTCCAACGACTTACCTTGATCATGGAGGATAGAGTAGCAAGTGCGTCTGCCATCTGGTTCTCATCACGAGGTATATGATACAATTTTACTGTTGTGAAGAAATTCAACAGTTTTCTCGTGTAATCTCTGTAGGGGACCAGAGTGGGCTGGAGAGTATTCCAATCACCATTCACTTGATTGATCACCAGAGCTGAATCTCCGAAGATGTCCAGAGTCTTGATTCTCAGATCGATGGCTTGCTCAATACCCAAGATACAGGCCTCGTACTCAGCTTCATTATTTGTGCACTCAAAAGTCAAACGAGCGGTGAAAGGCATGTGGGCCCCTTTCGGAGTAGTAATGACAGCGCCAATTCCACTTCCTCTAGCATTGACAGCCCCATCAAACAACAAAGTCCACTTTTCGTTTGGATCAGGTCCCTCCTCAACAACTGGCTCTTCACAGTCTTTCATCTTGAGGAACATGATGTCTTCATCTGGAAAATCAAACTTCATCGGCTCATAATCATCAATCGGCTGCTGAGCAAGATAGTCTGACAGAATACTCCCTTTGATGGCTTTCTGGGATGTATACTGGATATCATACTCTGTCAGTACCATTTGCCAACGAGCCACCCTTCCGGTGAGAGCTGGCTTCTCGAATATGTATTTGATTGGATCCATCTTGGAGATCAGTAGGGTTGTGTGAGACAGCATGTATTGTCTCAATCGCTTAGCAGCCCATGCAAGTGCACAACATGTTTTCTCAAGCATTGAGTATCTCGACTCGCAATCTGTGAACTTCTTACTCAAGTAGTAGATGGCATGTTCTTTCCTACCTGTCTCGCCGTGTTGACCGAGAACACAACCCATAGAATTGTCAAGTACTGTCAAGTACATAATCAGCGGTCTCCCTGGGACTGGAGGCATAAGGATAGGAGGATTCTGCAAATACTCTTTTATCTTCTCGAAAGCCCTTTGACAATCTTCGTTCCATCTGATAGCCTGATCTTTCCTCAACAATTTGAAAATTGGCTCACACGTGGTTGTTAGGTGAGAGATGAACCTTGCAATGTAGTTCAACCTCCCTAAGAACCCACGGACTTGCTTCTCTGTTCTGGGCTCAGGCATTTCCTGTATTGCTTTCACTTTGGCCGGATCCACCTCAATCCCTTTTCCGCTAACAATAAAACCCAGCAATTTTCCCGATCTCACCCCGAAAGTGCACTTGTTCGGATTAAGTCTCAGTTTGAATTTCCTTAACCGTTCAAACAATTTCTGCAGATTCACCAAATGTTCTTCTTCTGTCTGAGATTTGGCAATCATATCGTCCACATAAACCTCGATTTCATGATGAATCATATCATGAAACAGAGTCACCATAGCTCGTTGATATGTTGCTCCGGCATTTTTCAGACCAAACGGCATCACCTTGTAGCAGAAGGTGCCCCATGGGGTTATGAAAGTTGTCTTCTCCATGTCTTCTGGTGCCATCTTAATTTGGTTATAGCCAGAAAAGCCATCCATGAAGGAGAATACCGAGAACTGAGCTGTATTATCCACCAAAACGTCGATGTGAGGTAATGGGAAATCATCTTTAGGGCTAGCTCTGTTCAGATCCCGGTAGTCGACACACATCCGTACCTTTCCATCCTTCTTAGGTACTGGGACGATGTTTGCAACCCATGGCGGATAATTGGTGACTGCTAGAAAACCTGCATCCAACTGCTTTTGCACTTCTTCCTTTATCTTGACAGCAATCTCTGGTCTTGTTCTTCTGAGCTTCTGCTTGACCGGAGGACAACCTTCTTTGAGCAGCAAGCGGTGTACCACAATGTCTGTGTCAAGCCCTGGCATGTCCTGGTAAGACCAAGCGAATATGTCAACATACTCTTGCAGCAATTCAATCAACCCCTTCTTCACATTGTCTTCCAAAGCAGCCCCTATCTTGATTTCTCTCTTGGCGTCCTCGGTGCCGAGATTAATCACTTCGGTAGGCTCTTGATACGGTTGAATGACCCTTTCTTCCTGTTTTAAGAACCTGGCAAGTTCTTCAGGGAGTTCACAGTCTTCATCACTCTCTTTTTCAGCTTGAAAGATTGGATTTTCAAAGTCGAAGCGAGCCATAGCAGAACCGTTATCAATAGGATCCGGTGACGTGCATCTGCATGAGTGATGGTATGTGCTTATGAGTGTGAAAGAAAAAAGTGGAAACTAAACAAAACATTGCCATTTTTTTTATTTTGAAAAACTGCAAAAATAGAAAGACAGAGAACGAAATATTTGAATGCGAAAAGATGTCCTTTATTTATGATAAAAAATGCAAGTGTCACATAGATGAGCCCTACAATGAGTCATTACGCCTTGGGCGGAACGTAAGACTTGGACATGCATGAATAAACAAAGAAAATTACTCCTTCAGAAGAGTGACTTGGACAATCTCCTCAGAAGACTAGTTGTTGACGACTTCACCCGGGATCCTTGGACGCACCCAATTGTCAATGTCACAATCCCTATCCCCGTCTTCTCCGTTGACCGCAGAGACTTGGCCATACTGAATGATGCCAGCACTGGAGAAAGTAATCGGCCCCTGAAGTGTTGAAGTTGTAGAAGTCAGAACTGGTTGATACCCAATCCCGAACTTATCTTCTTTCATTGGTAACTCCAACAGACGCCTCCAACCGGGAGCAACACCTGAATCCACCACGGCCCGTGCCTGTTTAAAGGATGAGATAGAGGCGCCCGCTTTAACCTCTTCCACCGGAGCCGCATCCTTGATTTGAACTGACTCAAAAGCCTGACACAGAGTCTCATGAATTTCACCTTCTACTTCTACATACTTGAATGTAGACAGGTTACTGACCAGGATGTCCTCCTCACCACAGACGGTGATAATTCGTCCGTTGACCGGAAACTTAATCTTCTGATGTAGAGTTGAAGAGACTGCCCCAGCATTATGGATCCAAGGACGACCCAGCAAACAACTGTAGGAAGGACTGATATCCATTACGTAGAAGACAGTGTCGAAGGTTTGTGATCCAATCAGAATTGGCAATTCTACCTCTCCAAACACCGATCTCTTAGAACCATCGAAGGCTCTCACAATAAGATCTGAAGGTTTCAAGACCAAACCCTCTACTTCTAACCTCGACAGGGCTCTCTTGGGTAGCACATTGAGAGAGGAGCCTGTATCCACCAGAACATGCGATAACACGGTGTCTCTGCATTCCATCGAGATGTGCAGAGCCTTGTTATGATTGTGTCCGGCTGGTGTCAAGTCAGAATCGGTAAAACCCAACCCGTTGCTTGTATGAACATTTGCAACGATTCCTTCTAGTTGGTTCACTGAGATTTCTTGAAGTACATATGCAGCATTAAGAACCCTCAGAAGCGCCTCCCTGTGTGCCTCCGAACACAACAGGAGTGAGAGAATGGATATCTTGGACGGAGTCTGAATCAACTGATCGACTACCTTGTAGTCGCTTTTCTTTATGATTCTCAGAAGCTCGTCCACATCTTTTGCAAAAGTGGGTTCAGAAACATCCTGGGGTGCAGAGGTACCCTCATTCACGACTTGCTTACCTTTGGCTTTCGCCACAGCATCAACATTATCAGCTTGGGTAACCGGTGGTGAGAACAATCTACCACTCCTGGTGAATCGCCCGATTCCACCAACATTATCCACTGCGGGCCCTTCAAGTTCAGGCTTCTGACCCTCTTCTGCTCTCAGTGGATGCTCCATCCTATGATCGTGCGTGTATACGCTCCCCCCATAATGCCACAGAATGGCCCTTTCACTGGTGAAAGGTAAAGGACCAGGGGTTGTGATGGTTATAGTAGATCGTCGCACTGGTGGCACGGGTTGTGCTTCTGGCACACTGATCTGATTAGTTGGGTAGAAAATAGTGATAGTAGCAATATCAGAAATCTCATTCATTGAAATGCAAGAATCCGAAACATCGGAATCAAGTTCAATTACATCAGGACCAACCACATTGGAAAAAATAAATACATCATCATGGATTACAGAATTAGTAGGAACAACATCTGCGAATTCATCAGTAGCATCTTCAAACCCTTCTTCCTCAACCCCTTCCACAGACTCTTGGACAGACAAATCTTCAACCTGGAGGATACCTGTGTCCAGCAAGGCCTGGATACCCTGCTGCAGCTTCAAACAACCCTTACTCTGAGTGGCACAATCCAAACAACCCTTCCCACAACCGGGGAAAACATCGGCCTTCAGCAAACATCCTTTGATATCCAACAATGGAGTCTTCAACTTCAACACATCCTTAATGGACTTGGCTTTTCCTTCCATCATATTAACGTTAGCACTACCATGCTGCGGCATGGGATTGTTGACGACATTAGGAGTCGGTGCAAGGTCGATGGCCTTTGAATCTATGAGGTCCTGAACTACGTGCTTAAAAGCTTTGCAGTTCTCAATGTTATGGCCAGGTGCCCCAGAGTGGAAGCTACACCTAGCGTTGGCGTCGTAACCCACCGGAAGTCTACCAACAGGAGGAGCTAGAGTACACAATTGCACAAGTTGTAGTTGTTGAAGACTAGAAAGCAACTGAGCGTACGACATTGGAAGGGTGTCGAAACGCCGGTCCATCATCCTTTGCCTCTGTTGATAGGCGGGTCTGTTACCCGGTTGTTGCTGCTGATGATACTGAGCTGGTTGACGCTGTGGTTATTGTTGTTGTAGTGGTGCCACAGCTGGAATGGTCACAGACGCAACATACGGTTGCTGATGATAATTCTGATAGTTATTCCTCCGGTTATCCCTGTTTTGATAAGAAGATATGGCATTTGCATCCCCTTCTCTCCTCTTCTGTCCCTGAATGAACGACTTCTTCACCCCTGATGAGGATCCTCCTCCACTTTGGATCTTGTAGGTCTTCAGGTAATTCTCCACCCTCTCTCCGGTAGAGACCACATCAGCAAAGTTGGAAGCATTGCAACCTACCAGACGCTCCAAGTAAGGTCCGGGCAGAGTGTTCATGAACATGTTGGCCATTTCCTTTTCCAACATAGGAGGCTGAACACGGGAAGCTGTCTCCCTCCAGCGTTGAGCGTATTCCCTGAAGCATTCATTGCTTTTAAGAGACAGATTCTGAAGTTGAGTCCTGTCCGGAGCCATGTCTGCATTATACTGATATTGCTTTACGAAAGCCTCCGCCAAATCCCTCCAGCAGCGGATATGGGCTCTGTCCAGCCTCTTATACCATTCCAAGGATGCCCCAGCTAGACTATCCTGGAAAAAGTACATAAGCAGCTTCTCGTCATCAGAGTATGCAACCATTTTACGGAAATAGGCTTGCACGTGAGTTTTGGGGCAAGAGCTGCCATTGTATTTGTCAAAGACCGGGACTTTGAACTTCGGTGGCACTCTCACACCTGGGACCAGCCCCAAGTCAGTAACATCTACTCCCAGAGGATTATGTCCTTCCACTGCCTTCAACCTCTCTTCCAATCTTCTAAACATGGGGTCCATGCCATGGCCCATGCCAAAGTCTTCCTGAAGTAGGGGGAATTGATCGGCCTGATCATCATGGATGGGCTGTTGACCTAGGTTGACATGCGGGATCGGGATAGGCCCCGGTCCATTGGGACCATTAACCTCTCCAGCTGGAGGATCAGTCAACGTCTCTGGTTGAGTAGTAGGGGGATCCCTCTGTACCAACAATCTAAGCTCTTGCTGTCCTTGAGCCACCCCTTGAACCAAATCCATGAATTGATTCATGCGAATCTTCATCTCGGCGAGCTCTGCTTGTAGGCTTTCCATCGCTCTCTGTTGATTCCTTCGGGTACCGTATCGGTGAATGCCTGAGTCAGCTATCCTGCTAGTGGGACACCAAACAACATGAGAACACCACAGCGGTACCTGTTATGCAAGATATGACAATGAATGTGTAAATGCAATGACATGTTTATCAAATCCAAAAGGCGTTCTACCCCCTTGATTCCAGTCTCACATCAGGAGAATAGTGCAAGAAGACTGAGTCATGGATAAACTTCTGAGATCAAGATGCAACAAAAGGAAACCATCATACAACTGAGTTCCAGGAAAGGGGCCTTAGCCAAAATACACCAAAAGAGGATCCCCACAACAGGCCTGTGGATCATCACTATACAGCAACAAAGCAAAAAAGTAAAGAGAGGAACATAAATCAGGAATCAGCCTCCTGTATACAACCCATAAGGACTGCTCCTCACTTCATCCAGTAATGCCACCGTGTCGGGATGATCTGGAGATTCCGTCAAACGCCGGATAAGCAGATTCCTCTTGTGAATGATCCCATCCAGCTCGTTGATGTGCTCTCTGTAGTAATGCCCATCATCTTCTCCGAATACCTCTTCAAGTCTGGATTTCTTCAAACCTGCCAGCACCTTGAGTCCTTCAATCTGTCCTCGAGCCTCATTGAGTTGATCTGTGATGTAGCCATTAGTAGAACGGGCGCACAAAAGTTCATTGTTCTTCCCCTTCAGCAAAGTCTTCAATTTCTCCATCTGACCAGTCAGTTCGGCTACCGTCTCCTCCTCCTTTGCCTTCCGAGAAGTTGAAAATGCATCCCATTGCTCTTGCCACCCAGCTAATTTACCATGAGCATCCATTAACTGCTGCTTGACTCGCCTCAACTCAGAACTGGATGATCTCAAGGCTTCGTCTGTCTTCCTGAAGAAGTCCACCTCCACAACAAATTTCCTCTCTGCTTCCTTTTGCAATCTGACGACTTCCCCCTTCTGATATTCTGCCTCATGGAATTGATGCATACAGTCTTGCAACTTCTCACTTAACTCTAAGTTCTCGGTTTGAAGTCCCTCCATGGCATTCTTCAACTTGTCGTACTCCTCTCGGCTCACCATTGTTGACTGCTCAGGAGTAGGTGGATACAAAGGTTCTTCAATAGGGAACGGAAGACCAACCTCTCCGACTCTTCCTTGAAGCCACTCTCCGTATTGAGGGTAAGTTCTACAATCTCCTTTTCCGAGAACAATTCTTCCTCTCTTGATCACCTTGAGCCAGGCCTCGGCTGCCTTTCGGGATACAGTCAAATCAGGCGAAGAATGGAAAAACAAAGATTCTTCCACATCCTTTTCCAAAGGCGGAGTTCTTAAAGCATATCCAAACTGTCTAACTGCTAGAGAAGGATTATAGTTGATTCCTCCTCTTCTTCCTACCAACGGAACATTTGGGAAGTTCCCGCAACTGTGAATAATGTCTGCCCGAAGCAAGCTCCGGTCGAACCACCAAGAAATATCTTCAGCTCTCAACCCCATCAATCTCTTCGACCAACTCAGCGAGTCCTCGGCATCAACGAACGCTCCTGATTTGGGTAGGTGAGAACTGAACCACTTATAAAACAAAGGCGCACAACAATTCAACAATCCTCCTCTTCTATTCTCATTTCTGTGGTGCACTGAATGAAAGAAATCTCCTAGCAAGGTCGGCACTGGATTTCTCAACACGAAGAGGCGCATTGCGTCCATGTTCACAAATTTGGCAACATTAGGGAACAAGACAATCCCATACACACAAAGAGCCAACACAGCATTGAAACCCCTCTGGTTACCCTCTTCTAGCTTCTTCTTTGCTTCTCCCAGTAAGAAACTCAGATGAAAACCATTAACTTCTCCCTTCTGACATATATTAGCCTTCCAGACTGATTCCCCCAAATATGTGGTTGAAGCAACCACGCTGAGATCGGGCAGAAACTCAAAACTGTAGAACAATGACTGTGACCTGATAGGAACTCTGAGAAAACTGGCAATCTCCTCCAAAGTAGGGACCAAAATATAATCCGGGAAAGTGAAACATCTCAGTGGAGGGTCATAGAACTGTAGCAGTGTGAACAGAGCATCATGTTGATCTTTGGAAAGAACCGTGACAAAACTTAGAATCAAACCGTAATCTTCTCGGAACCCTTCTAGAGAACCAGGATCCATTAACTTCATCAACTGTTGGATGGGCTCCAGACAGACCATCGGAAACTTGTAGGCGACAAGTCTCTTTCTGCCAATATCCATCTTAAGAGAACCAGAAAAACCCCGACCGGAATCAAGAAGAAGATGGAAACCCCCTTGAAATGGATAAACATGTGTTAAATGATATGAATGCAAATGATGTGATGATGTGAATGCAATGCAGTGGCATGTCAATTAGGATTGCTGTATCTGCTTGAACATCTGTCGGGTTGCACTGTCTGAAGAGAAAACCACTGAGGAATATAATACAAGATCAAAGCTCTGCTCCAGAAAACCGGGTTGGTTGGAGGTTAAGGTTTCCTGAATTTAGCCCGCCCCTCACTGGTAGGTTCTAAGAACAGAAGTTTGTCAACTTCGGCCTTTCAATCGCGAATAATATGTTTACCTATTGGAGGTTTGGCATTATTACGGGATAAAAGACCTCCACTGACTCCCCTCAACAGGACATCCTAAAGCAAGTTCCCAGTCTCGGGGTCCTCGGATTGATCAGCGAGAATGCACCCACCAGAGCTAACATAATCACGTCTCGGAGGAGAGGCCTCGACTGAGTTCTCGGGAAATGGTCACCAGAGTCGACGATTTCTAAAGGAACATCATGTCGTTACGGAACATTCGTAGGACATAATATATCCAAAAGAAACCTCGTCTGGGTGTGGTTCTTCACGAACGACTTAACGTAACAACATGCCACGCAAGCCTCATGATTATCCATTCTAAAACCTGTGTGTACTCTCAAGCCTGGGTAATGGGCTTATCTCTCATAGAACACCCCATCCCAATAAACAAACAACAGATCCAACAGATACAGCAGATGAATGCAAGCAGGTAAGTAAATAAATGTACAAAAGCATGAACACCCAATAAACAAGAAAATCACAAAAGCTAGGAGGGACTCGCTTAGGGAAGATGGACCAGCAAGAGGTCAACTTCTTAGTGTCCCCAGCAGAGTCGCCAGCTGTCGCAACCTGAAAAATACAGTGCGCGAAAAAACAACCGGCGAAAGAAAATGACAGACAGAGTCGCCACCGTGCGTTATTCATCCCAAAGGAGGGAAAGGAAACGCTCGAAGTAAACCTGAAAAAGGAAAGGGCAAGACGGGGCCTCGCAACCAAATCTTGGGTTCGGGAGTCGGTTATGCGAAGGGAAGGTATTAGCACCCCTACGCATCCGTAGTACTCTACGGGATCCACTTTTGTAGTTCTTGTCTAAAGGGCGTGGGTTTATCCAATGTACTATTTACTAAAACTAAAAAACAAAGGGTTAAGAGAAAATGACTCGCACGGATGTCGCATCCACTGCATACGTATCTCATCTGAATATGAGAATCAGAGTCTTTGTAGCTCGGCTGACCTATGGGTTGGGGGGATGTGTGCTCGCTAAGACATCGCGTCTTGTGCCTACGTATCTCATCTGGAATGAGAATCAGAGCAAACCGTAGTTCGGCTAACTACGGGGTTATGGAGCGGGTTTTGGACGAACGACGTCACTACGCAATCTACCGGATGCTCGACCTTTGGAGACTTACTCGTCTGTAGTAGAAGGAGATAACGCGTTGCTTTGGGTTTTAGGGTTTGGGATGCTCGAGGGCAAAAAGGCAGTCCTTGATGAAGGAACCGCGCTACCTGTGGGGATATGAATACAAAACACAAAACAAGTATCTCAAAGTAAAATGCCACCAAGGGGCTCAAACATTGCCTCCTATCGAGGTCTTCCAGCTAAGAAAGCGGTAAAGTACGAGCAAGGGAAAAAATTACCACACGGATAAAGATCCGAAGTTTCAGCAATTAAAGGGATAAGCAACCCTGAAATCTCTCCAGCTAGACCATCAAAGAAAGCCAGTCAGTACGGGTAATCAGAATAAACCTCCAAATGGTATCCCTGCAAGAGTATGTGAGTCCTCACAAAAACTCGATAAAAGGGTTAGACAAACAAGATGAAATCAAGAGAAAACGAGGCCATGGCAATACAAGACAGATGAGAACAAAACAGAACAAAAAAACGAATACTTTCACATTCGCGACTGCATCGCCTAGCGAAAGCTTAGCGAAGCTTCGCTGCATGCTCGCCTAGCGAAGCGGCTAGCGAGCGCCTGCGGGTTTTGGATTTCTCATTGATAACAGTACGATTTTAAGGACTCCAAACCCCATGGCATTCATCTCAGAAACGAAATTATTAAACATTCAAGACACTATTTACATATTCATACGCAAACATGAACCCGTGGGCAAAACCCTGACGTAACCTCATATATTCAGAGTATACAAATTCAACGCATAGAGTAATAAGAACAACGGCATACCTGATGAGAGAGACCGATCGAACGGCGCGACTGGATTTGCAAAGCGATGTTAGGTTTGCGTGAGGCGGAGGCAAAAGAGCGTGTGAGTCGGAGTGAACTTCTCAGAGCTGCCTGAAGGTTGCTGCCGAGTAATTCCTAGGACTCCTTCTCTCAAAAATCTTTCTCCAGTGAAACTCCCGTGAATCTCCCAGTGTAACTCCCGTGAATCTCCCAGTGTAACTCCGAGTGTTTTCCCCTCTACTGAAACTTCAGTATTTATAGACTAATTTTCGTGGACTTGTGGGCTTAGAATGAGGTCAGCTGAGGCCCAAAGCTTTTCTGTTATTTTCTGAAATGCGCGCCCTTCGCCTAGCGAAGGATCTGCTCGCCTAGCGAGCATGACAGTACTCTTCGCTAGGCGAAGCATCTGCTCGCCTAGCGAGCATGACAGCTCAGCAGCAGATTCTTGCTTCTTCAAGCTTGGCAATTTGCGCGGTGAATAGGCCCCATTTGGACCTGTTGGTAGTACCTCAAGTCTTTTCCTTGTGTTGACTGATCGTCTAAATAGGACCCACAAAGTGTCCTGGATGATGTTCGAGCTTCTTGGAGCTAATTCTGATTGACATGATGCAATGTGGTATGAAATGCTAAATGACCTAAAAAGTGAATGCATGAATGAGGAGGGCAAATTTTGGGGTGTTACAACGGTCTATACCTTGTGTTCAATATAGACATAAGGGCAAAGGGGTAATTATACACATAATTATTATCACAGGAGGTTTTGTCAGATCACATGACATTTTCGTGACTTGGGTAGCAGTGATGTGTTGCTAGATACCGCTCACTGTTTATTATGTTACATGCGTGATTTAATATAATTGCCAACGCCGCGAAAACCTATAGGGTCACACACAAAGGACGGATTGATGAGAGATAGAGTAACTAAGGAACACCGTAAGGTACGGTGCACTTAAGTGGGAGACGAAATATGGTAAGGTACCAAATACTTAAGTGATTTTGGGCATATTATAAGATATGGGCCAAAATACACTTAAGTGGGCTTTTTAGCTTGAAGCCCACACAAGTGGTTCTATAAATAGAACCCCTTGGGTAGAAGCATTGTCACTCCTCTCCATTCAGACTGAAATTCAAGTAGAGACTTGGAATTTTGTTTCCCTCTTTCTCTCACTCAAAGCCTTCATTCATAACAGCTAGCACTGCGATTGAAGGAATCCGTTCGTGTGGACTGAGTAGAGACGTTGTCATCGTTCAACGTTCGTGATCGCCCCGTGGATCTGTATCAAAGGTTTTGATCATTATCAGAGATCTGCACCAAAGGTTTGAATCGCCACAAGAGGTAACGATTTTATCACTGATCATGCCCATTCGTAAGGATCACTAAATGGAGAAATTTTTAAATTCCGCTGCGCCTTGGATGGCAATTCTCCTACAATACTCCTACCAAACTATATTTTAATTTAAAAATACTTCTCAAATTATTTTCCATTTAACGATTTGGTATTTTTTTCCAGTTTGTTTGGAGGCCATATCTGGGTCTGAATCATGATGTGAACCATGACGATACTGCAGTTTGGACAGCGAAGACACCGATTATTCGATTCACTACAGTTGAAATGCACCAAAGTGTCCGGGTCAAACTGCAGTTTGGAATGCTACAACATATTCCAGAATCTCCCACATGTTTGGGGAATTGGCATCAAAAAAGGGTCGATGCACAGTGGGATTATTCTGACTGGAGAGACTTTGCAAAAGACATGTGTCGTCAATGGAGGAATCGACGACAACACATCTTGAACGAACCAGTCATCCAAGGTGCAAGACCGACTCAACAATATATGGCATGGTTTAGGTCTGTAACAACTCAGCAATTTGTATATGAGCCGCGGTATTTGATGGATCCGCGTCAACTTGCTTCGTCATCGTATGCCCCACATCAATTCACCATCCAACACCAATGTGAACCCACCCAAACCCGACAACCAACCACACAACATCAACCGACCATATACACAAAACAACCATACACCCAACTGAAGGAGAATTGCCATCCAAGGCACAGCGGAATTTAAAAATTTCTCAATTTAGTGATCCATACGAATGGGCATGATCAGTGATAAAATCGTTACCTCTTGTGATGATTAAAACCTTTGGTGCAGATCTCTTGTAACGATCAAAACCTTTGATACAGATCCACGGGGCGATCACGAACGTTGAACGATGACAACGTCTCTACTCAGTCCACACGAACGGATTCCTTCAATCTCAGTGCTAGCTGGTACGAATGAAGGCTTTGAGTGAGAGAGAGAGAGGGAAACGAAATTCCAAGTCTTCACTTGAGTTATTGTCTGAGTTACAATGCTTCTACCCAAGGGTTCTATTTATAGAACCACTTGTGCGGGCTTCAAGCTAAAAAGCCCACTTAAGTGTATTTTGGCTCATATCTCATAATATGCCAAAATCACTTAAGTATTTGGTACCTTACCATATTTCGTATTCCACTTAAGTGCACCATACCTTACGGTGTTCCTTAGTTACTCTATTTCTCATCAATCCATCCTTTGTGTGTGACCCTATAGGTTTTCGCGATGTTGGCAATTATATTAAATCACACATTTAATATGATAAACAGTGAGCGGTATCTAGCAACACATCACTGCTACCCAAGACACGAAAATGTCATGTGATCTGACAAAACCTCCTTTGATAATAATTATGTGTATAATTACCCTTTTGCCCTTATGTTTATATTGAACACAAGGTATAGACCGTGTCATCCTTGTCCAGTTCAATATTGGGCCCATAGACATTTATCCTGTTACGCAGGATGGGCAAATTCCATCTAGGACACTCATGTCCCTCATCATGCTTTGTGGAGTACCCATCAACTGTCTTTATGGTTATCCAGTTACGGACAACGTTGGATCGGCAATAAAGCACTCGACTCTACATCTAGGATCCATAGTGGTTTCAGGTCGAAGAGTGGTATACACCATTATCACCATGAGAATAACTTATGACACTTTGCATAACTTTCTATATAGTATTCTCATAGCGGGTTAATCCGGTATAAATATTACTCTTAATATTCATACCTACGTTTAAGACTTGATAACTCTTTATCCATGATCCATGAGATGTGATCATCAGTCTACAAACATAATAGTCTTAATGCTTTAATATTATCCCACTTCACAATAAAGCTCGACTACGGATACTTTAAGAATAGTGTCCTTATGTTTAATGTGATCTCATGATTAAGTCATACTTGATACATTAAACGGACTAGCTATTCTAGGGACTTTATTAAACAACCATAATAAAGAAAAATCCTTTTATTATTAATAAATAATTCGATACAAGTACCAAAAGTATTGGTCTCTAGGGCTTACACCAACACCAACATCGCAACCCGTTCATGCCAACCACCCAACAACGAACCATCCAACGTCGCAATCCATTCATACCACCCACACACACACAAAACCAAGAATCAAACCTCGCAACCACAACCGTCTATAGCCCAGATGATTCATACGGGTTACGTCATCGTAGCCCCCCACCAATTAACATCCAACCATTGTTTAACTATAGTACGCCCCAAGAACCATTGCTTCGTTTTCAAAACGACTCAATGGCCCAATTTGGGCAACTATACCGTCCCCAATTCACCCAACCTCAACGCCTTAACTATGATGACATGGGCACCGAACTCCATTACGGAAGCGCCGTTGGCCAGAGCCCCTCCGGATATTGGGAGCAAATGATGATACATCTGTCAAATACCGCCAGAACTTCTGCCGAACCTTCCAACCAGCCATCGCTCGATCAGGTCAGTACCCAAAGACCACAAACACCTCAAAAAAATCGTGGGAGACCTCGGAGACAAACTAACGCACCGGGATGTGGAACCGGGGGACGTTATAATCGGGCGGATCATTAGGCTTTTTGGTCTTTCCAATGTAACCAATTATTACATATTTAATGAATTTATTTTATTTTCATTATTATTTCTTATGTATTAAATAATAAATATTAAATATTAAAAACAAAAAATATTTAAAATAAATAAATAACTAAAAAAAAAATACTAGGAGGGGGTGTATGCGCCAGATGTGGTGGCACATACACCCACCACACAAAGCACACACAGGCGCCAGATGCATGGGCGCCTCCTCTTGGAGGGCCATGCAGGCGCCAGAGGCAATGGCGCCTCCTCTTGGAGGGCCAATGCAGGCGCCACAAGCATTGACACCTCTTCATGAGGCCCAATGCATCTGGCGCCTCCTCTTAAAGGCGTGTGGGTGCGCCAATCCCCCCGGCGCATCCTCTACCAAACTTGGTTATTTTGGTTTTTTTTTGAAAACATGGTTATTTTTTTTTTTTTTTTAAACTTGGTTATTTTAAAAAATATCTCTCTATATCCTATCAGAAATTTCTATAGACATATATGATCACATATTTAAAGATATAAACATCTTACCACTTTGATCGCACCATTCTAAATTCTAATAAATTGTTTGAAAAGACATTTTAAGAAAGAGGTTTTGGATTTAAAAGACTTCTCCTAGTATTTCTGATATTCAAATCTGATTCTTTTTATTAAAAAAACAAAAATTGGATATAGCCTATAGAATATTTACTTACGAGATTTGATAGCACATATTTTAATTTTTTTATTATGTGATCTAATGGCTAAAGTACACTTTATTAACACATATTTTAATATTTCAGTATAGTTAATTTGCACATGCTATCATTTTGTGAATTTTTTTTAAATAATTATTTTTAAAAAAATCGAAAATAACAAATATTTCAGAAAAAATACTAAAATAACCACATTTAGAAGAGGATGCGCTAGATGAACCAGCACATCCCTTAAATATCAAAAGGAGGCGCCCAAGGCATTGACCTCTGCATTGGGCTCCTCATGAGGAGGTGTCAATGCTCTTGGCGCATGCATTGACCCTCATGAGGAGGCGCCAATGCCCTTGGCGCCTACATTGTGCATGTGGTGTATGCGTCAATTCATCTGGCGCATACACCCTTATATTATTATTATTATTATTTTTTGTTTATTTATCAAATAATAAAAGAATAATGTAAAAAAAAATATTCATGTAGTAATTGGTTACATTTGATTGACAAAATTTTAATGACCAGTCTGATCGAAACGTCCCCCCGTTCCACATCCAGGTACGTTAGTTTATCTCCGAGGTTTCCCACGATTTTCTTAAGGTGTTTAAGGTCTTTGTGTGCTGACCTGATCGAATGATGGCTGGTGGGAAGGTCCGGCGGAAGTTCCAACGATATTTGACAGATGTGTCATCATTTGTTCCCAATATCTGGAGGGGCTCTGGTCAACGACGCCTCCGTAATGGAGTTCGGTGTCCATGTCATCGTAGTTAGGTCGTTGGGGTTGGGTGGATTGGGGACGATATAGTTGCCAAAATTGGGACATTGAATCGTTTTGGAAACAAAGCAATGGTTCCTGGGTGTATGCATGCGTTTTTGACGCCATGAGATTAGTATGCAGAATAGTTCTTTCGACAAATGACGTCATGAAATTAACACTTCGACAGGTTGATGATTCGACATTTCGACAAGAGAAGATGTCTGCAGATGAAAAGAGGTCTTTGACAAGTAGGGATGATGTTATGGTATTCCGGCAAACTCGACAAGTCTGAAGAGACGCGTCGTTTCGACGTAAAGAAGAAATTCAAATTCAAAAGAGTTATGATGTTTGGCAGAAGACGCGTGGAAGCACCTGGCGAAAGGAAGTTATGCAGAGAGCCAAGTATCATAGTTTTAAGGTTTATTCGTTAGTAACATTTATTTTGTTTGTATATAAATAGGATAGTTGTTATCAGAATAAGTGTGTGAAAACTTGTACAAAATTCCTGCAAAATACTCAAAGTACCCGTGTGAGAGAAAAGAGTCATATCTGGAAAATGTACGTGTAAACAAACACCATTTCTTCAAAGTTTTATCTTACAAATTTAAAAGTTCTTTACCAATTTTTATTTACATTTACAAGTCATTTATCCTTTGCATTTTTCTTTTCGAAAATTTATGTTTTGCCATTTATTTTTCGCCATTTGTCTTAGTCTTGTTAAGTTTACTTTTACTTAAGCATTGTTAGTCAATATCTTTCGACATGAAAGACGTAGTAAACCAAATAAAGGATACAAAGGTCGTTCTAAAGAGTTACTAAGTTATTTAAATTTGCACATGTCCTAGGATTTGTATGGTTGATCCTGCAAGTAACCCAATTCGACAAGTTTTGAAAAACCAGAGGTTGTTCGCCAAAATCCACTGCGAACAAATTGGCATGCCCAGTGGGACAGTGCAAAATCTAAAACTTAAATAATCTTTAGCCAAGGTTTTTTCTTCATTGTATGAGACTAAGAAGCGGTAAATTAGCCGTATCTGACGTAGAAAGACCCAAAAGAACAAGAGTAAGGAAAATGGCGAGTCAACCAAATAATCCAAAGAATTCTAATCCAAATGAAGCCATCCCAGTATCCAACTCTATCCCTTCGACAGGAGGAAATGTGGGATCAGTCCCTGTGTCAGAGGTTGTGCCTTCGTCAACAGGGTCAATACCAGTGGTTTCAATATCGCAAAATGCGCCTAGTTCGTCCATTAGGGCACAACAAATGCCTGTTGGGACACCTCCTCCTATAGGGAATACTTCTAGGCCTTTTATGACAAATTTCACCATGCCTCTGCCTGGTAGGGAACAATCATTTGGAATGCCAACTTCGGTAATGGCAAATTTACACAATTCCCTGGTATTGTATTCTGATTCTATGGCCAATATGTCTTCACCATTACAAGGGTCAGGATACGGCAGAAACATGAGTAGACTAAACCAACAACCACTTTACATGCCGGCAATAACAAATAATTTTGCGCAAGTAATTAGACAACAAATGGACGAGAGTAATCATGATATGGTCCAAATGTTGACACAGCAAATGGGGGCGGTGTTTAATCCTCTAATACAAAATACCACCCAAACAAACCAATTGTTGGCAACGCAAATGACGCGCATTGCTGACTTTTTTGGGGTCCCTCAAACTCGACACAGAGAACAAGTGGTTCAGGACCCAGTGGTGGCGGTCCAAGAAGAGCCTACAATAAATCAAATACCTTTAGATAATCCTCAGGTGAACGTCAGAAACCAAGAGGAAGTTGTCGAACAGCCTCGTGTCGAAATTCCTGTTCCATAAGAGCCTAGAAGGATAGTAGTCCAGAGAGGCCAAGACGCTGATGTTGTGTTGCAACAGCGAATCCGGTATAATAACTTGCCTGTCGAAAACAATTTAGCGGCCATGGTCGAAGCGATAATGGCACAAAATGGGGTAAACATAGGATTACAAAGGCTCGGTTATGCTTCCCCACTGTCGGAATATATTCTGCAAGAAGAATTACCCCCAAGATGGAAAGTTCCTAAGTTCACTAAATTCTCAAGGGATACTAGTGAATCCACCATAGAACATGTAGCACGTTATCTGATTGAAGCAGGAGAGATAGCCCATAATGAAAATTTGAAAATAAAATACTTTCCTAGTTCCTTGACAAAAAAACGCGTTTACTTGGTTTACATCCTTGCCTGCAAACTCAGTGTATACGTGGACCCAATTAGAAAGGTTATTCCATGAACAATTTTACATGGGACAAACCAAAATAAGTCTGAAGGAATTAGCCAGTGTTAAGAGAAAATACTCAGAACCAATAGATGATTATTTAAACAGGTTCAGATTGCTAAAAGCTAGGTGTTTCACTAAAGTGCCAGAACATGAGTTAGTCGAAATGGCCGCGGGGGGTCTAGATTATTCTATAAGAAAGAAACTAGACACTCAGTATTTAAGGGATATGGCGCAATTAGCAGATAGGGTGAGACAAGTCGAAAGGTTAAGGGACGAAAAATTTAGGGCAAATAAAAATAAAAAAGAAAGGGTGGCCTATGTAGTGGTACGTCAGGATGATGAATACGACGAAAACGAACCAAGTAGTTTCGAAGAACAAGAGATTGACTTAGCAGAACTGAAGCAAGGCCCACCATATTCGTGTAAAGTACTAACTCCGTCGAACGGAAATTCAGTCGAAACCAATGATAAGTTTCCTAAAAGAACTTATATGTTCGACATCACCAAATGTGACGAGATCTTTGACCTATTGGTTAAAGATGGTCAATTAATAAAACCACCAGGCGCTAAAGAACCTCCTGTGGAACAACAGAAAAATAGAGGTTTTTGTAAATACCATAACTTTCTGGGCCATAAAACATCTCGTTGCTTCCTTTTCAGGGATCTCGTTCAAAATGCTATCCGTGATGGAAGGCTGAAGTTTGGTGATAAGCCAAAACAACATATGAGGATTGATTCAAATCCCATGCAGCCAGTCGAAGCCCATTATGTTGAACCATCCATCGTGAATATGGTGGCGGTCGAAGTAGCTTCTGGCGGCAGTTTTTGGATGGTGGAAGTTGCTGAAGGTTTCGACACTAATATCAACATGGTTGAGATTGCTGATGATCTTACAAACCAGAACAAAGTTGAAGTTACTGAAGGTTGTGACGACCAGAAAAAGATGGAAACTACTGGAGGTTTCGACAAAAAGGACAATGACAATATTGCTGAAGG
Source organism: Lathyrus oleraceus (assembly GCF_024323335.1). Taxonomy (NCBI): domain Eukaryota; kingdom Viridiplantae; phylum Streptophyta; class Magnoliopsida; order Fabales; family Fabaceae; genus Lathyrus; species Lathyrus oleraceus. The sequence goes on from NC_066581.1 coordinate 512,129,684, forward strand.
TGTTGTGGTTCGACAAGGAGCAAATTGGGATTGCTTGGGACAGCCAAGTGGGAAGTACGATTATCTTGCGAAATACACTGCACCTGCAAGTTCTCGTATCTGTAACACCTCAAAATTTGCCCTCCTCTCTTGGGACTAGCTTAACATATTGCATTGCATTTTTAGGTCATCAGACATTGCATATTGCATATCATGTGGATACATTGTGCAAGTCATCCTCCTAAGTCTTGATCAGAAGATGAAGAGTTCATGATGCAAGCTAGGGTTTCATTGGACTGGATCATTAACTGTCTGGGGGTGGTGGTCCAAATTAGGGTTTCATGGTTCTCAAGGAGATTGGTCTACATCTTGATTGCAATGATACATCATCATCATCATGGTCTTGATATCATCCAAAATATCCAAGTGATTGATCAGCTTCCTTGAGATTGGGGTTTTGACCACTGGTCAACCCTAATCAGTTGCATTGGGCCAATCAGGGCATGGCAAGGAGATGGGGTCTATAATGGATATGGGGATCATTATGTGACTATATTGAGCTTATGGAGGCTAGGGTTTCATCCTTGAGCCATTTCATCAGAAGATTGGGGCTCAGATTGATCAGTGCATTGCCAAATTCATCTATCAGTTGAAAAAAGTCAATTGTGGTCAACTGTGCTTGATTTTATGGATTTGGAGGTGGGAGAGAGTTGGATACACTTCATTCATGTTGAAACAAGTTTCATTTGACATGTCAAAGCTCAAGAATGAAGAAAATAAAGTCAGGACAAAAATTTCCAAAAATAGAAAGTGACTTGTAATGGAAGTTTCCAAAAATGGAAAGTTTTTCACCACAAAATTACATGTCCAAAAAAGCTTCAAATGAAAATTTGTCCAACATGAAAGTGGTAGATCTTGTTCTCACCTTTCCAAAAAGTCCAAGAACTTGAAATTCCCATGTATGGTTGACAAGTTATGGTCCATTCATTTTCCAAAAAGGCCTATAATCAAAGTGGCATAACTTTCACATGGAATGTCCAATTTGAGTGATCTTTTTGTGAGCAAACCCCATTTCACATCTACTTTCATGATGTGTGATCCAAATTCATCAAAAATGGTCAATGCAAAAAGTCAAATTTCAAGTGAATTCATGTGTATTTTTGGCATGGCATAGTGATTTTGAGAAATACTTGGAATTTGAACATGAGACCACTTCTAACACACTCCAAATACCATTTAGAAGTTGTGTGAACTGTCATGAGCTGTCATGGTGCATAATTTGGCAAGGTCATTTTTGGACTTTCACATAAAATGCAATTATGCTAATCACTTGATTTTTGGTAATTGAGATTAGCAAAGTGGATTAGCACTGGTATATATTGTTAAGCATAACAGAAAATGTTAATTACAATCACATTTCTCAAGATCCATAACTGTTTTTCCCTCCAAAACCTCACAATTCTCTCAAAGCTTCATCACATTTTTTCATCAATTCTCCACCAAATCTTCATCAATTGGCACGATTCTTCTTGGATTCACTCTCCACAACTCTTGAGGAGGAACTGTTTTGACAAATTGGTGCCAAAAACTCCAAGAATCGTGACTGTACAAAGCTTGCTCAACAATGGCAAAGTGAAGATTCTTCCAATTGGAGCTGTTTTGGATCGAGCTAGGCATTGCATTCAACTTCCTCATCCATAATCTCAATCTGTTTGGAGCTTTTACACCTTGAAACGTCCAAATCAATTGCTGCCTTCATCACTAGGTCAGTTTTCGAATTTCACCATTGCTCGAATTAAGCTAGGGTTTAGAAAGATCTTTGATCATAGAACATCATGATGCTTTTGGTTTGTGGATTGATTGAGTATTGAATGTGTAATCGTGAATTGAAGTTTTGTGTTCATTTCTTTTTTGGATCGATCCCGTTGCCATGCTTAGAGTTAGGTTAAATGGAATACATATTCGTGATGTACATGATTCACCGGTCATTTTGATGTATGGTACGATGATTTTGGTTGAGAATTGTTGTTCTTGAATTTCTGGAATTTGTGTTTGAAGAAGATGATGAGAAACACGTGTTAGATCCATTATTTCCTGGCCTGGATTCAAATTCGTGTTTGGCGCCAACTCTGGCCAATCAGAGCGCGCCCTGGCTTCTGTTTGGAACGGCGCCGTTTTGGCCAAGTTCATAAGTATTACAAAAATGCCATTGGATCATATTATTTATATTATTTCTATTTCTTTTTCATTTTCATTTTACATTTTGATGCCATAACTTCAAAAATTCATAGAGAGCTCATTTTTTATCCAAAATTGGTGAGATTTTTTTCATAATACTCCTGATGATGTGTAGAATTTAATCATGATTTTTGTAAATTTTTTGCATGTGTAGAAAATTAAAAGGCTTAGGGATTGTTTGATGTGTCACATTTGTGTATGTTTTGCCATATCCTTCATGAAATGATGACGCTTTCAAAGAAATGAATGAAATTTTTTGTGCATATTCTGGACATTTTGATGATGATTTTCATGTAGAGTTTGTGATTTTTGGATACTTGGTTGATGAGATATGAATTTTTGATTAGAGGTGTGACAATTTGTGTCACACCAAGCTTGATGAATTTCATGATTTTATTTGCCTTGCTTAGGGACATTGAATTGAGCCAATTTTTTTGCATGGTTGAGCATTTGTATGTTGAGATCACATGAGATTTTTTCTGGAATTTTTGATGACATTTTCTAATTGATTGGAATTTTTCCCTCTATTTGGTCATTTTGTTGACATTGTGTGACACATGTTACCATTTGCTTTGTGAAATTCTGATCATTGATTGTATGAGTGTGAAATTTGGTATGAGGATTGTAGACACATTACAGGTCATTCTGGTTTTGATCCCATTCATTTATCTTGTTGTGACACTGTTTTGTGATTTTTGGAAGTTGATGTTTGTTTGGATACCATGTGTTGGCTTGCTTGAACTTGTCTGAACTTTATGAATTTAATTTCCATACTTCCATTGATCCAAATGAGCTGAAATTTGATGTGCTATTCATTAGATAGGTTCTGTTTAAGTGTGAATTTTTGTGGAATTAATTGAATTGTTTTGGTATGCTTTTGATTGATATAGTTCTGTTTGGTCTTTTGAAGTTGCAAATTGCATGTTTGATGCTATTTTGTGCATAAAATGATAATGGTGAATGGTATGAGCATGGAACCAATTGCGTTTGCTTTTGATTTGTTAAATGTGATTTTGGATAATTTTCACTTGCTGTTTAGGATTTTTCATCTCCTTTGGACCCTAGGTTTGGCCTAGTGGTCTAGTTTCTCACATTTGGTTTGGATTTTCAGGTTGAAATGCAAAAGGCATAAGGAGAACAATGGAAGTTGTAAATTGGGTTTGTTTGATGTTGTCAACTAACATTGATTTTGTGTTGTAGGATTTGATGCTTGAGCTTGGGCTCATGGCTTGCACTTGTGTGCATTAATTTGTGTTTGACTGTACAGATTAACATTTGCTGTTTACTGTTGGTTTGTCTGAGTACTGATGATACTTGATTGATTTCAGGTACATTAAGTTGCTTACAGTTCTTTAAGAACTTGCTTGCTGCTGCTTGGTTGTATAAACCAGTTGAGGTAGACTCTCTTGTCTCCATGTAGCCTGGAAGACCTGGCCTGTTACTTGGCCAGGCAACTGTCTGAAGTCCTCCTTAAGAGGCGATGTTTGTGCTTGTTTACTTTTGTGCCAAGCAGGTAAAGACCTCTATGAGGCAATTGGCGGAACCCAAGGGATATGCAATCTATCCCCCGCTATTCTGTTGAGTCGTCCCTCTGCTCACACCACTGTGTAGATGCATTGGGGCACAAACCCAAGATCTTGTACTTTGTACAGTTGTGTCAGAGTCTTGAGCGTAGAAGGGTCCCTCCATTCTGGACCCACGCTCCTTTGTCTGAAGCTCTCCCTGATCAGGGATAAGAGCTGTGAAGTCTAATCTTCACTCACCTTTCATCAGCTTCACCTTAGCCTCTCAATGGCAAGGTTAAGAGCTAACTCTACCCTTGTACAGATGACTTGCCTCGGCAGTCCACCCTTGTTTGAGCCTCACTTGATTGGATATAGTGTGTGCTATGTGAAATGTTTGTTTTATTTTGATTGATGCTTGCATGCTTGCTTTCTTCCTGGATAGGATTAGCTTGTTGTTGTGCAAGTAGGTAGAAACCATAACATAGGGCAATGATGCATGATAACACTAGGCTCGAGTACAGCTCCCTGGTAGTGTGTCTCCCTTGGTTTCTGGCTAGAATTTCTTTCCCTTTCAGGGGAACTACGTCGCCCTGATCCTCATACCAGATGAGGTACGTAGGCAGGAGACCGTGCGAGGTCTCTCCGGGCACTTTTCTTTCTTTTTGTGTGTGTGCTTGACAGTTATAGGCTCGAGTTCCCGACTCCCTATTAACTTGTTGGTTGTTGTGTGCTTGGAAGCTGATGTAAGTCCATCGAGTGGCATTCGGGTTCCAGTGTGCGTGTGTTTGCCTGTTATCTTCTTGTGTGTCAGGATATGGATGTAAGCCCAGCGATTGGCTGTCCGTATCCTGATTGTGTTTGTTTTGGTTCGGATGCTGATGTAAGTCCAGTGATTGGCATTCAGGCTCCCAGTTTGCCTGTGTTTGTGTTTGCTTGTTTGGCGTGCGTGAGCCGAACTACGGCAGCTCTGATTCTCGTTCCAGACGAGATACGTAGGCATAGAATGCGATGTCCTAGAGAGCCCTCTTCCTCTTAACCCCACCTGTGTTGTCTTCGGTGAGTGTGTGTGTGATGTTTGTTTAGCAACCTTTTCTTTCTTTTAGAGCGTGGATCCCGTCGAGTACGACGGACGTGAGGGGTGCTAATACCTTCCCCTTGCGTAACCGACTCTCGTACCCTTTCTCTTTGGTCGCGAGACCATGCTTTTTCCAGGTTTACTCTGAGCGTTTCCTTTCCCTCCTCTGGGATAAATAACGCACAATGGCAGCTCTGTGTTGTTTTTGTTTCAGCCCGCCGGTTGTTTTTCGCGGATGCGACAGCTGGCGACTCTGCTGGGGACAACAGATGTTGACCTGTGCTGGTCCATCTTCCCTAAGCGAGTCTCTCCTAGCGTTCTAGGGTAGTTTAGGTTGCTTGTTTTGTGTTATTTATTGCATTTATTATTCTGACTGTGTATATATTTGCATAAATATTTGCATGCATCATACTATCATGTTGTCGTCCTCTGTGCAGGTGGTTCCACTATTTTGGGGTGGGTGTTCTGAGTGGGGCTAAAACCCAGGCCCGAGTATACACCTAGGATTAGCGTGGTCTCACGTTCCTCACATGCTGGTTGGGCATGTTGTTGCGACGTGACATACCACAAGCCGGACGAGGTTCATCTGAGAGTGCTCTTCCTCAGTGGGGTTTTCCATTCTGGTTGGGTTACCTCTTTTGAACTATTGACTCTGGTGACCGATCATTTCCCGGATCTTTGGTTTAGACGATCTTAAGGGAGCTACAATGGCACACCCGAAAGGGCAAACCCATTGAGTATCTTTGCCCGATTATCGAGACTATTATCCGCCTTAGGATAACCTGATTAGAATTTACCTGTGAGGGGAGGGTGATTCTTACAGATGCATGTTCAGATGGTGACTTTGATGGTGACTAATGGTTCCGTTGATCAGAGTCCTATTTATAAGTCGGATTTATGGACATTTATTGCTGAGACGCCGGAGTGCTGTCCGTGTTATTTATCAGTGGGGATCCGTTTATTTAAGGATTCCCCAGGCCGATTCAGAGGTTGTTGTGGATATCTGCTCAGAGATTGTCTGGTGATAATGGTGATGTATCTTTCAGTTCCGTTTATTTCGGAACCCAAGTCGGATTTGTGGGTTGCTCAGTACCTCAGATGGTTGTGATCAGTTCAGAAACCAGGGCTCAGTGCAACAGATGATCAGAGGACTTGGAGGATGGCACAATGCATTGCAATTCATACATCTGCATCATTCCCGTTTTGCATTCATCTGCACCTAAACTACGTCTAGCCATATGGGGAGTATTATGGATTGAGAATCTGGTTGAGAGACATCCGGATGTCAGAATATTATTGTCGATTTTTTATCCGTCTCGATGAAACCAGAATCAAAGGACGGAAGCTTCCTCGTATGGATAGACGTTGCATTCATGCATATTAACCTATTTGCTGTTTTGCAGGAATCATTGCTCGTGCTCGTAGAACTGTACCTTTGCACTCGACCCGTCCTCACAGATACTTCACTCGACGCAACACTCCCAGACTAATGGATCTCCCAAATTCTGATATCCTTGAGCTGAAAGACAAGATGAACGAGCTGATCAATATCATGCAGGGTTTTGCAGTTGGTCAGAAAGCTCTAGCTGACAAAGTTGAGAAGCTCGAGCGGGCCTCAGCTGTAAATAGTGGTGTGAACCTGGATGATGTCTCCAACCAGGGGCTTGGCGGATCCAGAGACGGTGGAAAAAGAGCAACTGTGGGTATGGTAAATGATAATGCTGGTGGTTTTGGCACTGCTATAGGGGGTCAACCTGTTCAAATGGGTCCTAATCTGAAGGATAGCCTGTTCCCTCCATTCTTTGGGGTTGATGATGACAGAGAAGAAGATAGGGAGGCTGATCAGTTCTCGATGCACAACGAGCCATTTGGTCAGTATGGTGCCCCACCGCAGAACAAAGAGATTCAGCTGCTGGCTGAGAAAATTAGAGCTCTGGAGAGTTATGCCACTCCTGGGGTGGTTAATATGTCAAATATGGGGCTAGTAGAGGGAATTGTGATTCCACAAAAGTTTAAGGCGCCCGCGTTTGACCGGTATAATGGGAGTTCCTGCCCCGAGACTCATCTTCAGGCTTTCGTCCGTAAGATCTCAGCTTACACCATGGACCAGAAGCTGTGGATGTACTTCTTCCAGGACAGCCTGTCCGGAGGCTCCTTGGAGTGGTACACCAAGCTGAAGTCTTCTGATATCAAGAGCTGGCAGGATCTTGGGGATGCCTTCTTTAAACAGTATCAGTTCAACGCTGATATGGCTCCGAGTCGTACCCAGCTGCAGGGTATGTCTCAGAAGAATAATGAGGGGTTTAAAGAATATGCTCAGAGGTGGAGGGAGTTGGCTGCCAGAGTGCAACCTCCACTGGTGGACAGAGAGATGTCTGATCTCTTCATGGGTACCCTGCAGGGGGCATTTGCTGAAAGAATGGTGGGTTGTCCCGTCACTAACTTTGCTGACATTGTGGTGGCTGGGGAGAGAATTGAAAGTTGGCTAAGAATGGGGAAGATCCAGGGTGGTAATGCTTCGTCATCAGGATCAAAGAAGCCCTTCGAAAATGGCCAAAGGAAGAATGAGGTTGAATCAAGTGTTGTGTATGCCCAAAGAGGACACGGTAGGGATCGTTACTACCAGCACACTGATGCGGTAACTACCCCTGCTAGAAATCAGTCAGTACGACAACAACGTCAGCCACCTCAATAGAGAGTCGGGTATCAAGTGAGAGGAAAAGGGATTGATCGCCATTTTGACAGGCCACCCGTGACATATGCTGTTCTGTTTAAAAAGCTGATGGATCTTGGGTTGGTGCAGCCGAGGGCGATGGTTCCGATGAGATCAGATCAGAGGCCTCCTAACTATGATGAGAACGCCCAGTGCAAATTTCATTCTGGAACACCGGGGCATAACATTGAGGGCTGTAGAGCATTCAAGCATGTTGTCCAGGATTTGGTAGACTCCAAGGCTATCAATTTTGCACCGTCGCCGAACGTTAATGCCAATCCCATGCCGGTACATGGTCAGGCGATGGTAAGTGCAATTGCTGAAGATTCGGATCACGCCTATGCGGTAGGTGAAAGGACTGACAGTGACTGCGAGTTTGATGGTTGGATAAAGCCGTGCGCACCAGGGATGGGAATCCAGAACTAGAAGGCCTAAAAATATCATCACTGTCATTCTACTGGAAGAGTAATATTTCTGTTTTTAGATTTTATCTGCATGAAAGCCTTGCGTGTTGCCCGACACGTAATGGTTCATTGTAAGGGCCACCTCATGTTTAAATTTGCAAATTTGCATCATTAATGAAAGGATGTCTTTTCAGTCAAAAGCGGTGTTCCCTGTTTTTCATTTATTTTTGCAGTTTAAAAACAAATAAAAATGGCAATGTTTATTTTCATTTTTCCCCTTTTGATTTGTCTCGTTCCGACTTCGAAACAATAATTCTCTGGATCTCATTGATAACAATTCGGTTACACCTTGTATGACTTCGAAATCCGATCTATCAAGCCGAAGAAGAAGGCGAGGAAGATTGCGAACTGCCAGGGGAATTAGCCGGGTTGTTAAAACAAGAGGAGAAGGTGATTCAGCCGCACGAGGAGCGATGCAAGATTGTTACTCCAAGCACCGCCGAGGTCAGGAAGGAAGTGAAATTGGGGCCGCTTCAGAGGCGAGTCGAGAGCAGAATGGTAGCCCTGTTGAAGGAGCATGTGGATATCTTCGCCTGGTCATGTCAAGATATGCCAGGGTCGGATACCGATGTCGGTGTGCACAAGCTAACATGGAGAGAAGACTGTCCTCTAGAGAAGCAGAGCGCCAGTGCCTATATCAGAGAGCCATGGTGACTTTGTTTCATGATATGATTCATCATGGAATCAAATGCTATGATGATGACATGATAGCAAAGTCCCAAGCAGAAGAGGGGCATCTGGTAGATCTGGCCAAGTCGTTTGACCGGTTGAGACAATTCAAATTGAGGTTGAATTCAGATAAGTGCACTGTCAGAGTGCGGTCCGATAAGATGCTGGGGTTCATTGGAAAAGAGGAATCAAGGTTGATCCTGCTTAAAAAAAAAAAAAAAAAAAAAAAACAGAGAAATGCCTGAACCGAGAACAAAAAAAAAGGAGGTTCGTGGTCTATTAGGTAGATTGAACTACATGTCATGGTTCACATCTCACCTAACAGCCACGTGTGAACCCATGTTCAAGATGTTGAAAGAAAAGATCAAACGGTCAGGTGAAATAATGATTGCCAAGGGGCATTGAAAATAAAAGAATAAGTTGCAGGAACCTCTGATTCTGATACCTCCTGTGGAAGGAGCGATTGTTAATCTGGTACTTGACAGCTTTCGAGGGGTCTACGAGGTGTATTGGGTCAGCATGACGAGTCTTGTCGAAAAGAGCATGCAATTTACCTTAGCAAAAAGTTTACCGACTGTGAAACAATACATTCACTGTTCGAGAAAACTTGTTGTACTTTGGCATAGGCTGCTCGCCGACTGAGACAGTATATGCTGGTTCATACCACCTTGTGGATTTCGAGATGGATCTGATCAGGTAGATTTCTGAAAGAGCCAGCAATGACCGGACAGGTTGCGAGAGGGCAAATGATTTTGATACGATATTCAGTATACCTCCCAGAAAGTAATCGAGGGGAGTGTATTGTCTGATTACATCGCTCCACAACCCATTGAGGATTATCAACCGAGGAAGTTTGAGTTCCCTGATGAAGACATCTCGAGGTGCTCAAATCGAAAGATTGAGAGTAGCCGATCCCGGAGGAGGGGCCTGACCCTGAATCCGAACGGATTCTGATGTCTGATGGGGAGGTTAAGGTGAATGAGCTTTTGTTGCCCGGATAATGTTTGAATGCGCTGACGGTGTGGTTGAGTACGAAGCTTGTATCTTGGGTATCGATCTTCGGTGCGTGCGCCTACTGGGGCAAAGTCCTTTCTCGTTGGTATATGGGATGGAAGCCGTGCTACCGGCTGAGGTTCAAATTCCCTCTTTGAGAGTCCTGATGGACGTGCAATTGCAAGAGGCGGAATGGGTAAGGACTCGGTACGAAGAGTTGAGCCTAATTGAGGAAAATAGGCTGGCAGCCATCTGTCATGGGCAGTTATACCAACAGCGGATGAAGCGTGCTTTTGACAAGAAGGTGCGACCTCGGGTATATCACGTAGGTGATATGGTGCTGAAAAGGATCCTTCCTCCTCAAAACGATCGAAGGGGCAAATGGACACCCAATTATGGATCCCATTCGTGGTCAAGAAGGTTTTCTCTGGCGGAGCCTTGTTGTTAACGACCATGGATGGCGAGGATTTTCCATCCCCTGTGAATGCGGACGCGGTTAAAAAATACTTCGTATAAAGAGACCCGCTGGACGAAAAGAACAAAATAGTCCAGGCAAAAATGGGCATCCCGACGAACCAAAAAACAGAAAGAAAGGTTCGGGCAAAAATTAGGGATAAAATGAAAAATTGTACACCCGGCAAGTCGAGAACCTGAAAAGGCGACTTGGGCAAAAAAGGGTTCCTGATGGACTGAAAACCCGAAAGGGCGGTCCAGGCAAAAGAGGGATTGGAACGAACAACTGCGTCCCGCATGATCGTTTGCGCTTTGGTTAAAGCATCATGGATAATACCCGGTGGGGATCAATCGGAATCGTCTTGTTCAGAAGGCAGAAAGCATGGAGAGTCTGAGGACATATGGGGTGTAACCGAGATGGAACTCGATGAGATCACGGGTTTCACATTGCCATTAGGATAGATTTTTCCTTTTGTGCGCGATTACCTCTTTTCAGGAATTGCTTCCTTTGTATTGCTCATTTGAGCCACACAATTTTCAATCAATAAAATGCATATTCAGTCAAATAACTTTGCTTTTGTTTTTCATTACCGCTTTGATTGCAAAAACATCCGATATTTTTGATAAAGAATCTTTGCATTTTAAGACGTACAGGTCCCTTCCTATGCATGTTTATAAGATTGAAAGCTTTAAATCTTATTCGGAAGGTTGAGTGACCCAAGTGTTGAAATCTTGACACGCCTGGGGCACGGTTTTATCTAACGATCTGTTTCGCAGGTGCTGTTAGTTATTTTCACTCACTTGCAGGTGGTGAATTTTTGTGGAATTAATTGAATTGTTTTGGTATGCTTTTGATTGATATAGTTCTGTTTGGTCTTTTGAAGTTGCAAATTGCATGTTTGATGCTATTTTGTGCATAAAATGATAATGGTGAATGGTATGAGCATGGAACCAATTGCGTTTGCTTTTGATTTGTTAAATGTGATTTTGGATAATTTTCACTTGCTGTTTAGGATTTTTCATCTCCTTTGGACCCTAGGCTTGGCCTAGTGGTCTAGTTTCTCACATTTGGTTTGGATTTTCAGGTTGAAATGCAAAAGGCATAAGGAGAACAATGCAAGTTGTAAATTGAGTTTGTTTAATGTTGTCAAATAACATTGATTTTATGTTGTAGGATTTGATGCTTGAGCTTGGGCTCATGGCTTGCACTTGTGTGCATTAATTTGTGTTTGACTGTACAAATTAACATTTGCTGTTTACTGTTGGTTTGTCTGAGTACTGATGATACTTGATTGATTTCAGGTACATTAAGTTGCTTACAGTTCTTTAAGAACTTGCTTGCTGCTGCTTGGTTGTATAAACCAGTTGAGGTAGACTCTCTTGTCTCCATGTAGCCTGGAAGACCTGGCCTGTTACTTGGCCAGGCAACTGTCTGAAGTCCTCCTTAAAAGGCGATGTTTGTGCTTGTTTACTTTTGTGCCAAGCAGGTAAAGACCTCTATGAGGCAATTGGCGGAACCCAAGGGATATGCAATCTATCCCCCGCTATTCTGTTGAGTCGTCCCTCTGCTCACACCACTGTGTAGATGCATTGGGGCACAAACCCAAGATCTTGTACTTTGTACAGTTGTGTCAGAGTCTTGAGCGTAGAAGGGTCCCTCCATTCTGGACCCACGCTCCTTTGTCTGAAGCTCTCCCTGATCAGGGATAAGAGCTGTGAAGTCTAATCTTCACTCACCTTTCATCAGCTTCACCTTAGCCTCTCAATGGCAAGGTTAAGAGCTAACTCTACCCTTGTACAGATGACTTGCCTCGGCAGTCCACCCTTATTTGAGCCTCACTTGATTGGATATAGTGTGTGCTATGTGAAATGTTTGTTTTATTTTGATTGATGCTTGCATGCTTGCTTTCTTCCTGGATAGGATTAGCTTGTTGTTGTGCAAGTAGGTAGAAACCATAACATAGGGCAATGATGCATGATAACACTAGGCTCGAGTACAGCTCCCTGGTAGTGTGTCTCCCTTGGTTTCTGGCTAGAATTTCTTTCCCTTTCAGGGGAACTACGTCGCCCTGATCCTCATACCAGATGAGGTACGTAGGCAGGAGACCGTGCGAGGTCTCTCCGGGCACTTTTCTTTCTTTTTGTGTGTGTGCTTGACAGTTATAGGCTCGAGTTCCCGACTCCCTATTAACTTGTTGGTTGTTGTGTGCTTGGAAGCTGATGTAAGTCCATCGAGTGGCATTCGGGTTCCAGTGTGCGTGTGTTTGCCTGTTATCTTCTTGTGTGTCAGGATATGGATGTAAGCCCAGCGATTGGCTGTCCGTATCCTGATTGTGTTTGTTTTGGTTCGGATGCTGATGTAAGTCCAGTGATTGGCATTCAGGCTCCCAGTTTGCCTGTGTTTGTGTTTGCTTGTTTGGCGTGCGTGAGCCGAACTACGGCAGCTCTGATTCTCGTTCCAGACGAGATACGTAGGCATAGGATGCGATGTCCTAGCGAGCCCTCTTCCTCTTAACCCCACCTGTGTTGTCTTCGGTGAGTGTGTGTGTGATGTTTGTTTAGCAACCTTTTCTTTCTTTTAGAGCGTGGATCCCGTCGAGTACGACGGACGTGAGGGGTGCTAATACCTTCCCCTTGCGTAACCGACTCCCGTACCCTTTCTCTTTGGTCGCGAGACCATGCTTTTTCCAGGTTTACTCTGAGCGTTTCCTTTCCCTCCTCTGGGATAAATAACGCACAGTGGCGGCTCTGTGTTGTTTTTGTTTCAGCCCGCCGGTTGTTTTTCGCGGATGCGACAGTATCGACATCAATGCAATCCAGCCAACCGGGTGGGGGAATTTACCTTTGAGCAACAATGAAAAAACAACTAAGACAACTGAGAATCTCCCTACCATCAAAAAGAAGGTCACTGAAGACCTCACTATTGAAAACAAGGCTACTGAAGGCCTTGATCCTGATCAAATGAAGATAGGTGATGTCACAAACTGCGTCAACACTATGGGACCTTTCAATAAAGAGGTCACAAGAATCAAAACAGAAGTTGTGGATGGTCCTATGAAGCCTTTGATCAGTGGAATTCTGCGTAGGGAAATGGAGGACCCCAAAAGAAATTGGAACAAGTGTTGTTGCAAACATGGTCCCATGAACATATCTTGGTGTTGCTGCCCAGAAAAGGAGTTTGACCAGATACCAAGAGGTGTCGAAGTCGAAGAAGAAATACTCATTAAAAAAATGAACGAATTAAGCATTGCTGACGGACAAAATGTTGGGGTAAATATGGTGGAAGTATCTCAGAGAAACCAGACAAAAGTGGATGAAGATCATCGTCAAAAGGAGTACCAAAGGCTGGTGTATCCTAAATAAGAGGAAAATCTAGTGGAATTCATCAAGAGGTGCCAAAAGATGGGGACTGAAGTGATGTTATGCCCACGTTGCAGTGCAATCTTCGACAGAAAGGTAGCAACCAATCTGGAAGTAGTGGGTATAACCAAGAGAAAAGAAAATTGGGGGACAACAGGATATGACCCAAGAAAAAGTGATCATCACCAGTGGAGGCATGGAGAGAGACACCATAGCACTTACAAACCATCCAACAAACCAACGGATGACAAATGGGTTCAACCCATTAGAGATGCTCAAGGACAGAAAAAATGGAAAAATTTTGAAGTTCAGAGAGGCACTTCGATGGAAGGTAAGAAGGAAGTGGAGAAGCACAAGCCAAGACCATACCCTTCAGAAAACTACAAAGGAAAAAACTCTATGTCAAGGTCCCAATGGAGAAGATTCTAGAGGCAGAAGAGGGCAGAAAAAGAAGCTGCAGAAAAAAGCATGATTGAAAAAGATGCTGACAGCAAAGATAAAGCAGAATCCAGTAACAATGCTCAGATAGTAAGCAGAGAGGAGTCCTCCCACCAGATCAATCCTGGCAGCGTGGTCAAACCAGTGGTGTCGAAAGAGAAGATGCAAGAAGACGACGAAATAACTGACAATTTCGAATCTGACTCAGAAGCGTCTTTTAATGTGATCTGCAATGTGGTTTCTGTCCTTCCTAAAGATTATGATAGAATCGTGGAGGTCGAAGATGAGATGGAAGAGGAAACAATGGTCCATAGGCCCGTTTGCTACTACGTCATGAATAATGGTTGCGTCGAAGAACAGAATGATTTCTTTGAGAGGCCAGATGATTCCATGAAGGCACATTTAAAGCCTTTGTTCATAAAAGGAAAGGTTGAGAATGTTGGTGTAAACAAGATACTGGTAGATGGCGGAGCAGTAGTAAATTTGATGCCTCATTTCATGCTAAAGAAGATTGGGAAGGATGATTCAGACGCAAAACCTCACAACATGGTGTTATCGAACTATGAAGGAAAAGTAGGAACCACCATGGGCGTTATCCAGGTGAACTTGACTGTTGGAACCATAACAAGGCCAACAATGTTCATGGTCATTGCTTCAAGGGCGAATTACAACTTACTACTTGGAAGGGAGTGGATTCATGGTGTAGGATTCGTACCTTCTTCAATGCATCAGCGAATAGCCATCTGGAGATCAGACGGGATCGTCGAAAACATCGAAGCTGATCAAAGTTATTTCGTGACAGAAGTGAACAATGTCGACAGCCGAAGTTTCGACAAGAACCTGGCTCACATACCTCCGTGCAGCCCAGCCGAGTTCGACCTAAAGGCAACAGACAACGTCTACTGCTCCATGTACCTTCATGCTACATATGGTTTTCAGTGGGACAAAGAAGTGATTGGCGAATCTTACATGTGGGGAACTACTCAAATAGCGCCAACAGGATAGGGAAGCGAATTTGATGATGATGAGTAAAGAATCAGCGCTCGAAAGAATTACGGCTTACATAGCCGAAAACAAACTCAAAGAGGCCCTTGAGGCCGAAGTAAAATATATGGCTGTCGAAGCCAACAAAGAAAATCCCAACGAACAATGTCCCAGAAGAGACGTTGCAGAAGATAATGATAACAACCAGATGGGCGAATGGCAACACCAAAAGCTTGACGCCATTTATGATGACGGACCTCTAGGGTTCGAAAAAGATCCAGTGTCAACTAACGTGAAGATAGTGGCACAGGATCCATTAGAAGAAATAAATTTAGGAGTGGGGGCAGAAAGTAGACCAACCTACATAAGCGCAAAGATGGACCCCCAGTTCAAGGTCGAAATAGTCCAGTTACTGAAAGAGTTCAAAGACTACTTCGCATGGGATTACGACGAGATGCCTGGTCTAGACAGAAGTTTGGTCGAATTACAGTTGCCAATAATGGAAGGAAAGAAGCCAGTAAAGCAGACTCCAAGACGCTTCGCACCAGAGATTCTGTCGAAAATAAAAGAAGAGGTCGAAAGACTTCTAAAATGCAAGTTCATCCGCACAACCAGGTATGTCGAATGGATTGCAAATATTGTTCCTGTAATTAAGAAAAATGGCAAACTTAGGGTATGCATTGATTTTCGAGACTTAAATTCAGCTACCCCAAAGGATGAATATCCTATGCCAGTGGCAGAAATGCTTATAGATTCTGCAGCAGGCCACGAGTATCTAAGTATGCTAGATGGATACTCTGGCTATAATCAAATTTTTATTGCTGAAGAAGATGTTCCTAAAACAGCTTTCTGTTGTCCTGGAGCAATAGGAACGTATGAATGGGTAGTAATGCCCTTTGGTTTAAAAAACGCTTGAGCAACTTACCAGCGGGCTATGAATTCCATTTTTCATGACTTTATTGAAACATTCATGCAAGTATACATTGATGATATTGTGATCAAGTTTGTTTCAGGAAAAAGTCATATAGACCATCTTCGACAATCCTTTCAAAGGATGAGGAAGTTTGGTTTGAAAATGAATCCCCTTAAATGTGCTTTTGGTGTGCAGGCGGGTGATTTCTTAGGTTTTGTGGTCCACAAGAAGGGTATCGATATAATTGCAAACAAAGCCAAATCCATAATGGAGGCGAAAGCACCATCAACGAAAAAGGGGTTGCAGTCTCTGCTGGGGAAATCAACTTTCTCAGAAGGTTTATCCCCAACCTTAGTGGAAAAACTCAAGCTTTTTCCCCTCTACTTCGACTAAAGAATGAAGACTTTGCATGGGGGCAAGAACAACAAGCTGCCTTTGTCAAAATCAAGGAATACCTGGCTAGTCCTCCAATTCTAATGTCACCTTGTAGAAAAAGAAGTATGAGATTGTACATTTCGGCATCAGACAAAACATTAGGAAGTATGCTGTGTCAAGAAGATGAGAATGGCGTTGAAAAGGCCATCTATTATCTCAGTAGAATCCTAAATGATGCTGAAACTAGATATAGTATCATAGAAAAACTATGTTTATGTGTATATTTTTCTTGTATGAAATTAAAGCATTATATAAAGCCTGTTGATGTATACATTTCTTCCCATTTCGACGTAATAAAATATATGTTATCTAAATCTATTTTACATAGTCGAATTGGAAAATGGGCTTTAGCATTAACAGAATATTCCTTGAAATATTTGCCTTTAAAGACTGTGAAAGGACAAGTGGTTGTTGACTTTATAGCTGACCACTCTATAGATGAGAATGTAGAGTATGTCGAATTAGAACCATGGAAATTGTATTTCGACGGTTCCAATCATAAGAATGGAACTGGTGTTGGGATGTTGATTATTTCTCCTGACAGAATTCCAACAAAATTCAAGTACAAAGTTGAAAGTCTATGTTCAAATAATGAAGCAGAATATGAAGCTTTGATTGCTGGACTTGAAATATTGTTGAAATTGGGGGCAACAAGAGTCGAAATAATGGGTGACTCTGAACTGGTGATAAAGCAGTTGACTAAAGAATATAAATGTGTGAAAGAAAATTTAATCATGTACTTTGTGATAGCCAATAGACTTCTCAAGGAATTCGACAATGTGGCCTTTAGGCACATTCCCAGGGTGGAGAATCAAGACGCGAATGACCTTGCTCAACTGGCGTCTGGATACAAAGTGTCGAAGGAAAAGTTAGAAGAGGCTATTGAAGTCAGAGGAAGAGTCGTATCTACCAAGTTGTCCCCACCAGATTTGGAGTCAATAAGATTAGGATATGGTGACGAAGAAAATTTTGAGATATTCAATATAGATGATTCAGGAATTGAAGACTTGAGAAAGCCCATCAAGGATTATCTACAAGACCCAAATCAGAAAGCCGAAAGAAAGATAAAATACAGAGCTTTAAGTTATGTACTTTTTAGAAACGAATTGTTCAAAAAGACTGCAGAAGGAGTCTTGTTGAAATGCTTAGGTGAAGATGAAGCTTACATAGCTTTGTCGAATGTGCACAGTGGAGTGTGTGGCGCACGCCAAGCAGGTCATAAAATGAAATGGTTATTATTTCGACAAGGAATGTATTGGCCAACAATGCTGAAGGACTGTGTCGAATTTGCAAAAGGATGTCAGGAATGTCAAGTACATGCAGGCATACCCCATATTCCTGCAAGTGAGTTGCATTCAATTATAAAGCCTTGGCCATTTAGAGGTTGGGCTTTAGACTTGATTGGTGAAATTCGACCAGCCTCTTCAAAAGGGCAAAAGTACATTTTGGTTGGGATAGACTATTTCACTAAGTGGATTAAAGTTATACCATTGGTAAATGTGGATCAAGAAGCAGTTATAGATTTTATCCAAAAGTACATAATTTACAGATTTGGGATACCTAAAACAATAACAGCAGATCAAGGATTTGCGTTCACTGGTAAAAATATGCATAAATTTGCACAAGAAACAGGATTTAAACTCCTTACTTCGACACCTTACTATGCTCAAGCCAACGGGCAAGTTGAAGCAGCCAACAAGGTAGTGATAAATTTGATCAAAAAGCATGTGGGGAGAAAACCTAGAAACTGGCATAAAACTTTAGATCAAGTTTTGTGGGCTTGTCGAACGTCTCCAAAAGAAACAACGAATTCGACTCCATTTAAGTTGACCTATGGACATGATGCAGTTTTACCAGTCGAAATATATTTGCAGTCAGTTAGAGTGCAAAGGCATCATGAGATCCCATCAGATATATATTGGAGTATGATGATGGACGAATTAGTTGATCTAGACGAAGAAAGGTTGTGTGCGCTGGATCTAATAAAGAGACAAAAAGAAAGAGTCGAAAAGTTTTACAATAAGAAAGTAAAATTCAAGACCTTTTTAATTGGTGATCTTGTCTGGAAAGTAATCCTTCCTATGGATCGAAAAGATAGATTAATGGGTAAATTGTCTCCTAAGTGGGAAGGACCTTTCCAAATTTTGAAAAGTTTTTCAAATGGTGCGTATGAGATTGAAGAGATAGGAAAAGACGAGAGAATCTTAAAGATAAATGGCAAGTATTTGAAAAAATATAAGCCAATATTGCAAGAAGTAAAAATAGTAGTAGAATAATTGTAAACATAATTGTGATAGCTTTGCCAAACGAAAATGGAACTAAAGTTATTACAAAGAAAGCCTCAAAGGGCTGAGAATTGTTAAACTAATTCGACTACAATTTGATACTAGCAAAAGTTTCCTTCAACGTGGCAAATTTCTTTCTCTGAAACTGGAGTCGATGATCACAAAGACTTTTGTGAGTAGAGAGAGTCTCAATCTCTTGACTAAGTTGTTGAGCCCTTTCTGCATGTCGAATACCCATCTTCAGTTCGTCGTCAATCTCATTTTGCTTAGGTTGCTGTATGGATGCTTTGCGCTTTTTCTCTTGGGAGATTTTTTCTTGAAGAGCAGCTATTTGTTTCTCCCATTTCTGGATATTATCATCACAAACAACAACTTCTTTGAAATAAGTTTCAGAAAGCTGCTGCAGCTTTGAAACTTTGTCAGTCGAAGTTGCAACAGCATCCCATTCAGCAATTTGAGTCTTAGATTTTGTGGAGATTTGCTGGGAGAGATCTCTTTGACGATGAAGGTCTACAGTCGCCAAGTCAATGAGGGTCATCAGCTCCATCACAAAGTTGCTAACCTCAGCAGAAGTTTCCAAGACGGTTATTTATTTCAAAATCTTCTTGGGTTCAATATGAGCAATGGCGTTTTCTTCTAAGACTTTGAACAAATCAACATCAAGGATTCTCGTCTTAATCTTGGTCAAGATGTTGTCAAGAGATTGCACTTCAGAAGTGGCCCCAGAGGTAGTCGAACTGCTTTGCGAAGAATCTTGAAAATCAAAATGAGCATTAAGCATGGCTTTCAGATATTCTAAGGGTTTCTGCACCTTGAGACTCTCAAGCTCTTCGAGAGAGAAACTAGTCGAACCAGTTGATCTGGAACTTCCTTTGGTCTGGTCAGGAGCAGGTTGAGTGCTTCGCCCTAAAGTTTGCCCAGCATCTGGTTGTTTCGACTGGTTATCCTCATCTTTAGCAGTTTCTTATTCATGGTCATCTTCGACCTCAGTTTCCATGTCAGTGTCATCGCCGTTATTGGCAGCATTTAATTTTGGATGAGGAGGAGAATCGTCTTCAGAAGCTTCACTCGTGGGAGCGTCGAAATCTGCTACAGTCTGCCTGTCATGATCATTCTTGGGGATATCTTCTTCTTGGACTGTCTTTTCCAGAATTCTCTCAGAGCTTCCTTCGACAGCCAATTGTTTCTGAAAATAATTCTAAGTTAGAAAAAGAAATGCAATAAAGATGAACATAGATAGTCGAAATAAGGATCTACCTCAGGAATCTCAGTATTAAAACTAGATTTCCCACTCTCTGTATCCTTCGACTGAAGTTTGGCAGTTGGAGTACTTAGAGAATCCTTTTTAGTTGACTTAACAATGGATCTTTGGGAAGAGACCCTCTTGAGTTTCTTCTTCTGAGGAGGAGGGGGGTTTGGCTCTGGAGATTCATCACCAGATTCTTCATTGGAAACTCTCTTTTCTTCTTTCTCCTCTTCTTTCTTTCTTTTTTGGACTGGTGGGGGTTTTCGACTTACCTAGTCATGCAGACCAAAGCCAGTTAGTTTCTTAAAAGGAAAAAGAATAAATGAAAAGAGTAAGTTTTGTACCTTTGTCGAAGATTTCTTAGCAGCGCTTGGTGACGCTTCGACAAAAGTTTTCTTGGTAGGAATCTTTACGGCTAAGGAAAGAAAGGAAATTTAGAAACAAATATAAGAAATTCATGATAATACAGTTAGAATAACAAAGGAAAAATCATGTTTTCTGTGAACACCTTCAAGAATGGGATCTTCCACGCGAACGTGTTCTATTCCAATATGAAGGTGTCCTTGGTAATCGTCCAGATGATACTTAGTCGGAACCACACGCTCAGCAGGTTTTTTGTAATGTTGACGAAGAATTTTCATATAGTCCCCACAAACGAACCAATCTGGAAATTGAGGGCTAAATGCCACGCCAAATTCAGCAGTTGGCAGAGGAGGAAACTTTGGTGGATGACAACTGAAAGTCAGGTCATAGCGCGCCTCTGGTCGAACATTTGAAGGCAACGACAATTTTTCAAACTTCTCCGTCAATTTACATTTTAATTCTGTTGCTGCTTCGTGTATGGTTCGACTAAGATCATCAGGTCTATACGCAGTTTCAAAATATTTTTGAAATTTTTGCATTTCTTTAATGTGTCTTTGAATACCTTTTTTGGTCCGATCCTGCACAAAAGCAAAAGCATTTGTTAAATGTGTGGTGAAGGTTGTTACGTCAAAAAATCTGGTAGAATAATAATCCTTCCACCACTCATCAAACTCAGGAGTACATAGAAAAGATGGTCGAAAGATCACTGGTCGAATGTCAAGAGAGTCATCAGTCAGCTTCTTCGACAGTTCTTTGCTCTCATCTTCAGTATGAAGGGAGTTGTAAAAAATGATAGATCCTTTCTTGGGGAATATGGGTCGAGGTTTTATTTGGATCAAGCCAAACTGTCTAGCAACGAGATTGGGTTGGTAGACTATCAAAGCTATTTGGGTTTTGGTCGCGTTACGATAGGAAAAAAGGAGCCTGGGGGTTAAAAATGATTCCCAAACATCCAAAAATATATTTTCATCCTTCTGCATTTCCAAGGGCAGTTGTTGGGTAAACCATTCAGGTCCAATTTTCTTACTAGCAAAGGGTGCCATGGTCGAAGTAAAATGATACCTTTTGGCAAACATCATGACATAACTTTTGAAAGCCTATCGAAGGCTAATTCCTTCATCAGTTGGCGTTAGTTGCACCAACCTAGGTCATTCGACAGTTATGTCCTTCACTTGTTCTTCGTCCACTTCTGGTTCTACAGGAAGAAAAGCTTCAAAGGTGGCATTGAGCCATAATTGTAAAAGCCAGAAAGATCCTGACAAATTGATTTTACCTTGGTCTTTGATGGTTTTCAAAAGATTTACACTCTCACTCAAGGATTCGTAAAGATTCGCCAAAATCATTTCACTTAAGCATAGTTTGGTTCCTGCGTGAAGCTGATTGACCATAGTGATGAATCTTTTGGCAACTTGGAGGGAACGGGAACAAAACACATATTTTGATAGCCACAAAGTCAAAAAGGCTATATGTTCGACATCCGAGACTTCTGTGGTATCCTTGTCATGATAATGAGACATGAATAAAGAATATGGAGCAAAGCTAATGTCGAAAGCTATAGTATCTTCATTTAGGTTGGTGGGGTTGAAATCTATCCCATTGGGGCGAAGGCCAACGACGGCTGATGCGTCGAAGAGAGTGGGCGTAACCATCCCACAAGGAAGGTGAAAAGTGTTATAGGTACTGTCCCAAAATCAGAGGGAAGCTAAGAGCATATTGGGGCAAATGTTGGGTCCTGTTCTCGACAATTGAATGAGGTCGAAAATACCTACTTCCTTCCAGAAATCTCCTTTAATCTTTTCAACTTTATCTAGCCAAGATAAATAGTCTAAAGGGTCTTTCGACCATGAACAAGTTCTAAAGATCCTAGTGTAATTCAGATAAGTTAAATTCAACTCTCCATCATCAGTTGAACTTTGTGGGTCATTTTGTTCTACAATTTTCTTTTGAGGTTGAGGTTTCACTCCAACACCTATGGGTTTGGTATGGAAATAAGTGGGAAAAATTCTTTTAAACGATTTGGCTTAATATCTGGATTGGGAAGTGGACCTAACATAGCGTGACAAATTCCAGAAATAAGAACAGGAATTAATACCTGGGATTTATAGATACATTCCTTCTCTCTATCATTGGGAGGTTCAGGAACGTATTGGTGGTTTCCAATAGGCATTGGTCCTTTCAACTCGTGCGCAGGAGGAAGAGTTGAATCTTGATTCTTCTTGGAGTGTTTGCTGCTGGAAGATCTTTGAGGAGCCATTGTTGAGAGGAACAAAGAAACTTTTTCTCAGGAAAGTTGAAAGTTTAAAAATGGGTATGAAGAAAAGAGTTCTGAAGCGTTAAAAAAGTTCAGAGAAAATAGGTTATGGGTATTTATAGAAGGGAGATGATAAAAACGCTTTGAAATTTTAATGATGATCGTGGGACACGTGGCTGATTTTCATGGTGATGATGAAGAGATGGAAGTTGAAAAAGGCCATGATGTTAGGAAATGATGGAGGTAAGGTCTAAACGTGGACTAGACGTGACGTCTTGGAGAAAGTGTAATGATGAATCTCATGGGAACTTGGAAATAATGAAATTAAATGACATGGCATCAAAACACTGGTTGACAACAAATGACTGTTTCTCCAAAATAGTCGAAACATCTTTGCTGGGGGCAATTTGTATGCATGCGTTTTTTACGCCATGAGATTAGTATGCAGAATAGTTCTTTCGAAAAATGACGCCATGAAATTAACACTTCGACAGGTTGATGATTCGACATTTCGACAAGAGAAGATGTCTGCAGATGAAAAGAGGTCTTTGACAAGTAGGGATGATGTTATGGTATTCCGGCAAACTCGACAAGTCTGAATAGACGCGTCGTTTCGACGTAAAGAAGAAATTCAAATTCAAAAGAGTTATGATGTTTGGCAGAAGACGCGTGGAAGCACCTGGCGAAAGGAAGTTATGCAGAGAGCCAAGTATCATAGTTTTAGGGTTTATTCGCCAAAATCCACTGCGAACACTGGGACATACTATAGTTAAACAATGGTTGTGTGTTTTGGTGATGAGATATTTGAGTGGTAATTGATGGGGGGCTACGATGAAGTGACTCATATGAATGATCTGTGCTATAGACGATTGTGGTTGTAGCGTATGGTTGTTGATGGGTAGGGTTTGATTCTTGGTTTTGTGGTTGGGTGGGTGGTATGAATGGATTGCGACGTTGGATGGTTGGTTGTTGGGTAGATGGCATGAATGGGTTGTGAGGTTGGCTATTTGGTTGTTGTGTGTATGTGGTAGGTTGATGTTCTGAGGTTGGTTGTTGGATTTGGGTGGTTTGACATTGGTGTTGGGTGGGGAATTGATGTGGGGCGTACGATGACGAAGCTAGTTGGCGTGGATCCATCAAATATCGCGACTCAAATACAAATTGTTGAGTTGTTACCGACCTAAACCATGTCATATATTGTTGTTTTGTTCTTGTACCATGGATGACGGTTCGTTTAAGATGTGTTGTCGTCGATTCCTCCATTGACGGCATATCTCTTTTGCAAAGTCTCTCCAGTCTGAATAATCTCATTGTGCATCAACCTTTTTTGATGCCAATTCCCCAAACACGTGAGAGGTTCTGGAATCTGTTGTTGCATGCCGAACTGCAGTTTTACCCGGTCACTCTGGTGCATTTCCACCGTAGTGAACCGGATACTCGGTGTCTTTGTTGTCCAAACTGCAGCATCGTCATGGTTCACATCATGATCAAGACCCAGATATGGCCTCCAGATAAACTGTAAAACAATACGAAACGATTAGACGATAAATAATTTGATAAGTATTTTTAAATTAAAATATAATTGTGTAGGAGTATTACATCGTCATGTCCAATGTGGTCCAATAGATTGTGATAGACTACAATAGCGTGTTTCGGACACCTATTGTAGTTCATCCCCCTTACTGACCACCTTAGATAAAAAAAAGTCAAAAATATTATTTACAGTTAATTGTAATATAAAATATAATTAATTAAATGGCAAAGTGTTAGACTTTCTTGGTTGCAAACGGAAACATGAATTGGTTCTCGTTTATCGGGGCGAGTGACGGCATTTTTGACCAACCCCATGCTTGTAGCAAATACGCACATGAAAAAAACGTATAAGTATTCTTTTTTGCAGTTTTACACATTGCACTATATAGATGGGCCAACACAGCTAAACCCCAACTATATATTTATTGAATTACCTGTACTTTCTGGAAATAAAAAATTACCAAATAAAATCATAATATAACACCGAGATTTAATTATTTTCTCGTACTCGGTTGATTCTTCATACAATACTATACTCGCATAATATTGTTTGTCACCCTTCAACTAGGGCAAAGGCGATTAGAAAAATGTTGTTGTTGCCATCTTGTGCCACTGCCATCAGTAATGTTCCTTTGTATTTCTTATACAACCATGTACCATCAATTTGTATAATTGGTTTACAGAAAGAAAAACCTATGATGCATGGTTGATACGCCCAGAAGAGACGGTGGAATATTCCATTTCCAACAACACATGTCCCGTCTGGTGTATACGCGAGCAATGTTTCCAACTTGACAATAGTCCCTGGAGCATATTGTTTTAAAGCTAACAGGTATTTTGGAAGTTGTTTGTAAGACTCCTCCCAATTGCCAAACACTTTTTCAATAACCTTTGTCCTAGCTATCCATGCCTTCCTATATGATGGAGTGTACTCGTACTCTGCCCTAATATGCGAGATTATTGTACTCACCTTTAACGACGGACTGCTGAGGGATGGAGTTTTTTCCTAAGAAATATCCGATTGCACGTTGCACTTCAGCCTAATTTATGTTTGATCTCCGACAGACACCCTTCAGCCATCAGTGCATATAATGACATTGATAATGGATGGCAAAATCCTCTTTCGACGCATGTCTTATGTATTAGACATATTGCTCAGAATTTCATGCGGAAAATCAAAGATAATACGTTGCGGAAGAAGGTTGTCAATGCAGGTTACACATTATCTGAACCTTCTTTCAAACACTACCGCGAAGAAATAAGATTGTCAAACGAAGATGCAGTACAGTGGATCGATAGTATTCCATTGGAGAAGTGGACTAGGGCATACGACAACAGTCAACGTTGGGGCCACATGACAACAAATATTGTTGAATCAATGAACTATGTCTTCAAAGACATCTGTAACCTACCTATAACGGCTTTTGTGGAGGCAACATATTTCAGGTTAGGGGCGCTATTTAACAGCCGACATTCCAAATGGAGTTTAATGTTGCAATCTAGGCAGTTGTTCAGTGATGCTTCAATGAAAATCATTATACATGAAGTTGCGAAAGCAAACACACATGTAGTCACGGTGTTTGACCGCACTAAAGGTTGGTATAGTGTTGTCGAGTCCATGGATCACAATGAGGGCATGCCGATGGGACAATACAGAGTCGAACTAGATAGAGGTTGGTGCGACTGCGGAAAGTTCCAAGACTTTCGTACGTCCTGCTCCCATGTCATTACGACATGCTCAAAGGTTCGAAGGGATCCATCTTACTTGCTATCTGAGGTTTACAAAGTCACCAGCATATCAAATGTTTATAAAATTAGTTTTTCCGTAGTGGCAAAAGAGGATTACTGGCCAGAATATCAAGGGGGCATCGTTTGGCACAACGAAGTTATACGAAGGAAGAAAAAGGGTCACCTAAACAGCACCTGGATTCAAACCGAAATGGATACGGCGAACAAAATGGTTAGATTATGTAGTTCATGCCGTCAGCCAGGTCACAATCGTAATAACTGTCCTAGTGTTGGAACGAGCACAACCAGATAAATTCACATGTACCTCCGTTGCAATATATGAAAAACTAAATTAATTTCATTATAGACGCATGTGACGAAAGTACCATTATATAAACAATAACACAAATAATTAAAACAACTAGAATACAAGAACTATGCAATTATAACCATCAAAACAATTTTGAACATGTAATGCATCATCCTACAAGCGTCTTTGTCGGTCTTAATATCCACTCATTCGCACACTTCTCCATTTTGATTGAACGTGAACACAAGCCATTGTATTATTCTAATCCTTTCACCATTTCCAATTTCTCCCTCTAACCAACTGTACAACGTCCGATTAAGACGTTCAAATGTATCTGTGTTCCAGAGTCGAATCTGTATCGGAGCCGCAATGGCGGAAAATATTACATCGACATTTCGCTTTTGAATGTATACAGACATGGTTAAAACATAAAAACTTGAAGGAAAATGGAGTTGAATTAGAGAAAATATGGTACTAGGGGACGATTTTGTGTGAAAAATATTGCATCCATGGAATGGTATTTATATAAAATGACATAAAATGCATGCGCCAAGAGGTTAGACGTCCAACATGAGCCTCCACTTAAGGCACCATGTAGGCGCCAGGGACATTGGTGCCTCCTCATGAGGGTCAATGCATGCGCCAAGAGCATTGACGCCTCATGAGGAGCTTAATGCAGACACCAATACCTTGGATGCCTCCTGTAACACCCCGATAAAATAAGATAATTATTTAATTTAAGTTAATAATATATTTATTAATTTAATTAAATAATTGGAATATTATTGGATTATTATTATTGGAATAATAAGTTGGAATATATATAAAGGTCCCATTTGGTAAAAAGGGTTTTTACGTGAAAGCAGAGAACACGTAACATTGGGAGAAAAGAGGAAGAGCAAGAGAGCAAGGGTTGAAGAAGGGAAAAGCTTGAAGCTAAAGGATTGCCGGAGGAACTCAGGTAAGGGGGTTTATCGTCGTTTAATGGGTATTATGGGTTAACATGTAATGGGTAGTAATAAGCCATTGAATTGACCCTAATTTGGATGATGAATGTTGCAAATTATGATGATCAAATTACGTTAAAAACTGTGATTAAATCTATAATTGGATGAGTTGTGATTTTCTGGACGTGTAGCCGTTTACGGAATCGAAATCGGAGGTCCGGAAGTCCTCCGACGGCGAAAAATGCGGGTAATTCTGCATTCTGTTCGTGTTAGCGCAGGAACAGCTTTCTGTCTTGCGTTAACCGGTTAACCCAGGGTGTTAACCGGTTAACACTGTTATGATAATTAAAAGAATTTATTTCTGTTCTGCGTTAACCGGTTAACCCAGGGTGTTAACCGGTTAACACTGTTATGAATTATGAGAAATTGCTGTCTGTCTTGCGTTAACCGGTTAACCCAGGGTGTTAACCGGTTAACACTGTTAAAATGTGCCAGGAAGCGTGTTCTGTGTTGCGTTAACCGGTTAACCCAGGGCGTTAACCGGTTAACACTGTGTGAAAAGTGAAAAATTTATATTTAAATGTGGTGTGCATGTTTGATGTTTGGCCTATATTGGCGTATGATATAATAGGGATCATTTCCCGCTGTTTTGAGCGGTAGGGGTATTAGTAGAGCGTGCTAATACTGTGATTGATTATGTGGCATGATATGATTATGTGATAAATATGTGGATGTTGTATGATTGTATGCATAATGCTGTGGATGTATCTATTATGTATGCAATTGTGAATGGACTGTTTATGGCTTAGAGTGTGAGCATATGTCCATTGTGGATGATTGTTGATGTTTGCATGACTAAGTGATTTAGCTTGCATATTGTGGCCTTTATGGTGCTAGCTAATTCCCATGGTGAGGAATTAGTGAGTGAATTATTGTGGATTGTTGTTGATGTTTGCATGCTAGGTGATTTAGCGTGCATAGCATAGCCCTTGGGGTGGTAGCTAATTCCCATGGTGAGGAATTAGTGATGTGAGTCACTAGGTCTCACATGAGTGGGATTAGTGAGCTTGGTAGCCGTATCTGGATTTGATCGGTGAGGTTGAACTATATGTTCACGAATAGTCGGTACCGCATGCATGGAGTCTCATTGCATAATGTATGTATTGTGTATAATATGAATGGATGTGTTCCAATATTATACGGGTGTTTTGATGTTTATGTTGAGCATGATTATGAGTATGAGTTGATGTTGCCGTTACTGAATGTGTGATATGATTAGGGTGATGAGATGTGTTCATTTACTTAGCATTACATGATATTTTATAATGCTTATTATATCGATTGAGGAACTCACCCTTACAACTATGTTTCAGGTAACGTGCAGTGATTGAGTAGAAGCTAGTCCTGGGAGTCTAGTGTAGTTCCTTAGTGAGTCATGCTCTGGTAGATGTAACATCGGGACGGGATGTTTTGCCTTGTTTTCGGTTTGGTTGTTGAATAACCTTACATGTAATGTGTTACATGTTTTGCATGTCGTTGTTAATTTCTATCCGCTGCGAATTATGCAAATGTTTATTTTGATGAATAAATGAGCATGACGAGTTAAATTGGAACATGGTGTGAAGTGTCAAGTGTGACACCCTTAAATTGCATATATACTCTGATTTATGTTTGGTTGTTTTAATTATTTATTGGGGTATTTTAGAAGGGTGTTACACCTCCTCTTGATGTTTAAGGGATGTGCCGGTTCATCTGACGCATCATCTTTTAAATGTGGTTATTTTGGTTTTTTTTTCTGAAATATTTGTTATTTTTGAAAATTATCCAAAAAAATTATCTTTTAAAATTATCCAAAAAAAACAGAATCATCTTTTAAATATTTTCAAAAAACAGAATTATCTTTTAAATACGGTAAAAATATGTGCAGTTGATTTGGGTACTATGGCTATGTGAGATTTACTGCCAAAATCTGCACCGTTAAAAGCAATTTGCTTGTTTTCATAATAATTCAATGGCTCATCTCTTAAGTTAATTCTTTCGTTCATGCTTTCGTTTATAAACATGTCTGCTTTCATTTACAATATGTTTGAGTAGTTTTGCTTAGAATTTAGGACACGGGGAATGTTTCCATGACAGATTTTATATAGGTTCCAATATTAGTTACCCAACTGTAAAGTTAACTATAGGCATTAAGCTACGAGGATATTGTCGATGCCAAAAAAACGGTACGCAAACACAGTTAACATCTTTATCGAAGAAAGGTCAAGCTATGAGGATATTGTCGAGCCCAAATGGTCAAAACGGTTCTCCGTATCGTCATTACATTAAGTCGCCTAAACCTAACGGATAAGAATCGTGATTTTCACTCGATAATTCGATTATCTATTCATTTGGATCAGAAAGTGTTGTGTTTTGACAATTGGTTGTGAATTTGTTATACATTTTCCACCTTTTCAGAATGTATTCTTTGTAAAGAAAATGAGTGCATGTTATTATTATTCATAGATATTTACTTACTCATCAGTATATATAGTTATTAATGTAATCAAATGTCATACTTTGAAGAACTTTAAATTTATGGATTTAATTTGTAGTTATTATATTCCTCAAGTTATTATTAGTGTTGGATTAGTTGATTGTTCAGTGTGTATTGTAGTTGGTAATTGAGTTATCTAGATTCTATTTATTGCTATGTTTTTATAATTATAAGAAATTTAATAACCATAACTAAATTTAATCATCCCTACAACAAAGTTGTTCTTAAATTCAGAGTTAGACTTAATTTAACTTTACAATTGGGTAACTAATATTGGAGATTAATTTAATTTGGCTTAAATGGATTTTGCTTTTTTTGATTTGATGCTTTTTAATTTTTAGTATTTTTATTTTGAAAACTAATTTTTTGATGTCGGAATTTTATATCATTTAGAATTCAGTCGGTTCCCTCCAATTTTAGATACATTGATGATTAAAGTTTAAATCACATTGATGATTAAAAGTTTAAATCACATTTAATGATGTTGCAACCTAAATACACTGCAAACTAAATACTCTTGAAAATGAATCGAAGGATCTCTTCTCTTCTCTGCCATCCCACTTCTTTCCATTGATCAGAAACCAAACTTCTGAGCTCATGATCGGGGAATGAAGCAGACCAAAACATGGTTGTCAAAATCGGGATCTCGATAAAGATCGTTAGGATATGGAAAAAGCGTAAATCGTAGGACTCGGATTGTAAGATCTCAACAAATAGCCAAAATTTAAAAAAGCGTAAATAGTAGGATCTTAATTCGGATCGTAACATAAAATTCTCATTAACTTAATTATAATAGCAAATATTCAATTAAAAAACACATAATTTCCTCAATCATAATATTCATAATAGCAACTCAAAATATAATTGTTTCAAACACATTCCAAACTACATTATCTTAACTCAAATATCATCTAAAATATATCATTTAACAAATCTTTCAAGGCATTCTGATCATTAAGGCGAGAATCCTCTTCTTCTCCATCAAACTCATCATCAAGGTTATGAATCTCCAATTCATTTTCACCAGTGGCAGCTTCAACTCCCTTCCCTCCTTCAACAGTGGCAGCATCAATTCCATTCCCTCCTCCAGTAGTGGCATCTTCAAAATCCTCATTTTCTATAGTAAAATCTAAAATTTCATTTTCAAAATCTTCATCATTGTTGACAATCCATTCATTATCAGACTCAATGTCGTCAAACTTATACTCTTTTATTTTTCTATTTTTCTTCTTCTCGGTCAATTTTCAAAAGTGGTAGAGTATTTTCAAAACTGAAATTTTAATATAAAATTTACCATTTCGAAAGCACTCCAATTTCTCTCACATCCGGATGAACTACAAGTTAAGCTTAACACGTGAATTGCAAACGCTTGAAGCTCCAGATGTCCGTCCACATATGACTCCCACCATTGGGCTGGAGTTTTAGTTTTAAATGCAGCCATTGCAATCGAACTACCAAAGAATTTTGTTTTTTTCTTAAAATCCTCAAGTTGTGCATCAACACCGTAGTGTAGTTACGGATTGAGGTAGTATCCTGCAGCAGGTAGAGGTCTATGGAGTTGTCTATCCCACCTCTCATCAATAATATCCCATAAAGGCTTGAAACTAAATTATAGAGAAAAATAGTGTGTTAGTTGCAATACCGAGCTAGAAGGGGGCAGTAAAGGACAGCACAACATAAAATATGTATAGGGCATTACAATATATTTACCTTTTTTGGACACCATTTGAATTTTTTCTTTGGCTTCATCCATTGCTTCGTAGATAAGTCCTATAGCTGACTTTTCATCTGAATCAATTAGTTGAAGGACTTTGATTAATGGAAAAGCACCTTTCAAACAAATGATAATATTTTTCCAAAACTCTTTATCTATTACAACTTCTTCAATTTGCTTTCCTTCGGTTGATTTTGCAAACTTACTTAATGTCCACTCATTAGACGTGGACATTCTTATCAATGCTCCTTTATTCTCCATGAGACAATCCAAAGTTAAATATGAAGTTGCAAACCGAGTTATAGCTGGCCTCACCAAATATTTTCCTTTGGTGAAGTGTTGCAAAAAAAGAAATGAGAGAAGACTTAGAATAGATATATTGAGTTACCTTCTTGCCATTTGTAATTGTATCACGACGAACTGTGGTCTTTTTTTCAAAATCTTCTAACATGAGGCCAATGCAATGTGATGTACATGGTGTCCAATATAATTTCTTTCTTTTTTCCATTAACATAACTCCAACTTCTTTTTTCCATTAACATAACTCCAACAGCTTTGTAGTTTTCTGCGTTGTCGGTCACGATCTGAACTACATTTTCTTCCCCTACTTCTTCCACTATCTGATCAATCATCTCGAATATCTTATCAGTTGTTTTTGATATATGAGAAGCATCAATCAACTTCAAAAAAACAGTACCTTTAGTGCTGTTTAATAAGAAGTTCAAGATTGTTCTTCTTCTTTTATCGGTCCATCCATCACTCATAATTGTGCACCCTATTTTTTTCCAAATGAGATTGTGTTCTTCAATGTCCTTTGTTGTCTCCTCCATTTTTTGTTTCAAATACTTGGTTCTGATTTCATGATATGAATGTGGCTTAAATCTAAGACCATGCCTAGATATCATCTCCAACATTCTCTGAAATTCCTCACTTTTTACCACATCAAATGCAATGGCATTGTTGTAGAAGAAGGAAACAATTTCTAGACACGCTTCTTCTCTCAAATTTTTCTTGAAAATATTATTAATTGTGGTTTGAGCGCTCCTCTTCTTGGAAAGATTTGTTGGTGTAGCATTTGAGTCATCCTCTTCGGGCCTTTTCCCTCTTACACGTTCAACATTCGTATCATCATCAGATTTTTTATTATGATTGACTTGTAATGCTTTAACAATCTCCCACATCTGAACCTTCACTTCATCTGGTACAAACTTACATACACAACATTGATTTGTGTACCAGTCAAATGATGTTTCAACCTATAAACTCCTCCAATAAATACTTTTGCACAATAATTGCATCTTATTATTCTTGTTCCTCCATCAACAGAAACTCCATGCTTCCATGCTATATTAGTTCTGACCGTCATATTACTTTGAACTCTGGGAGGTGCAGATGATGAGGCCCCAACAACCAGAATTGATGAAGACATGATGATTTTTTTTTTTAAAACTCTGTTTGTAAGGAAGATGCATTGGAGTGCAAGGATGAAAAAGATGAGAAGAAAAAAAATGATTTGATTTGAATATATAGAGGAAATAGATGAAGAGAAGAAACCCAATCATCATATGACTAATCGCTATAGAAGAATTAGACGAAGAGGTATTGGAGTTCCAATGATTTTGGAGGCTGGACAGCTTTCACGATAATTGTTTTTCTGTTCTCAAAAAGCATATTTAAAATATTCCAAGTCCCAAAACCCTAAAAATAGAGCGTTGTCGTTAGGGTTAAATGGATCCAGAATGGGTCAAAAGGTTCCAAAACGGACCCTAAAATAAATCGTTGGGATCTTACGATCCCACGCTTTCACGATCTTCCGTTGCGCTTTCAACGTTTCTTCCATTCTCATGATCTTTTTGCCAATTAAAACGGTGGTCCTTTTGGGAGCGTAAGATTGTAAGCTTTTGGGAGTTAAAGCGCGATCTTGACAACCATGGACCAAAGAGCTCTCAAAGCATCATGTCCTTGAAAGAATTTCTAAATGAGCGACTCGAAATAAAGGTTACAAAAATATGTGACAAATGTTGAAAGTAAAATATGAAAACACATGCCGGTACCAAAAAAGTTAACAAAGTAAGTTTTTCATCAAGTTTGGAAGCATCAAAGTAAACTTTCATTATGTGTTTTAATCTTCCAAGTCTTTCCTCCCGAAAAAAAAAATGACGGTTAGAAAAACACTAGCAGTTCAACAGGCTCAACTCAAGATGAAATCATGTTCGTGCTTTCTATATTTATCTTCAAGCTTGTAACTGCAAAGGGGTATCATTTCATTGAGCTTCTTCATTGTAACTGCAGAATAGTATTATTCCATTGAGCTTCTTCATGTGAGCTTATTCACTCTAAAGCATTTCACCTCTACTTTAGCTCAATTTGTTCAATCAAAAGTTTAAGCAGATGTATGGAATATTGACGTGTTTCTAACAAGCAGCTTAAGAAGCATTAATAGTTTATGTGGAAAACATGTTGTTGATGGCTTATGAAAGCTTCATTATGAAGTTTGAGAATGTTGTTGGTAAAAATTTCGACGAGTATACAATGTATGGAGTGTCATATATTCAAGATCAACTCAATCATTTGTTTTTGTTACAAGATATTATCTGTTAGTGGACTGGTTAATAATCACATTTCATATTGATAGGGAGAAGCTTTCATGCTCTGCATCAAATAGCAAGTTTGTATCACCGACATAGAGTAGTGAAAAGCGAACAACCTTGTTACATTCTACCGTTGCAGACATGTCCACATTCTACCGTTGCAGACATGTTCATCACGAAGTTATGTTTATTTGTTCCACATCGTTTTATTTAGAAAAAATTTAGTGTTTATAAAATTAATTCAAGCAAAAGATTTCGAAATAGA
Source organism: Lathyrus oleraceus (assembly GCF_024323335.1). Classification (NCBI taxonomy): domain Eukaryota; kingdom Viridiplantae; phylum Streptophyta; class Magnoliopsida; order Fabales; family Fabaceae; genus Lathyrus; species Lathyrus oleraceus. The sequence goes on from NC_066581.1 coordinate 512,163,672, forward strand.
ATTGACTTTATAAATATGGGATAAAAGGGATAAGTCCCAAAAAGTTTATTTTGCACGAGAACCCTTACTTTTTATTTTTTGAAAAGTTTTTTTGAATTTTTGTATAAATGAGTAGAAGTTGATGATTTAGCTAAGAAATAAGTTGAAATTGCATGAAGGGTAGTTTATACATACTGTAGAACATGTTTGATGTTGAAAATAACGATCAAACCATTATTTTTGGGGTTTAGTGATCTGCATTACCGCCATTGACGGATCTGAAAAGTTGCAAAAAAAAATTGGAGATGCATCTCTAAAAAATTTCAACGTTTGAATTGCACAGCAATCGGAGATGCATCTCCGTAAGTTATCAATATGTTTCTTTTTTACTTTTCTTTCTTGTAGGTTTACTTGTACTAATTGTCTGGTTTACTTACAGGCATTATGACTGATAGAGATAACAAACTAAAGCACAGGAGAATTGCACAACATGCATTGGTTCAGAGGGCTAAGAGTCAGGTTTCGGAGACTCTTGTTCACTCTAGCCCGGCACATGCGGAGGCATCGACTTCTGGGACGCATGCTTTTCGATCTTCTTCTTCCCGTAGGAGACGAATGTCCCCTACTGACATTTCACTGCCTCCATCCTCCACAAGCGACGGGTTTCACCTATTATGGCGTCATAGGTACCCGAGTCACCGATGGTTCCTGAGGCACCAGTGTCACCCCAGGTACCGGAGGAACCTCATGCTGATGAGTCATTACTACCTCATGCATTTGGAGGAGGCCCTGTCATTGTTGCCTTTGTACCCAGACAATATTGTCAGACATATTTGAGATGGAGAGGTAAAACTAATTGTATTCCTTCTTTTTAAATTATGTTATTATTATATTACAAATTTTTGATATAAATTTATTTTTCTTCAGGACCTTGATCCGCTGAAGTTTATTAACCATGGACGGAATATTGCTGGTTTGCCTCAACTGAATGAGGAGTGATTTCAGGCTGCTTTGTCCCTATCTAGGATGAAGGACTTGTGCATGATCAGTTATGTTACAGCCAACCACGTGATGCTTAATGTATTCGTGGAGAGACGAAGCAGGTCACAGATAACATCACACTACTGAAGTAATCTTTTTTTGTCATTTTCATTACATTTTTGTAACGCCCTTACTAATGATTTGTGTGTTCCAACAAATTTTAAGCTTGGATCCTCTAGCACTTCTCGCACATCTCGGGTTGGTCGTGTGTACCAACTTACATTGAAGATATGTTGGGTGCTTCTGTATATTCCCCGCTCAGAGGGGACTAGGTGATATAGGCATTTAAAGTGTATCTTGGCCGTTTAGTTGTCGAGGATATGCACTTCAACAATTATGTTGATCACCGTGAGACGCGACCATTTGACGATATAATGTTATACTCATGATGTTTGGCTTGTGGCTCAAATCTCACATTTCCTCATCTTCCTGAGCGCATCATGTGGCAGTTTGACTACACTTAGACTATTCCCAGACACCTTGTTGTGTATGATCCTCCTGTTATGACACGTTGAAAGATGGATGCCATGTTTGATGATTATCTTAGTCATATGATATCGGAGGATGCACGAAGTACCATATCTAAAAGCGAATTGAGCTATGTCGACGGGTACATCAGGTGGTTCTTCAAGATGTTATATCCGTATATGGTGTGGTCTGCTCCAAGAGATGCTCTAAGGCCAAATCATCAAAAGATGCTAGAGGAGCATGAAATATTATATAATCTTATAATACACCACTCATAATGGCCTACGCTAGGTGTGCATTGGATGCGTCCGAAGATGCATCTCTAAAAACTAAATGGCATTTTAGTATTTTTCACGTGGTACCTAAGAAATATATAGGATGCATTAAAAATTTCCCTAACAAAATTTCAAACAAAATAAAATTGAGCAATGTAACTTCGTATGGTCCTTCTACGAGCAATGAAAAATTATACTCATTCCATTTCCGTCTAGCAAATAAAATTTATTTCAAAATGATTACCATTCTTATTTTTCAATGTAAAAATGATTGCTATTTTTACCATTTTGTTCATTAATTATTATTTTTTAAACTACTTCCAACACATTAATAGATGTTAATTTAATAAAAGTATAATATTTTATAACAAAATTATTATATTTCTTAATTTATGTAAAAAAAAAACTTCAAACGATTGTCATTTTTAAGTGAAAAGAGTATAACAACAAAAGTATAAAAAGAATGAAGGTGTAAAATTTCATCACATGTCATTAGACAAACTTTTCTTAAAATAAGACAGACGAGTCTCATTACCAACATGTTCCATTTTGTAAGGTTGTTTGTTTTAAAGGGGAGTTGGAAATCAACCTCATGTTTAGGTGGAAGCTGCAATTTATAACTTCTTTAGAACATATGACCAAATTCCGGTTGCAAAGCAATTTGAGTTGGACAAAAGTTTAAACTAAATAACCCCATCCGCCTTACACGAATATTAATGTTCTATGGGACAGAAAAATTATTTATCACTTCATTTTATCATTAGTAATAAATAATAGAATATATTAGAAAAAATATCAGTGCGTTGGAATGGTAAAATATTTATAATCTAAGACAATTTTTTTTTCAATATAATTTATAATTTGGGACAGAAGTACCAAAGTAAGGTTGAACATGTGTAACTACGTTGCTAAATATCACTAGAACAGGCTTATCTAGTTGATCTTGTCATTTTTCAAGTTTAATTTTCTTCTGTACTGAAAAATAGTTGAAAATGGATGAATTAAATAGTTTTGTAAAACAAAATAAACTAATATAGTGAATCTAAAATTCCAAAAAGTTGTAGAAAATTATAACATTGTGTAACATAAGATTTCCTAGAACTAAAATCCCAAAATAATTAACAAATTCAAAATTTATTTAAACACAACAACGGCATCATATATGATTTCCAGAAACATGCCTCCTAGGAATGGAAAAAAAGAGCCCACAAAGGGCCATTGCATTCAAATTCAAATGAAAACACAGGAATGCTAGGAAATATCAAAACAAACATCATTCGTATAAAGAAATGCTGCAAAAGAATACCATAATACCAGAAATTTTGAAATTTTGCTGTAAACTCAAAGAGTATCACCAATTCTTGGTTCAATAAAAAAGGCTTGTTTAGCCTGTGGGCATTTAAGATAACAACATTTGGTTCATAAAAAACCTATTTATTTCTTCAAGGTTGAATTGCTCAACTGCAAAGAAAACACCTTGAACACTTCTTACCCAAGAAGAGAACCAACATCAAATCCGACAAACTATGCTTCCTAAAGCCTACACCTCAGTTTCTTGCCAGGAAGGATCAAAACTACATCAAGGTTTGAGAGCCAAGCTCAATCCAATCTTAGCACTCTTTTCAATGGCCTTGGTGTCTACCTCACTTGAAATGGTGATGAGTGATTTTGGACGCCATTCATGCTGAATAAGAGCACTCGCCTTGCCTGAGTTTGTGACACGACCCTTCACTGTGGTCAATGGATCCAATGCATGTTGGGTGCCAAGTGTGAAGGTGTTCTCTTTAGTTGAGAATCTATGACTGATGTCAACACCAACAGCAGTGTTGGACAATGGGTTAATAGCATGATAGTATGAAGCAGACAGCAAGTCACCTTTTTCATTTCTGCGCACAAGAGATAATCACATCAAAATGCATATATTACTCATACTATCAAACAACACAAACAATAATGAACAAAAGCATTTTGTTTGAATTCCACTATGCTGAACCTCTAATTGACAACATCATAAATGTGTCAATAGATTAATTTGAGCACTCCATAACAACCACGTGTAATGGCTAACATTCATGTTATAGGGAAAAATAAATGATAGTTAACTGGAAACACTCAAGCACAAAGGAACAACAGGTACTTACAGAGTCAATGACCCAATCAAGTCATCCTTGACAAAGTTCACAGCAGCATTAGATTTTGTAAGCTCCCCAAGTTTGGTATCAAAAGAAATATCAGCACCAAAAGCAAGAGCATTAGTTCCAATAACACTAGAAAAGTTGACAATTGGGTTTGCTTTCAACCCAACACTGCTGCTTATTCCAGCATATTCGTGCAAGTATTGTAGTTCCACCTGTTCCATGAAACATAAGCAATCAATTTACTTCCACAAAGGAATATGATGCAAGGGCTCTTCCATCTGACAATTCTAACTAAAGCTTTTTCAAACTATGTAAGTTTAACTATAGACATATATTGAGTTTTTAACGATGTTAAGTAAAATGGTTGACTATCTTACCTTCCCAGATGTTTGCTCGGGAACTTTGAAGCTTAAAATAGCCTTCACACCAGGAGCAGGTTCGTTGACAGTGATAGTTGTGAAAAGCTAGATTGTGCAAGGATTTATCAGACTTAAGTGAATTGATCATAAGATAAGAATATGGAGATCATAAATAGGTCAGAGTAAGTTAAGATAAAACTAAATTTAACTGCCAAGAGTACATGAATTTTGATCTGGTTTTACATGTAAAGAAAAAACAGTTCAAAACAAAAGAATCAAATTTAATTCATCAAACACCAGAAACCATCATATTCCACTCTGTATTACCTGTACGTGTTAGGAAGAAGCATAGGTGTATTGGATATATTTTAGTAAATCCAGAACCTCAGCAGTAACAATGACTTACAAGACTAATCTAAATTCAAACAAACTTTTATATACCAAAGGAATAAGGTCATTTGTACACAGAAAGACGCAATAAAAAGAGAACATGTAGATCAACCTTAGACTACAAATCCTTCAAAGAGAAACAAAAATTTGCAATCTTAGCCAGACATTTATTAACATGCATAGATGACGTATGTGTATGAGTTTTAAAAAAATATCTAAATAGTAAATATTTGTTTTGAAATTTCCAATTAAAAACAATTGATCTGGACATAGTAACAAGATGTTTGATAAATTAAGCAGTATTTTAATTAAAGCTAGCAAGCATAGGACGATGTATATGTATGAATCAGTTTATCATGCGATATAAAATGAAAGTGTATAATGGATTGCTACCTATGACTAGATCTCGGATAAAATATGGTTATGTATAGGATCTTCGTAAAACAATTTAACATTGCAGGTAATAATTCTACATGCTATCCTAAAAATATGATTAAACCAACAAACAGATTCTTTTGGAGACACCATCCAGTTTGGTAAATCAAGAATCAATCACAATAATTTGTTTTACAATTCTGTACAAGACATGCAAATCAGAAAAATGTCTATATGACATTATTGCCAATAGCAGAAAATGATAAATATTGAAACAGGAATGTTGAACTCACATTAGAATTTGTGTCAACTTTGATATCAGTAGTGATGTTTTTGTTCTTCAACTGGGTATTAACATCACCCAAAAACAGTTCACCTTTCTTTGTTCCTGAGGATGTTATAGCCTGTACCACAAGAAAAACAAGTGAGTATAGGACATAAATTGCTAAAAAGAGGTTTTAAAGCATGTTACTGCAACTGATAAATAAAATAAACACACCCATCAATTTCAAACTAGGCCTTCATATAGCAAAGAGTATAAGATGCATAATACACAATTTCTTTTAGCTATGAACTTGTTACAACCTCAACTGAATAAAAAAATAATTACTGAATGTTAAGAACTAATACAGTAAATAGTATCCAAAGTAAACTGCAAGGGAACATAGAGCAGAGTAGCCGCACTTAAAAGCCTATGAATACAGAGTGGCACCCGAGTTGCTGCTCCAACAAAGATAGCAGTTGAAAAGAAAAAGCTATAAAAATTGGATAAATATATACATACTTAATAACCACAATATTTAAAACTTTATACTACCAACAAGTCGACAATAAACAGAGTTTAAACTTCGAATTTAGAGAGCATTCAATTTAATGTGTAAACGTGTTCTATAAATGCTAAACTACAAATAATAAATGTCAATAAAGCATAAACACACAAACATTCAATGAAAAGGATAGTGATGTATTGATAGGGATACGAAGACCAATCACCAAATAAGAAAGGACAGCAATGATGCTTATGTAATGTTTTTCCTTTTTCAACAAGTTGACTAAGCGGACTTGAATTAAAGGACATAAAGAGAGATTGTTGACAAAACCAATGAAATCAAATAGCAAAACATAGTGTCAAAATGGTAGGCAAACATGAGGGAAGTAGATACAATCAGAGCAGAGAGTGGTCATGTCTTGAAAACGAAATCAAAACACTATGAAAGCAACTTACTGCCTGTGCTACAATGAAAACATGAAACAAAAAACCCAGAAAAAAAAACATGAAAAGACGACTGAAATTTTGCAATTTAGTGCTACAAGACTAGCTAAATTTGAGTAAATTTATAATAGCTTTGTGGCCTGAAGTGTGGACTGTGCAGTGCACGGGCACCAGTGCACTCTAAAATTGAGCACCTGGAAGCCGTTGTATCCACTCCAGCTTGATGCCATTGTTCTCACTCTAGCTACTATTACTACAATACACAAACCTGATAGTAACAGTAAACACAACCACATGCATTTTCATAAAAATCAACAATAAATCCGGAAAATATACTTCTAAAATCTAAAAACTGTTAAATCAATCAACTTTAATTTAAACTAGGTGATGAAACAAAAGAGTAAACAAACATAATAGTCCCTAACTGTATCTAAATAGCAAACATCTCTAGATTCTCTTCAGATTGAATCTTCATAGATAACATCGGTCAAAGAAAAATACAATCAAGTGCAAAATTAACTACCAAAAAATATATTCCATAACCAAAACCATCGTTTATCCCATTATTCAACTAAAAAACACTTACAGATAACAGTACCCATATAAATCTTCAAACAATTCAGCATACGGATAAAATAAACCAAAAAAATGAAAAAATTAGTAAAAAATCGCACATGAAAACACCAAAGCATCAGAAACATAATCCATTTTTTTTCTTTATAAAAAATGCAAAGTTAGAGAGCATGTAAATCCTCCAACTAAACCTTGACTAAACCAACATTATTAACATCACTATATTCATACAAATAGCATATAAAACTCAATAAACAAACTAAAAAAAAATATTAAATAAAAACAAATTCAACTCACAACTCCAGTAGGTGAGTAAGTGCTGATAGTGAACTTCTTGTCACTGTGATAATCCTTGTACAACAGATCTACACAAAACAAACAAAAATCATCACAAATTTCATCAATTAACCAAAAAAATCACAAAAAATGCCGAAAAATTCAAGCAACAGAATCATCGAAGGTGAGAGAGAAAGAGAGAGAAACTACCTCTGGCTTTCTTGCCGATGTCAGTGTAGAGACCAGGACCCTTCACCATGGCTGCTTGATTCGGTTGAAACGAAGGATCTGGAAGGGAAGAGAAGTGAAGAAGCTGAGAATGAGTGAATGAACAGAATCAAACCCAAACCCTATATTTATTCTACCCTTTCTTTATGGACAGGCTTTTATTATTATTTTTGTTTTTGTCTTAATTAGTATTATTTATTTTACTTCTTTTGTTTTTTGGACACCAAATCTGAAAATTACCTCCACCGTTTGATCTCTTGTTTTCTGATTTTTTTATTTGGAATTATTTTATAATTTATTGTTTTTAAATGTATAAAAATAAAATTGATTTTTATCGGGTTTTTATTTTAATACTATTAATAAAATTTATTATATGTTATATTTCCTTGTGTGTTTATTCATAATAATATTAATAAAATATAATAAAATAAATAAATATTTTTATATTTTTGTTTCTGTATCGGTCCCCTATTTTACTTTTAAATAGTTCGGGTATTTCATCCTTAAATTTTGTCCAAAAAAAATTGATGAATAATTCTTTTTAATATGTGACATTTTTATGATATACTTGGGAAATTGTTGATTTTGTATTATTCAAGTCATTTTATAAATAAATTATTAATTAATATTTTTCTTTAAATTAATATAAATTTTAAAAAATAGATTAATTGGGTTAAATGTCCCATCTCACTCGTCCATGAGTTCACATTTATTATTGATTATGTATGACTATATATACTATCAATAAAATTATAACCCACACTATATGGGACTTATTGGATTCATTCAATCTATCCATCATAAAATTTATCAAATGGATTGGACTAAATCCATCAATTTATATGTATTGATTGATCCAAGTTATCAACCTATTTTAATGATCTAATAAATTATTTCTATTTTTAAAAAATAATAATAAAGTAATTTTTTTGAAAAAAAAATGATTTTTTTTAAAAACAAAATCTGATTTTTTTCCAAAAATGAAAAAAAAAACATTTTTTGGAGAAAAAAATCGACTTTTTCTAAAAAAATTCGAAAATACAAAAAGACCAATTTTTTCCAAAAATTACAAAATTATTTTTTCGGAAAATACAAAAGTCGATTTTTTCCTAAAATACAAAAGAAAATAATTAAAAAACCCGATTTTTTTTCTAAAATTAAAAAACCATTTTATCAAAAATACAAGAATTTGTTTTTTTTCAAACAAAAAATCAATTTTTTTTGAAAATACAAAAATTATTTTTTTCTTCCGAAAATATAAAAATTCCAAAAATACAAAAAATTGATTATTTCATGAAAGATACAAAATATTGTATTTTTTTTCCAGAAAATACAATAATCAAATTTTTTTTCAAAAATAGATTCTCTTCAGAAAATTGATTATATAGAGATAGATAGAGAGAGAGTACACAAGGATTTTTTTAGGAAATTCCTCAATCGGCCTCGCTATGGGCACGTCTGCCCTCAATTCAAACTCGAATTGAATAATGAAATTAATCTTACTTTGCAAAAATAGTATACAAGAGAAATGTAGCAATACAATCCTATGAACCATAAGTTTGATGTTGATTCTGAAATTTTCTCTTCCCTTGATCTGAGCTTGATCAAGTAACCCAACAATGCCAATTTGATCCACCGCCCCACATAACTCCTTTGCAAGAACCTTTCGTTCTTCAAAACCTTCACTCGATCGGATCCGAATTACGAATTATTGTAACCCAATATTTATCAATATGATCCACCATCCCATGCTACTCATTTGCAAGAACCTTCAGTTCTTCAAATCCTTCACTCGATCGGATCCAAATTGTGTAATCTTTCCCAAAACCTTCAAATTCCTAATTGATCTTGAAGAAAAACCTCGCGTTGGTTTTCTTATTTGAAACCCTCAAAGATCTTAATCCAATTTACAATTCAACAATCTAAATTAGACGTTATTAACTCCAGTTCTAGATGGCACTGAGACAAAGAATGATTATGTGTAGTTTGTTTATGTGTATGCATAAAATGTAGGTTGAAGATGATGAGAACTCTTTGAAATCTTGGTTTCATGTATGTTTACTCTCGAATCTTACTAGAAATGATGCATGTATGAAGTATTTATATGCATACATGTTTGGAGGCAAAAGAAATGCAAAAGATTTGAAAAAATCATATATTTTTGGAAAAATATGTTGCATGTGTCAACCTATGTAAGTCATGTGTCAACCTGTTTGATGCGTGTGTCGACCTGTATGGGTCATGTGTCGACCTGTATAGATCATGAGTCGACGCATACAATCGGCATATCAAACAAAGGCTACACGCTTTAAAAATGAGTTACATGAGTTGACCTGAAAATCAGATGTTTCGACACATAGGAAAATATTTCTTCTATGTGTCGACTTATAACACGTATGTGCCGACACATAAACTGTTTTTCCCATGAAAACTTGTTTTTGATGCATGAAACATTTTCCAACTCATTTCAAAATGTTTTTATGCTTCCTAACGCTAAGATACACATTAAGACTTAGAGGATAGCGTCCAATATACATAAACGCTAAAGTATCTTACTTTTGACATCATACAAAACACATCTAATAGAAAGTTGCACTCACAAAAGGGGATAAGACCCAAATAATATAATGTGAAAACCTTTTATATCCTTTTTTTTCTTCTACTTTCTAGGTTTTTCTTGGTTACTTCTTCCTGATCAATGTTTATCTTGTTGTTCTAACACCTCAGATTTATATTGAGAATCTAGAAAGAACATGTTGAATCTTGGGGGATTTGCGCTTATGAAGCGGATAAATCTTTAAGGACAGTGTTATTATACGCCTCAGATTTATATAATTATTTACTATTTTGCAGGATAAATATTAATTATTACGAAAAGATTTGATCAAGTTGTGTTGATGATCAACTTTTTCAACCTTCCTAAAGATTTGTCGTTTTATTTAGTGAAGTTAAATTTGATTTTGAAACTATGGTTAAATTTAATGTTATATACCCTCACTATTTATTTGAGTTAAGAGTGTAGAATTAAGAAATATTTTGTTATGCATGAAATTTTTTAAGATTATATAATATATTGATGTGCCCACTTTTAATTTGTTTGGAATATATTTGACTTTGTGGCCTATAGGGTTTATATCAGGAGAATTTAATTTGATGTGTGTATATATGTATGAATAAAATGATTTGAGATATTTTGTCTTATTTTAAGATATTATTTAATTATTTTATTGATAAAAAATTAAGTTCTGAGATACATATATATGAGAGAAACAAATAAAATATAAATATTGGTATTTAGAAATAATTCTAACATTCATGTATAAATCTTTTAGGCATTTGATAGAATAAAAAGATATTTGTGATATATTATATTTAATGAGTGTTGTGAAAATATTTTTATGTCAATTATAATTACATAAAATCTTTGAAGAGATAATATGAATTATAATATTATTTTTAATGGCTGGAAGATTTTATTAAATTAATACAATGATGTTAATTGAACATGATCCTAACGAGAATAAATATATAAATTTATTTATTTACTTTTTATCCTATGAAAAATTATCGTTTGAAATTTATTCAAATAGACGTGCAAAATAAATATTTAAATGATAAAGTATATTTATTATTTTTTATAGTGATGTCGTTTAATAATCATATAAGCAAACCTTTATAAATTTATTGTGGAGACCAGAATATATATATATATATATATAATATATATATATATATATATATATATATATATATATATATATATATATATATATATATATATATATATATATATATATATATATATATATATATATATATATATATATATTAAAAAATAACGATATTGTTTATTAGAAGTATAAATAAACATGCATAAAATTAATTATAAAGATCAGGTTTATTATAAATACTACTGAGCACATGGGAGGTTGCCCGCATGCTTGAGCATGATACAATGTCACATGAATTTAATTTATAGAAAATTAAATTTATATGTGAATATATTTAATTTTATTTATCAATGAGATGATGTCACTTAAAAGTATTTTAAGTAGACATGTATAATAAATTTATAAATGAATTTATTTTATATCTTATTGAAAAAAAAATTTGAAGGTGACGTCACTTAGATATCTAAGTAGATATGTACTAGTCTAATTAATGAGACTTAATTTATTATTATAGACTTACTAAATAAATTTTTGAGATTGATTGACTTAGAGACGTCTTAGTCCATAATTGTTGATGGAAGAAATTGTGTGTCTTTCTCATTTGTGTAAAAAGTAACTACTAATTAACGAGGTAATATCCTCTATTATGTGAAGTCGGATCAAAGCGATCCTAGTCGATCCTCTGACAAAATCCCTTGGAAGAAATAAATTTATGACACATGGAAGAGAATTGGACTTAAGCCAATAAACTAATAAGTGATATGAACCCAACATTTATGATTGGAGATCCCATGAAAAATATTCATATCGATAAGAACAAATCATTTGTTAGTTCTGCTAGTACCAAAAAATATTTGATTAATTTTTGCTTGCATCTTTTTTCTATGGTGTAGATGAAAAAGTGTTTGACATTGTATTACTGAGAGGATAAGTTTACGTAGCTTTTAATGAATTTCATATCCTTTATTGGCGATGTATAATTTGCAGCATAAACTTGATGAAATCGCCTATATGAGTGTTGAGTGGGACCACTTGTATGAGATCTTGGCAAAATCTCTGAAGCACTCATGAAAATAATCAAGCACGCACACAACCTATTAGTGTATCATAACGTTAACAACAAGAACGGTGGGAGTGTGATGTGAGTGATAGACCTCTAACACATGCTAAGTGACTTTGGTTCATATAGCTTGCTACACCAATTTCACTATGTGTTAAGTACCATCATTCTATAACTGGTTCATATAGCTTGCTACACCGGTTTGATTCATCACATCTATGATGTTAATCCAACATTTTTTTCAATCTTTTGAACTTTTGAAATATGTGGGGGGTTGTTGTAAATTTTAGTTATATTTCAAAAGTTTTAAATTAAATTTTCTTATAATTTTAAGTGAGACATGTGATAAAATATTTTATTAAAAAACTATTATTATTTATTTTATTTATGATTTGACTTGGTTTAATAATGTTGTTTGCCTTGACTTATTTTAATTTATCACTTACTTATTTCCTCTCTCATATATATATATATATATATATATATATATATATATATATATATAACAACTTCCATAATTTTATAACAGGGGATAAAACCTAAATAATATAACGTGAAAATCTTTTATATCCTCTTTTTCTTCTGCTTTCTAGTTTTTTCTTGGTTACTTCTTCCAGATCAATGTTTATCTTGTTGTTCTGACACCTCAGATTTATACTGAGAATCTGTAAAGAACCTATTAAATCTTAGGGGAATTGCGCTTATGAGGCATATAAATCTTTAAGGACCACATTATTACACGCCTCAGGTTTATATAATTGTTTATTATTTTCCAGCATAAATATTAATTATTACGAGACGATTTGATCAAATTGTGTTGATGACCAAACTCTACAACAGGATTGTGGCAATTAGCTATTGATATTCATTAATAAATACTTGAATTTTGTTTCATTACCTTTGTTTTTCAAAATCCTGAGAAATTTGATCGTAAAGGATTTTCATACTATCATAATTTGATTTCCCACAATGGAAATGGAAATCAAAAGGCACGTATCTGCCATATTATTGTGATCCGAGAGTCATAAAACAACAGACATAAAAGAAAAAATATAAAGCAGATTAGTCATAACAAACAATGATATATAACACAACCAGAGCAGACTCCATAACACAAGGCTGTAAGTTTGCAACACAAGATAAGAGTATAAGGAAAAAGTCCAGATTATCATCTCACAGCTTGTTGATTTTGCATTTCAGCGACATATGTTGCACTTAGTTGACCTTCTTCTCCATGCTAAGGCAAAATAAAATTAACATGAAATTGATCAAAATAGAAGACACGTAGTAACAAAGTAATAAAGCCTCTATATTAAAAATCAAAAATAAGTTTTATTTAAAGATGTTACATATCTTTGAACTTACTATCAATATGAAAAATAATTTTTTCATAGATTCAAATTAGTATTGAGAAAGAGTAGATAGTAGAAATCTTACTTTGTCAGTTAGATCAACCACTAATATCTCTCCATATCTTTGTGAGAGATCACGAAAATGACGTTCCATAATATTAAGTTGAAACAGAAGGAGTAGAAGGCAAAAACAATAAAAAGCGCACATAACTATATTTTGTGAAAACAATTTAAGAACCAGAACAATTGAGAAATATAAGTGTATTATTTGCTCATGATTAATAACCCTAAGGCGTGGTTTATAGCTTAGATTAACAACTATCTCCCACAAAAGAGGAACCGAACCTCAAACCTACAAAATATTAATTAGAATACAAATCACAAGCAGAGAGCTGATAATCACATAAAACAACTCAATAACTACCAATAACAGGTATTTGTGGAACCCATTAAAATGAAAAACATATACTAATCAAACTGCACATCAAATCAGAGTATATCAAAATGCTTTTCTGTTTAACGAGACTTTTATCGAATAGGTGAAATGCATTATTATTCAAAAATAATAAAAAGGACAGACATTAACAAACTAAGCATTACCTGCAATTTGAAATATCATTTAGACACACATACCACTCTAAAATTGAATCCAAGAGTATGAAACCCTAAAATCTACACATAAAAAACATCGGTAAAAAATATGCACATATAAGCAACATCAGGCATTAACAACAACAACTTTTTCAAGTAACACCGAATAACATTATTGATGGAAAGTCTCTAAATCCACCAAATATCAAACATATTAACAGAACAAATCGGGAAAAAAGGAGAAGGTTGAAATCAATCTTGTTTCAGAATAATCTTCGACGGCCGCCGGGAACAAAACCAACGAAGAATCTATCACCGAAAAACACAAGTATCGCCGTTTGTGTTTCAGCTCCAACCACCATCACCCGATGAAAATGTAGATCTACCACCAAAATGCAAAAAGATGGCAGGCTCAGAGAGAATATGATGAAGAAAGTTGAAAGAATGAAGATGAAATACAGGTTAGGGTTCAAAGCAAAGAGAGAAGGAGATGATGAAAGTTGAGAGAATCAGATGAAATGCATTCAGAGAGATAAGATATAAGAGAGAGAAATAATAATATAAAATGAAGAGAGATTAAAGAAGGAGATTTTGTAAAAAAAAAAGACGTGGAAGCATATGAAAGTAGAATGATGTTTTTGTAATAGTCAGAACATAATTTCTTCTTATATGTTATATTACCTCCCAAATGATAATGCACACTTTTAATAGTCATTATATAATAAAATATATAAAAGTTATAGTATTTTACTAAATAATAATAAAAAAAGTTTATTATTTCATTACTTCTTAATTTTTTAATTTCTTTCTCATAAATTATTGAGCTTCATGGTTGCAACTTGCGTCCACCATCCATGTAAGCAAAACAACATAAAAACAAGTTTTCCAATTTATGATGATGTTAAACGTAAGTATTCAAATTCTATTTTTTATCAATAAAGAAATAATTAGTGGATCGGCCTCCTCGATACACTATTCAATTTTAATTCAAAGTAAAAAAGTTCTAACAAAAAACCTGCATGCAAATCCTACCCTAGCCCGCCTTTGCCTTATTTCTAAAGCGAGTTAGACGGAATGGACATACTTAAGCATCTGATCAAAAATCTCGATCCGACGCGCTAAAAGTGGCAGGTCAAACAAGTTGGTCCGACATGTCCGACTCTTTTTTGCCATCCTTAATAATATATACATTGGATGCACACTTATGCATGATTACAATTTTTAATTATTTAAAATATTGTTAGGTTCTAGATTATGCTAAAAAAAGTAAGTAGTAAATATACAATAATCGATTCACAAAAATAATATACATCATTAAGTCAAAGTGATTGTGTTTTAAATTTTTTATATTAATTACTAGTATTATACTTTAATTAAAAAATTTATGGCCCGAAGCCAAAAAAATTAACTACAACATAGTCATTAATCAGGAAAAGACACACTCCCCCAATTATTAGATAGAATCGAAATTATTCTTAAGGAAGAGTTTCAAAATAAGTGGTGTATATGTCACTTTCATAATCCAAGTTAATTAATTAAAATATTTGTGAATATGTTAGCTTCTTGAAACATGTGAATGATTTGAATCTCTTAATCCAATACAATTATTTCTCTAATCATCTTATATATGATTTAGACTCTTCACACTGCCATTACTCTCATGACTTATGAGTAAGTATAAAGAATCCATGTGAATTTTAACTTTTGTTATTCGTCATCGCCTTGCTATGCGAAGACATTCCTAAATTCTCCATAATTTACTTATATAGACTCCCATGCATCCAATCATTTTCGATCCCTTGTGCTTAGAGATATTCACACACTCTAGGGGTGATCGCCTAGTAATATTAGCAAAAATATTTCTATTTATTATGCAAGTTCATCTCAGCATCAGTAGCAACTTCATAAGCATTTACATTATCGAAAGTAGTACACCATAGTTGGACTAGATCAACGTAATCATCATTATGAACTTGTTGATTTCTCCATCGCCAAAATAAATAACATGTTTTTGTACATTAAGAAGAAAATTCACTGTGATTTATTTAAATCAAGTGATTTCAGACATTAACTGCCAATGGGCAGTCATGTAGAACATGAAACATAGTTTCATCAAGTTGGTTAAACTATGCTGATAAAGAGTTACCTAAATGTCAATTTTCCATCCTTGCATCAAGTAGTATATCCTTTTGTTCTGTTGTGGAATCAGAAACGGAAATGATTGTGAAAGTTATGACATAATGGAGCTTTCGATGTTCTTTGCGGATATGGCACTGTGGATCAAAGGTTGAGATCATGGTGCTTCTTGAACCAGTGGTATCGATGTTGATATGACGCTGATAACTAATGTTGCTATTGATGATAGTTTGTCATTGCATAAAATCAATCGAAGAAACATCTAAAAATAAGTCGAAGAGGAGCAGAAAATGAAGAAAAAGACAAAAGAATGAGGAAAAAATAGCTAAGCATGAAGAAATTGGACTTAGTAAAAATTCAGGTGAAAAAGGGAGCAAAAGTATGCAGCCACTCGAATAATTAAGTGTAGCATCGTTGTCGCGCAACAAAAAATACTTGAGCGAATCGCACACTCGAAGATACAACAGAGTCACCATCGAACTTTATTTATTCCAAAGGAAAGGGAAAACATCGATAAAACCTAAGGGGACGAGAAACAGGGTAAGGAAGTCAGTTATGTAAGGGGAAAGTATTAACATCTCTCACATCTGTTGTACTCAACAGGAACCATTTTAATTGTTTTTTATGCGAATGAGTGTTATCATTTAAAGGTTACTTGTAAATGGTTTAAAAAATGGGGAAATAAGTTTATTAATTAATGTGCTCGCCAAGATTTTGAAACCGTGTGCCTACGTATTCTCATGGTGCAATGAGAAAATATGAGCTATGTAGTTCGTGGTAGAAAATACAGATTTGTTGGTTGTTTTAGTGAGCGATGTTACGTTCGTGTTCTAGCAGTTAAACGTTGCTTGTGTACTTGCACGTGAGAGACTTAAGCATTTGTTTATATTGTGGTAGAAGAGACACACTTGGGTCATATTCTAGCAGTTAAACATAGCTTGTATGCTCACGCGTGGGAGGTTTAAGTGTCACTTGTATTATGGTAGAACGAAAATAACAATGTCCTTTTTAAAAGGGTTTTGAAAGGTGAGAAAATTGAATTTGATGGGTTGTGATTTATTTTAAATTTGAAAAAATTATTTTAATTTGAATTGCACTAAAGTCTATGAATGGAGGTGAATACTTTGAAAAAATGGATCATGTGTCCCGTATCAAAAGATATTCAGAATAAGGATAGGAATACTCCCTCTTATTCCTTCTCCACTTCTTAAGACTCGTGGCGCATAATTCACATCGTACTTTTAAGTGTTTTGAATTTATTTGCAAAAAGATTTTAGTCTTAACTGAACAAGGGAAAGAAAATGAATGTGTGAATGGGGTAAAACACCATGTTGTCATGCATTGGTTCCTTTTTCATTTTTATAAGGTTTTGACAAGTGAAAGGGCTAGTGATTGACCTAAAGGATCAAGTATGGAATCAAGTCAAAGATCTAATCCACTTTAAGTGATCAAGGGACTTGTGATCACCCAAATGGATGAAAATCTAAAGGAGCATGCAATTGTTCATGAGAAGTCATACAACAAAAGGTCTAATATCAAAGTAATTAATTGATCAAGAATGACCTTGATCAACTAACCAAAGGGATGAACATGCCAAAACATACACCAAGCATATGGAACTAATAACAAGAAATATGGCATTAAAAAATGGAATTAATAAAAAATTAGACCTAACCTTAATTAGTTTAAAAATTATAATCAATTAATCAAAATCAAAACTAATCCTAATTAGGGTCTAATCCAAGAATTATGCCATTTCATGTGTGTATTTTCTTTAGTATTTTTTTATGAATTAAATGTGTATTTAAAAATATAACAAAAAGAATAAAGAAAAGAAAGAAAAAAATCATTCTATAGAGGTGTAACCAGCAAGGGGTGTTGGGCTTCAGCAATGAAAGTCCAAGATTGTATTGTTGTTGTTCACATTCAGCAAAGCGTGCATAGTGATTACAGGGGTATAGGAAATAAGTTCATAGGCCTAATGGCTTTTGAAGCCCATTGTGTAAATCCAAGGGGAATGAAGTCTTCAACAATGTTCATTTCACGTTTTCCAGCTTATGCAATTTATCTCTTTCTCTCTCAAACGTTCCTTGTCAGCGTAGTTTGCTCCGCCGCGCCGGAGGCGGAGGAGATGATCCAAAGTGGCGATTAACACCACTATTCCAACCTTGGGGTTTGATTCCCCTCAGCGAGAGATACATTATGGTGAAGAGTTTGAAGTAAACAGAGCAATAAGAGGAAATGACCTACCGACGAGACGGTGGCTTGTCTCAAATATTATTGAAGGTGAAGCTAATGAAGATGGAAAACAAAGAAAACTAGAGGGTTGATCAGGTAAGCTTTGAATTCCACAACCTCCTATTCTGCAACAAACCTCTTCTTTTTCTTCTGTTTGAATTTAATCTGTATGATTGGATATTACATGTTGTTGTTGTTGATTTAAAAATGAAGGAGTGTAAAGTGTAGTAAAGTGTAGGTTTAGCTCAGTGATGGCAAACTTCAAGGTGAAGCTTGCTCTAACAATGTTGGTGAGATTTGGTAGGTGAAGGAGAGAGATGAATTGAGAGAGTGATGAGAGTAAAAATTCTGAGTGTGAAATGGTAGAATCATCAAGGTTGAAGATGAGTGAAAAGGGAATGTAGTTATATAAAGGGATTAGTGTAACTACTTCAGGCAGCTTTCTGGGTAATTTAGTTGGAGGTTAGGGCACTGTTAAAGTCAGTTAGATTCATGAGGAAGGTTGTTAGAATTCTAACTCTGTTAAGTTTATGTTAGTAGCTTAACTTAGTGCAGTTAGATTTTATCAGTTAGTTAAAGAGATTGAAGTTGGAGTGAATTTAATTAATGAGGAAGTAGATTAGATGTTAGTGAATTTGAACTGTTAGTGAAGTTATAAGTGAACTGTTATAAGTGTTTAGGAATAGAAATGTGACTGTTGTGGGTTTAGATGAGGTTTGAATGCGACTGTTGTAGGTTTAGATGAGGTTTGATGTCTAACTTATTTATTCAGCTAATTGAACTATTAGAAGTGTTTAGGAATAGAAATGCTATAAGATTATGAAAATTGGCTACGTGGCAAGTGTGGACTAAGCCTAACAGTCTTAGTTTTTTGGTATGGCTATGCATGAATGTGTATAAATCATGTGGATGTATGGTGTGCAAAATGGTTCATAGATTTTGGATTGACTTTACATTTGTATATTGACCATGTTTTGAATTGGATGGCATATGTATATTGAAATGTTGGTTTGTTTGCAGGGCTGGTACATGGTAGGATGAACAAGACTTTAGCATGGCATTTTGGTCATGAAGACATGGATCATGAAGCAAGTCATGGCGTATGAAGAAGTTTTGGACAACATCAAGAATTATGAAGAACTTGAAGGCTTTGGAGGTTTGGAAGAATGTCTTGTAAATGAAGAAAAAGTAGGATAGGGTTTAGGATTAGGTTGACTTTGGTCAACTATTTGACCAAAAAGTCAACAGTTGACCAAAGTCAATTCTAGGTCAAATTTTGTAAAATCTTATGTAGAGTTTGATTTTGGATTTTGTAATGAAATGTTTGAAGGTTTTGTAATGAAAATGGATCTTGAATTGAATTGCATGTCTTGTATTCTAAGAAAAGAGACGTTTCCCTCCAAATTTGCCTTTTGAAATGATCTTGAACTAGAATGAATTTGAATCTTGATTTTGCCTTGAATGTGAACTTGAATCAAGTCTTGAACCAATTAAATAACCAAATGACTAACCATGTAAGGTCTCAACAGAGAATGGTCAATAAAAAGCCAACCTTCAATTGTTGACTTTTGTTGACCAAAGTCAAACTTGAATCATATTTTCCAAATCAATTGTCCATGATGTAATCAACATAAACACAATGTCAAGGCCAAATGTAACATCCTAAACCCCGAATAATATATTTTAAATAAAAATAATGGGGTAAGGATGTTACTCCATCATAAATACTTCATAGATTATAAAACAACAAATGTTGCACAATGAAAATTTATTTAGAAACACCATAAAACATGTATGAATAAAACTGAATTAATACATCATAATCAAAATATCATAATAGTTGATTACAAACAAATAAAAGTAATGCAAACGAACGTCCTTGTCCCCAATGTTATAGATCAGAGCATTCTTATTCGAAAACTAGAATATACAAAAGATAAAAGTCTACTGAGAGGCAACAACCATCTCACTGCAATAACGAACCTCAGTCCTGCTAATCTCCTGTGCAAAGCACACCACAAAATCAAGCAAATAAAAAAGGAGTGAGAATATACTTACATATAGTAACAATGTAATTTCAGCCACAAAATGACATTAAAGAAACACAACAAACATACATAAATGATATATATATATATATATATATATATATATATATATATATATATATATATATATATTATATATATATATATATATATATATATATATATATATATATATATATATATATATATATATATATATATCACTCAATTACAATCACCAACACACATCACAACAAAATGATGAAATGTTATGATCCACCAACTCCATCACCTATATGCACGTGATATCAAAAATATATTTTGGAATCAGAGGAATATTATTGATTTTATTCCACTAGTCTCTGGTCCTTCTCACCTAGACCAACGATCCCACCAATGGATCTGAGACTCGCCCCTGATCTTTTCCACCAAGATCAACGATTTCCACCAATGGATCTGAGACCACCAAAATGGACCGAAGTCCCACCTAAACTCTGAAATACATGAATGTATGATAATATGAATCACAAATATGCATTTCATGGACAAACATCATAATTCACCAAAATTATGTATAATAACACTCATAAACACCAAAATTATCCCAAAGGATATTACCAAGATATGTTACATTCACGAACCACAAATTATCCAATGAAGGCCACCAAAATTCAAATCACCTAAATTTTTGTTTATTAAACAATATATTCATTTTTCTTACACCCAAAATTATTTAGTTAATTATATTCTTAAAAGTGAGTTAAATATACTAATATTTTTATAATATTTTATAAAATGTATATTTAATATTTTACGGCTATTTTATCATAATTTTAACTAAAAACAAAGATTTTGTTAGTTTTAGCTTTATTTAAAAAATTATTATTATTCACCAGAAAGATTAAATAAAGTTTTGAAATTTATTATAATCAAAAGGTAAATCCTTATGGCATTGCCAAAGATCTTTAAATACATAAAACAAAGAAACTCTAATGAGTCTTGTGAGCTTTTAATCCTAAAACAAAATAAATAAGTAAAACAAATAAAATATAAATTGCTAAAATATTAGAAAATAGTAAAACGCTGTTTTCGGAACTTAAACGAGCTTAAATGACTAAAAAAACAAATAGTCACTGCATAACAATGAGTTTGTTTTCTGAGACGATTCCCTTTCCAAAAAGATATAATAAGACTTATTATGACATCATACGTCAAACTTGCACAAAATTCCGCTGAGCCGCTCTGAAGCGCGACTTCTCCTTCGATACGTGCAACAAACCCTCATACCTTAAATTTTCCAAGTTTCCGCTTCCCAAAAGTTATGATTTTCCCCCAAAGATTAATTTTAGAGTTTTTAAATTTTCATGAAAATGGGTTACAGTTAACCGAAACGATAAAAAAAGAAGACAAAGAGTGACCAAATGGGATTATCCCTATAAACACTTGTGGGATATTATCATATAGAATTTACCAAAAGGGTTTATCACCAACATATATTATAATATGATTTAACATCAAAATTCAATTTTATTAACCAATCACCAAAAAAAAATTATCCACCAAAAATCATATCAATCACCAAAAGTGACAAAATGGAATTATCCCATTTGGGCACAGATCGTAACTACAATCGACTCTTAAAAAACAAAATTTCAATATAAAACATATTATTCATACAAAAGCATACAATATGTGATCAAAGGGGTTGGGCCAAACCTCATATGGTCAGACCAAATCAGTACAATAAAATGCTTGTATTTTGATTCCATACATTTCACAGAGATGAAAATAACAATAACATGACGTTGATGAGAGGGTAAGGGAACCCTCATCATTCTGCTGCATAAAACCCACCATATAGTAAGCAATCTCCCCTTACCTTATCGATTGAGCTTTCAAGGTATTGATGTTCCTCCCTCTCCAAATCGTTGCCTCATGATCATCGCTCCCAAAAATGGTCTCAGATGAGCCGTTTAGCGATATGACTCACGTCTTAATTTTTACTCTAACTCCCTTACGATACGATATATATTATGTTTAATCCAACATTAACATTAATTTCCAAATATTTAATCCCAAACGAAATATTTATTTAATTAATTAATAAAATTAAATAAATCTTAAATTAAATAATTATTCAATTAAGCATCACACATTTAATATTTAAATTAAATATTTATTTGATTTTAAAAGGAAAATATATTTTTAACATAAGGTGTCACCCTATATTTAAATAATTAAATAATTTACTATAAATCCTAAATAATTATTATCATTTATTTTAAATAATTAAATAAAATCTACCGCTCTTAACCAAATATTTTGATAATTATTAAATTATTAAAATACCCTCGAATGCTCTAAAATATCATAAAACACCCAAAACCACACCAAAATCACATAAATAAATTATCAAATAATTCATAAAATGCTATAATTAAATAAAAACAATTAAATAAATTAGGGGCGTTATAACTCTCCCCCACTTAAAAAGATTTTCACCCTCGAAAATTACATGTGAAAACAACTTTGGGTAGGATTTCTTCATCCTACTCTCCAACTCCCAAGTCATGCTACCTCCAGCAGGTCCTCTCCAAATGACCTTCACTAGAATAATCTCTTTGCCTCGCAGCTGGTTAACCTCTCGATCCGCGATCCAGACAGGAGTTGCTTCAACATCAGGTTGTCACGAACATGCACACCGTCCATTTGGATTACGTGCTAAGGATCATGAACACACTTCCGAAGTTGTGACACATGGAAAACATCACACAGGTTCGAAAGAGATGGGGGTAAGGCCACACGATAAGCAACTGCTTCAATCCTCAGAGTAATCTGATCGGTCCAATAAAGCAAGGAGTGAGCTTCTTAGACTTCAGGGCTCTTCCAACACTAGTCACTTGATTGACTCTCATAAAAACATGATCGCCATCCTGAAATTCAAGATCCTTTCTCTTTTTATTATGGTGACTCTTGTGCATACTCTAATATGCCTTCATCTTCTCTTGACTTACTTTGACTTTCTCAGTCATCTGTTGCATAATTTCTGGTCCAAGTACAATGCTCTTTCCACAATCATACCAACATAGAAGAGTCCTACATCTCCTGCCATACAACACCTCAAATGATGTCATCCCAATACTAGAATGATAGTTGTTATTGTACGTGAACTATATCAGACGCAAGTAACTATCCAAGTATCGCCATGCTCCAGAACATAAGCCCTCAACAACTCCTCTGAAGACTGGATAGTCCTCTTTGTCTACCCATCAGTCTGTGGGTGATACGCCAACTCAATCTCAACTTAGTACCCAAAGCATCATGTAAGCTTCCCCAAAATCTGGATGTAAACCTCGGATCTCTATCGGAGACGATACTTGATGGAATACCATGAAGCTTCATAATCACCTCAATGTAAATCTCCGTTAATCTCTGTAGTGGAAAACTGATCTTAATCAGTACGAAGTGGGCCTATTTATTCAGCCTATCAACAACCACTCAAATCACATCACTTCCTTTCGAAGTACTCGATAACCCAATCACAAAGTCCATAGATATGCCATCCTATATCCTTTCTAGAATATTCAATGACTGCATCAGTCCATACAGTCTCTGATGCTTAACTTTAGATTTATGACAAATTAAGCAAGAATAACCAAGTTGTGATATGTCCCTCTTCATCCCTACCCATCAGAACATCTCCTTCAAATCCTGATACATCTTAGTGGTTGCTGGATGAATACTCAAACTTCTTTGATGACTTTCCTCTAAGATCATCCTCTTAAACTCTGGCACATCAGGTACACAAACTCTGTCTCGAAACTTTAAAATTCCATTATCATCCATTTGGAAATCCTCCTTGTTGCCTTGACCTACTAATGTTAGTCGATCGACCAAAGCCAAATCCAATCTCTATTTCTCTTTGATATCTTCAAGAAATTCTTTCGTGTTTTCAACTTAGCGAGCTTGTATCCTTTTTTTATTAATCCCTGACTTTTGCATGAACATTTATCTCTTTTTTTTTGTCCATCAAGATAGCCATTTTTGCCTAGATTGGTTCTGACGGATGTCAATCTAGCGGACTTGGTATTCATTTTTTTTCTTGGCATACTACTTTTTTACTATATATGAGTTCACCGGCATCGGCAAGTCATCCCCATCCATTGTGGTGAGAATGAGAGCCCCTCATAAGAAGGCATTTTTGACAACAAAAGGTCATTCTCACTTGGGGGTCCACTTGCCTAGAGGATCTGAATGTATATGATAAAGTCTCTTAAGCACTTGGAATGAACGAGGAACAATCTTTTTATCAAAAGCTCTCTTGAGGCTTCATTGGTACAACTGACCATGGCAAACGATCGTCAAGCACTTCTCTTCAACGAGATTCACTTGGTCATATCTGGACTGCACCTATTCATCTTCATTAAGGTCTGCTTTTATGATGACCCTCGGGGAGGGGATTTTAACTTTAATAGGCAGAATAACCTCCATTCCATATACTGGAGAATAAGGAGTTGCCTCAGTAGAAGTACACACTGATTTTCTGTAGCCATGTAGAGCAAAGGGAAGCATCTCATGTCAATCCTTATATGTCCTGACCATCTTCTAGACAATTCTCTTGATATTCTTGTTAGCTGCTTCGACAATGCCATTCATCTTGGGCCGATATGGTGAAGAGTTATGATACTCGATTTTAAGCTCTTGGCACAACTCACTCATCATCTTGTTGTTGAGGTTACTGGAATTGTTAGTAAAAATCTTGCTAGGAACACCATATTGGCATATTATTTCTTTATTGATAAATCGTGTAACCACTTGTCTCGTGACGTTCACATAGAAAGCAACTTCCACCCACTTTGTGAAGTAGTCAATGGCAACGAGGTTGAAACGATTTTCGTTAGAAGCTTTCGGCTCGACCATACCAATCATATTAATTCCCCACATAGAGAAAGGCCAAGGAGAAGTTAAGACATTCAATGGAGTTGAAGCAACATGGATCTTATCACCAAAAAATTTGCACTTGTGACACCTCTTGACAAAGTTGTAATAATCGACCTCCATTGTTGTATAGTAATAACCATCCTGAAGGTTCTTCTTATCCATATTATCCCATGGTTCTTCTTGGAGGAGTTGTAACAATCGACCTCCATTGTTCCGCATTACCAAGCTCCCATGGTTCCTCCACCATATTATACATATTCTTATGTGGCAGCAACCTAGTTTCAACAACCATTTCACTATCAACCACAATATCAACAGCCTTCGCTGGCCCGATAACAACAGCAACAGTCTTAAGGAAAAGCTCCTTAATGGTAGAACATAAATAACAGAGACCCAAATCAGAATCTTCATGGGAATCAGGGGCAGAATCAGAACCAGAATCAAAACCAAAACTAGAGGCGTGCTTATTATACCCAAGTTCCAATATCATATTTTGAGTTGTTCCCTTATCTTATGCATGTAGGGGAAATTTCTCCTAAGAAAATTCCACCAGCAATATATCCATTTGGCCCACACCACAACCCCAATGTATCATGTGAATTCTATGCAGGTTATATTAGGCATATAGTCGAGGATTGTATCGTGTTCAAAAATAGAGTACATGACCTCATTGATCAGAATATTTTGTCCTTCACCAATGAAAAGCCGAATGTGAAGGCTAATCTTTGGCCTAATCATGGTAATCAGATAATTAATGCAATTATTGGAAAGGATAGTATGAAGGTGGTTTGTTTGGTAGAGGATGTGAAAACTTCATGGTCGAGTATTTTTATGAGTATGCAGAAGCACGATGTGCTGGCATAGGTGCATGATGATTGTGAGGTGTGCAAGACTGAGCCAGAAAGATGTGAAAAAATCAAGGATTATGTCCAAGAGTTGATGAATCAAGGCGTCTTGCAGTTTTCAAAAGATTGAAATTGTTTATCGTAAGAAATAAGTAGAAGCTCCGATGAAGAAAGTTCAGCCCATTGGCTTTCATGTTCCATCACCTTTTCCTTATCAGAATTCTAAGGTTATACCTTGGAAGTATAATGCAAATATGTTAGTTGGTGGTGAAGAAGTCCAGGTTCCTAGTGCAGAGATTGTCAATATATCCGGTCTAAGAGGGATGACCCGCAGTGGTTGTGTGCTTGCACCGAAATATACTCCCAAGGTGGTTCCTACAACAATTCTTATTCTCACTCCTCAGGAAGGGGTATTTGTTTATGTTCCCACGACTCTAGTTCAGGCACCTGAGTCTTCTATGAAAAAAGTTTCTTCTGGTAATTCGGCAGAAGCAACAACTTTAAGGGGGAAGGAAGTGATTACTGAGAAATATAAAGCTAAGAAGATCATTACCGCAGAAGAAGGGCAGACATTCTTAAAGTTGATTAAAAGAAGTGATTTCAAGATTGTCGACTAGCTGGGTCAAACTCCATCAAAGATCTCAATCTTGTCATTATTACTTAGTTCAGAAGCTCATCGGAAGGCTCTTTTGGTGCTCAACATGGTCCATGTGATGCATGATATCACAATAGATCAGTTCGATGATCTGGTAGCCAATATTACAACAAGCAGGTACTTGGGTTTCAACGAGGCAGAATTGACAGCTGAAGGGCATAATCACAATAAAGCCCTGCACATTTCTGTGACTTGTGCAGACACTTTAATCTCTAGGGTCCTAGTTGACATTGGCTCCTCGCTTAATGTGTCGCCTAAAAGCACATTAAGCCAACTGCAATTTGAGGGATCGGAGTTGAGAGAAAGTGCTTTGATTGTCGTGCTTTTGATGGATCTCGGAGGGAGGTCATTGGGGAAGTAAATTTGCCAATTTGTGTGGGACCCCACCACTTTACCATCACCTTCCAAGTCATGAATATGCACTCTGCCTATATTTGCCTATTTAGGAGGCCATGGATCTATGCAACCAGCATCGTAACTTCTACTCTGCATCAGAAACTGAAGTTCTTGTTTGAAGATAAGCTTATCATCGTGTGCGGCGAGGAGAACTCTATAATTAGTGAGTTGTCTACCTTCAGATATGTTGAGACTGATGAGGGAATAACTGAGATTACTTTCCAAGGATTGGATTTTGAAGAAGTTAGCTTCGCATCTTCCAATCAGAGTCAATCAGTAGCAATGGTGCTATCATTAGCCAAGAGTTCCAAGTAGACTCTGGAAAACAATCCTCTCCCAAGTTGGAGCCAGATTATGAGGGTGTATGAGAAGCATGATCGCTTTGGACTTGGTTATCGTCCTACTTCTCGTCACCCAGCTGCGAGGGGAGGTAAGAAGTTCAACCCAGTCAGATTCAGTAGTGCAGACTATTAATTGGATTCTTCTATAGCAGTAGTAGATGGGGAAAGCTCCAGCCAGTGTGTTGTCTTTGGTCTCATTTACAAGTGTCCTTCGGGATTTAAGCTTGACAACTGGACCTCTACTGTAGTTCTTGTGGTTTTCTCGGAAGAAATGTAATGCATTTTGTTTTTTCTTGTCCCTTGCCTTCTCCTAAGGCATGTGGATAGCTTGTAAGGGCCTCCTTTGTTTTTAAAAAACATTATTCAATCAATGAAAGGCAATTTTTGCACTCAAAATCATGATCCATTTTCTTTCTATTATTTTACTTTTCACTAAAAAAAATGGCAAAAGTTTCTTTTCTTTTATTTTTTACATCTTTTTCAAAAAACACATTCTAAAAATAAGCTCATAACATGCAGAGCAAATGATTCCACTGAAAGAAACATTGCTGAAGTTCGATGTAAACCTGAGTTTCCAATTAACCAAGCTGAAGACAATGGTGAGGAAGATTGTGAAATGCCACATGAACTTGACAGACTTCTTGAGCATAAGGAAAAATAGATTCAGTCGCACTAAGAATAGTTAGAGGTGATCAATTCAGGTTCCGAGGAGGTCAGAAAAGATGTCAAGAATGGGGCGTCCCTCGTCGAGCATGTACACCGTGAGTTGGTAGAGTTACTTCGTGAGTAAGTTGTTATCTTTGCATGGTCTTATCAAGATATGCTTGGTTTGGATACCAATATTGTTGAACATTTCCTACCGCTCAAGCCCGAATATCCTCTGGTTAAGCAAAAGCTTCCTAGAACCAGACCCGACATGGCACTGAAGATCAAGGAAGAGGTTAAGAAGTCGTTTGATGTTGGTTTCCTAGCTATCATTGAATATCATTAATGGGTTGCCAATACTGTTCCAGTTCCAAAGAAGGATGGGAAGTTTCAAATGTGTGTAGACTATCATGATCTTAACAGAGCTAGTGTTAGTTGGCCAATTTCGACCTGAATAGCATAAAGCCAGGTCGACCAATAGGAGGTCGAAAATGGAATTGACGAAAGGGGAAAAACCAAGAGAGTTGGGTTGATGAAGGAAGTGATTCCGTCGAAGTTGAATGTCAGTTTACCATGATGAGAACTGATCGTGGGAAGCAGAAAGTGGGAAGTTACCAGCAACGTGGGTGACAGGCTCTGACACATGGCACATCATGAATGGGCTATAAACTCCTAACAGTTATTTCTTATTACTATTTAAGTAGATGTAATTTTTATTTCAAAAGTGTGTGGCATTTTTAACATTGCAATAGGAATACACTTGAAGTATCAAGTGTTAGAGACAAAAAAGTTAACTTCTTGCAAAAATGTACTTTTGCTTCCACCTTTATTTTCAAGTTATTTAACTTGTCAAGTTATTTTCATCTGCTTCGTTCATTTACATTTGTATCTTACCTTTTATCTTTCCTTACTTTTACTGCTTTTCTATTTTACAAAGCATTTCACTTATTGTTCAAGTATTCTAAACACTTTACCAACAAAACCACCATATACTTAACACACATCGGTCTAGGACTTTGTAGCCGGTCCTGCAAGTAAACATCTATAGGAGGGCTAAAGATTGTTGCGCAAACAAATTGGCACACCCAGTGGGACTCGTTGTGTTCAGTGTATATAATTACGTAGTGGCAAGATGGTGTCACCACGACCACACAAAGAAACGTCTTTGACAGGAGACACAGTCGTGTCACAAACAACCGATGTTGGTTCCCGCGTTATACCTGCGGTTTCGACTTCATATAGTGGGCCAATTCTAACACCGCGTCAGCCTCAAACGCCGAAACTGACGATGATAGGAACTTTTGGGAAATATATGCCCAGTTTTATAGTCCCCATGCACAGAAAGTTGGGAATGCCAACTGAGTTTATGGCAAGTATGCATAATATCGGTTCGACATTCGGCGAAACATCATCATCGCCATTCCCATGCTATAAGGGGTTAAGACCTTTGGCAATCTAGTTTGGTCGACCCCCGGGTTTTGAATTGTCATCTCAGTCAGTCCCAACTTTCATATCAAGTTGTGTTGCAGTCATGAGACAGTAGATGGATGAAAGTAATCATGAAATGGTCCAAATGCAGACTCAGTAAATGGGTACCATACTGAGACCTTTAATCCAGGATTCGACCCATAGTTACCAACAACTGGCAACTCAAATGACCCGAATAGGGGATTTTCTAGGGGCTCATAGAGCACAAGTTCGTCAGAACTCCCCACCTCCGCCTCGACCAGAAACCCCGATCCGACAAGAGGAAATGGTAGACGAAACGATCAAACAAGAATATCAGGAAGTCAAACAAATTCCTAGGGTGGCTCGAAGGCCCCTATTTTTTTAGTTAATAGGAACCAGGATCCCGACCATGTGGTCAGGAAGATTCGATAAGAGGCAACGACTGGGCAGCAAAACATAGAGCCTATTGTCGAGCGGATCATAGTGCAAAATGGAATAAACCCAAGCCTATAGAGGCTAGCATACTCTTCGCCTTTACTAGATTTTGTTTTACAAACAAAACTACCTAGGGGGTGGAAGGTTCCAAAATTCACCAAGTTCGCCAGAGATACTGAAGAATCTACCGTCGAACATGTTATCAGATATCAAACCGAAGCTGGCGACATAGCGAATAATAAGGATTTGAAGTTGAAATACTTTCCAAGTTCTCTTACAAAAAATGTGTTCACATGGTTTACAATGCTACCTCCATAATTCGTCCAAACATGGGCGCAGTTAGAGAGATTATTCCATGAACAGTTTTACATGGGGCAGTCGAAAATAAGTTTGAAAGAACTAGTCAACATCAAACGAAAAGCCGCTGAGTCAGTTGATCAATACCTAAACATGTTTAGACTATTGAAGGCTAGATTCTTTACTCAAGTCCCAAAGCACGAATTAGTCGAGATATCCGTAGGCGGTTTAGATTATTCTATCAGAAAGAAGTTGGATACCTAATATCTGAGGGATATGGCACAATTAATTGGCAAAGTTAGACACATCGAACACCTGAAAGTTGAAAAGACCAAAACCAGTCGATACCATAAGAAAGAGAAAGTGTCACATATCATAGTCGAGGAATACTCTTCTGAGGATGAAGAGTTTGTCGATGAAAGTAAGGCCAACGTGGCTGAACTCAAGCCTGGACCTCCTTACACGTGTAAGGTTTTAAAACCATCGAATGGGAAAAATCCCATCGAAGCAGAAAAAATAGATAAATATGTGGCAAAGACTTACACATTTGATGTATCTAAGTATGATGAGATATTTGATCAATTGGTTAAAGATGGTCAAATCATTGTTCCTCAGGGTTCAAAGGATCCCCCTCTAGAGCAGAAAAAGAAAAAGGGATTTTGTAAGTTTCATAAATTTCTTGGTCATAAAACTTACCAATGGGTTCTTTTCAGGGACTTGCTGCAAAAGGCATTGAAAGAAGGGAGGCTTCAATTTGGAGTAAGGCTAAAGATGCAAGTGGACTCCGATCCTTTTAAGATTGAAGAAGTGTTGTACTTTGAACCTCTTGAATGCATGATGGTGGAGACTATTGATGGTCTCATGGAGTCTCTGGATGTTGTGTATCTAGCTGAATCTTTTGAAGTACTAATGGTTGAAACTATTGATGTTTTCGACAAGGGAGATGAAGATGAGATGGAATTAGCTTATCCCTAAGCAGGCAAAAACCTACCAGATTTCCAAGAGAAATGTAAAGTAAGTGGGTCAAACGTGATACTATGTCCGAGGTGTAGCGTCGTGTTCGACGAGAAAGCCGATGAGAGATTGTAAGTTGACAAGAAGAAGGCATCGAAAGAGGAGAGTCCCCTCGTCCCTAGATTCGTGTTTGACAAACATGGAGCACCATGCCGAAACGAATAATGCAGGAGGTAGTTCTAGCAGCCTCGACCAAAGACTCTTCTTCCGCCATCAGATATCCCACAGGAGAAGTGGGTGGAATCGGTGAACTAGAGGGGGGGGGGGGGGGGGGGGAAGAGGCTAAAGTGGAGAGTACTAGATTTAGAAAAAGAAATAGCGATGCCAGAAAAGAAGGTCGAAGCAAGGGGCTATGTAGTTTATCCCAACTACGAGGGAAAAACCCAATGACCAGAACACAATGGAGGCATTACCAGCGGAACAAAAATGTTGGGAAGGAGGCTCCGACTTTGCAGTTGAAACCTGTCGAAACCTCTGGATAGAAGAGGCAATTCATGAAAGGAGTGTGGACAGAAAAAGGAAAGATCGTGGCTAATCAAACAATGGCCATGATTGTTGATCCTACAGGGAAGAAAGGGATGGTATCTTCCCAAAGTATGAAATGTTCGCCTCAGGTCGAAAAAGAGAAAGAGCCAGAGGATGCGCTTAAAAATAATGAGGAGAAGCCTCAATACTCCCCTCAGTCGGATGAAGGGGAACTAGAATACTTTCCCCAGTCTGATGAAGAGTTCGACGAGGACATGTACGACGATACGAATGATGACACCAATGGTGACGATTTCGTCGTTAACTGCAACATTGTATTAGTATTGCCTGTAAAATATGATATGGTATTAGAAGTCTCCAAAACAGAGGAAGACTTTATGCCAGATGAAACTGTTGGAGGATAACCATTATGCTATTATGTTATGAATAATGGTGTGGTTGAGGAGCAAAAAGCCATGTTCGAAAGACCTAGCCCAAGGATGATGTACCATCTAAAGGCTTTATTCATAAGGGCGAAGGTCGAAGGGATAACAGTGAACAAGGTATTTGTAAACGGGGGTCCAACCGTCAACTTAATGCCTTATACCTTATTCAAGAAGAAGGGGAAGTGCGACGATGATATCCGACAACACAATATGGTTCTATCCAACTACGAAGGAAAAACTAGTAATATACTGGGTGTTATCCAGGTTGATCTAGCTGTTGGCACGACCACGTGTTCAATGCTTTTTATGGTAATAAATACCAAAGCAAATTTTAACCTACTCCTTGGACGAGAGTGGATCCATGGAATAGGCGCAGTACCTTCAACTGTACATCAAAGGCTCCTAATCTGGCGGAAAGACAACATCATAGTGTAAGACCCTAATTTTGACCCTAAGATCCCTCATGGCATTATATCATTGCTCATTGCATTGCCTCAAGGATCATAACATGTTTGGCTCCTTAACCCTAGGGTTGGGACTTGTTTGAGTGTTTTGAAACCACCAAGCATGCTTGTATTATATTATTGCTTTTATTATTTTGATTACTAACCAAAAGCACAAAAATATGTCACTAATTCTTTTTGTTTTGAAGCTCAAGTGATCATGTGCTCCAATGCTCCTAGGAGGCTCCTAAGCTCAATGAAATGGCTAGATGAAGATGAGAACAAGCATGGAAATGGTCCACAAAGCTCCTAATCATCATATATGTCTCCAAAGTGTCTCAATTTTCCAATTTGATCAAGATAACCCAAAGGGCTTGAGGATTGTTTCCCAAGGAAGCCCTAATTCAACTGTGCTTTGACTGTGCCTTGTTCATGAAGCAACCTTAACCTATGATCAAATTTAATCAAGGTAAGTTATTTGATTCATTGTTTTATGAATATATGAGCCTATTTGAGGATCCTCAATCATTCATTCATCAAGATTGGAAGTTTGGCCTTGAGAAGTTGACCAGCCAAGTCATCTGACTAAACTAAGGTCCGCTGAGATATAACTTGTGATGTGTTTGTAAAATGAAGATAACCCCAAGAGAAAAAATGTTATTAAGAACCATGTGAACAACTTTCATGTTCATAAAAAATCCATTTGAAACTTTTAAGGTCATACTTCATTTCAAAACATAATAGGTCATTTTGACTGAAACCCTAATTTTGGGTCAACTTTCAAAGGACCTAACTTCCTTAATTTTTATGATTTTGAGGTGGGACCAAATGCATTGGAAATATTAAGATTTCTACTTAAAAGTTTATGTTGTACAAAATTTCATAATCCTAAAATAAATACATGTGATAATACAAAACATTATAGGTCACCTTGGACCCAAGTCATTGAATT
Source organism: Lathyrus oleraceus (assembly GCF_024323335.1). Classification (NCBI taxonomy): domain Eukaryota; kingdom Viridiplantae; phylum Streptophyta; class Magnoliopsida; order Fabales; family Fabaceae; genus Lathyrus; species Lathyrus oleraceus. The sequence continues at coordinate 512,197,386 of NC_066581.1, forward strand.
TGGAAAAGTGCCCAATATCAAATGCCCATAACTTTTTCATGAAAAATCCAAATTATGCAAAATTTGAGTCTAAATTTATCATCTTGGAAATATTTACAACTTTGATGTTGTAGGTTTTTCCATTTGAATCTTGCATCATGGAAACAGAGGGGCTTGAAGAGGCTTGCTTTTGGTGAAAATTTTCAAAAGGGTGACTTAGACATGTTTTGTACCCAAACTTTCACAGCCAGTTTTCATAAATTTCCAAATGCAAAATGAATTTTTGCCCAACATGACTTTTGTTCCTTATTTCAAGGGATTTCCAACCATTACTCACATTACTTTTTTGGACTTTCCATGTGTGAGTTTCGAAGAGCTTTCTCTTTATGTTCATTTTTGCATTTCATGTTGAAACTTCATGTGCAAGCCAATTCCACTTCAATTACACGTCCAATTCCATTTCATTTGAGTTCAGCTTGGTTTTGCACCCATTGTTGGGCCTCACATGCGCCTGTACAGGCCCATGCACCAAGGTTCAAAGTTGCCATGCACACGAGGGAATCGTGATCTCAGCCCTCTTCAGCTATAAATAAGAGTTCAATCTCATTCATTTCTCAACCTGGTGGAGACCTGAAGTGCTGCAGAATTGAAATCCCAACCATTACCAAAGGAATTTTCAGATTTTTCTCTCTTTTTCAAGCTTGAAATTCAACATCATTAGTTGATTTTCAAAGTTCAATTCCTTAACCTATCATCTCCATTACATCTCCAGAGAAAAAGCAGATCAAGATCTTGAAGAATTCGTGGCCTTAGAAGCTCCATTTCAGAGGTAGAACTTCAAACCTTTTGGATTTAGATCTTGCAATTCAATGTAATTTTCTTTGGTTTGTGTAGTTTTCTGAAGTCCTCACACTTGAGGCAGGCCATTGGTGGTCTCAATTGTTCATTTCGTGCATTTCCAGTTGACACACCATGATCTTCCATCTCACATTTCTCTCTAAATATGAAGAGTGAGGAAGATCCATGGATACAGTGGTGATGTACATCACCTGAGCTTCATTTTGATGTCCTTATTTTTTATTTTCATTACAAACTTTTTCTCTGCAAGTGGTGGCTGAAATCTGGTATCTCACCGGAGAAGATGGTGGTTTCCATCACCATCCCACGTGTATGTTTCCCAGCCCTTGGATCGTGTCTCAATGTTATAATCCTGAGCATCCATTGTGATTACTTGATTTAATGCATTATGTCACGCGTTTGACTCCAGCGTACCATGCGCCCTTGCATCTGAGCCGTTTCTCCTTGCCACGTCAATTAATGAATTTGATCTGGTGGCTGCGCTTTTTTCTATTATTCCTATTTTCTTTTAATTTCAGTTAATTCCTTTTATTTTCAAAAATTCATAAAAAATTTATTTGAAGTCACAAAAATATGAGACCAATGCCAAAGAATTTCTTGAAAAATCTAGTTTCATATGTTGATTTTTAATTATTTTTGTGACTTTATTTAATATTTTTTGTGAATTATTTGATTTTTAATAATTGTAATGCATTTTTAATTACTTTCTGATATTTGAAAAATCCAAAAATATTTTCCTAACACCTATGGATAATGATAAGTCAATGAAAAATAGTCTCATCAATTTCTTATTTGATTTGAGATTTATTTGAGATTTTAATTCATATTGTGTTATTTTTTATTACTTTTAATGGTTTTTAAATAGTTTCCGATTTCTAAAATTGTTGAGAAAATTTGTCAAAGTTTGTTTGACCATGTTAGATGTATGAGAATTTAATTGGACTTGTTGAAGTTGATTTGAACTAAATTTAAGGTTTGACCATATTTTGATTATTTTATTTTGCATTTATTTTTTATTCAAAAAAATACCAAAAAATTATGTTTGACTTGTTGACTTGTAATCTTCATTCCTTTTCTGTTTAGCATTGATTGATGATGACTTGGTTCACATTTGATCAATTGAGTTTGATACTTGAATTCTCTTTCCATCCATTTCATCTTCATCCCATTCTTTTTATCATTTGGCCAATGAGTTAATGGCTTATGGTTAGTTTTGACAAATGAGAGGTTTAACCTTCTTTGATCCAAACCAAACTCAACTTAATCCAAGATCAAGTGAGTTGTTTTGTGTCCAAGATAGGTTACTTCTTGGTCAAGCAAAAAAACCTAAAGTCCATACAAGGCCCTTCCCCTTTTGTTTTGGCATGGCAAGTTTGTGGAGCTTGGCTTACTAGTCATGATCTCTAACTTGTGTTTATTTGCCTATAGTTTTATTGACCGGCCTCAGATAGGTGTGACTACTACATTAGTCCACTTACGATTGCTTAACATAGCGCTACATTGTCTTGTGACAAACTAACATAACTTCACTAATTACTAACTTTAATTTGAGCATTTAATTTCTTGCCCTTTACTTTTAATGCCATTTATTTCTTGCCCATTTATTCATATTGCTTTTCTTTTTGCTCACTTGAGCACATATTTTATGTTTATGTCATTTTTCTTTTGCTCATTTGAGCTCATTATTGTATATAAATATATTGTTGTCTTGTGATTGTTTTGTCTTTATTTTGTGTGAACCTAATGCAAAAAGGAGAAAGGACTTAGAATTAGGACATACCTATGCATAAAGGAGTTCAAGAGCAACTAGGCCTCATGCCTTTAGAATGCTAAATTTGTTGAAGAGCAACTAGGCCTCATGCCTTTAGAATGCTAAATTTCAAAGATGACTTTAAAGGACTTCTCATCTAAACTTATTCTTTGTCCATTCCCCTTATTGTGTTGTGAACTTTTGATGTTTGCTCTTGTGTGATAGGGATTCCATCTTGAGATAGTAAAAAGGACCATTGTCATGAGTAGCCAAGTTAAGAGAGACAAGCCAAATGGAGATCATAGAAGCTTGAATCCAAATTGTTTGATTGCTTGATTATGTGCTAAGTCCAAAGAAAAAGAGCATCTTGAATCATCTCTATGATTCCAAGAAAAGGAACTCTAAGGGTTTATATTTCCTCTCTTATCTCTGTATGCTTTAGGACTAGCCCTTCTCTTCTTCTCCCCACTCTAACCAAGCCAAAATCTTCTCTTGCAAACTTTGATTTTGTTTCAAACTAGACACCTAGGCCTTATGCCTTTGACTTTTCAAAATCACTTTCATTAATACTCATTATGAATGAATCTTAACCCAACTTTGACTTTATTTTGTAAATAAATAAATTTGTAAATATAACTCACTTCAAGTTGCTTTTTGTGGTTCCAATGGACACCTTTGTCAAAACTTTTCAAAAACACTAGTCATAGATTTGAGTTATCATAGTGGTTGATGTAAATCTCACCTCATCCTTAGTGATTGGATTATAAGTCTTCCATACTTATTATAGGGTTAACCCCTCACTAGTATGTTGAAGCCTTCCTCACATGGTGGATCGTTGGTTTAGGTTGAGTTTTCTCCCTTTGATAACAAAAGACCTTAAGGCTTTTGATCAAATCAATTCACCAAATTTTATGATTTTTACCCCAAACTACGAGGTTTTGATCCTCCTTTGTGATGGTACGTAGGCAATGGGTTCATCCACTCAAACAACAAAATTTGTAAATATAATCTATTCTCTTCTCATCCCTCCAATCTTTTGTACAAATCTTTTCACAAATACCAACCTACAACACATATTTGCAAAAAGGGTTCCCTTAGAGTACTAAGGATGTTTTGGGTGCGTAAAACCTTCCCATTTCATAACCAACCCCCTTACCTAGATCTCTGACATTTTTATTAGTTTTTTATTTGATAAAACTTCTTGGCTTTTGTTCGCTTTTTAGCCTTTCCTTTGGACAAATAAAAGTGCGGTGGCGACTCGAATTGTATGTTTACTTTTGGTTTAGTCAATAAACCTAAAGGTAACGAAAACCCCGCTACACATAGAAAGCATCAAAGTTGACCAAATTTATTATAGGGTTGGTGAGGCTAAGGGCTCAAAGAAATATTTCGACAAGCATTTGGCGAACATCGCACCTCGTGATGACGAATCAGGGTCCTATACTTCAATCAACACTGGTCGCATGTTGAACCTCGATCCCGACCACAGATTCATATGGGATGCTGAAGAAGAAATGGAGCCAGAGATGGTAATTCCACCCATGGGATGGCCTGCAGTCGATGGAGATGACTGCTGAGTCAAAATCTTTGGCTCGAATTTCAGCATATTTGGCTGAAAACAAAAGAAAATCGGCCCTAGAAGGGGAGAGACTTCAGAACTTAGCTCTCGAAGCCAAAGGGGGAGAAGATGGTCGACAAGACCAAACAACAGCTTTAGAAAGCTGAAGGCTTGATTGCATCTATGATAATGAGCCTTTGGGGTTTGAGAAAAACCCATTGAATGAGTTGTAGAAAATGCAAGCACAAGACCCACTCAAAGAAATTGATATAGGAGATGGAGTCACCAAAAGACCAACATACATAAGTACTAGAGTTGGGTCAAATATGAAAGGTAAACTAATCGAAGTGTTGAGATAATACATAGATTTTTTCGCCTGGAACTAAAGTGAAATACCTGGTCTAGATCGAAGTATGGTGGAGCACCGATTGCCTATTCAACCTGGGAAAAGGTCAATAAAGTAACATCCTTGACGATTTGCTCTAGAGGTCACTATAAAGATTAAGCAGGAGATCGAAAGACTCCTTAAAAGTCGGTTTATCAGAACTGTAACTTATGTTGAATGGTTAGCTAATATAGCACATGTTATTAAGAAAAATAGAACTCTCAGAGTCTTAATATATTTTAGAGATTTAAATAATGCTACTCCAAAAGATGAGTATTAAATTCCTGTGGCAGAGATGCTAGTCGATTCAGCCGCAGGCTTCGAATACTTGAGTATGCTTAATGGCTATTCTGACTATAATCAAATGCTCATAGTAGAGGATGATGTCCCCAAGATGGCGTTTCGATGTCCTGGAGCTTTGGGGACATATGAATGGGTTTTGATGTCGTTTGGTTTAAAAAACGCTGGAGCAACCTATCAAAGAGCCATGAATGCTATATTCCATGGTTTCATTGAAAATTTTATGCAGGTATACATTGATTATATTGTGATAAAATCCTCATCAGAAAATGATCACCTATGACGCTCATTTGAGAGAATGAGAAAATATGGATTAAAAATGAATCCATTAAAATGTGTTTCGTGGTACACAAGAAAGGCATCGAGATCAACCAAAACGAGACAAAAGCAATTTTGGATCTCAAGCCTCTGTCGACAAAGAAACAACTTCGGTCTTTGTTGGGGAAGATAAACTTCTTGAGAAGATTCATATCGAATCTAAGTGGCAAGACGAAGGTTTTTTCGCCACTCCTCAAGATAAAGAAGGAAAGTGATTTTCACTGGGGATAAGAGCAACATGAGGCTTTCGATGCCATCAAAGATTACCTCACAAAGTCTCCCATTTTGTTACCTCCCAGTAGGAATAAGAATATGGGTTTATATATTCCTGCGTTGAATACGACCATAGGAAGTATGTTACCTCAAGAGGATGTCAGTGGGGTCGAAAGACCCATATACTACCTCAGTTGAATTTTGATAGATGCTGAAACTAGGTACAATATGATTGAAAAATTGTGCATATGCCTGTACTTATCATGTATGAAATTAAAGCAATATATAAAACCAGTTGATGTTTATGTTTCGTCTTATTATGATGTTATTAAACATATGTTGTATAAACCCATTATTCATAGTCTAATTGGGAAATGGGCGCTAGCATTAATAGAATTTTCTTTATCGTATAAGCCTTTGAGGGTTATGAAGGGCCAGATAGTAGCAGATTTTATCGTGGATCATGCCATAGTCAAACCTTCACTAGACATGGTTAACACGAACCCTTGGCGGTTATATTTCAACGGGTCAAGCCACAAGAATGGAAAATGAGTTAGGGTATTAATATTATCCCTACAAGACATTCCGACGAAGTTCAAATGTAAAGTCGATAGAAAATGTTCCAATAACAAAGCAGAATACGAAGCCCTAATAACTGGCCTTAAAATCCTAAGAGATTTAGTGGCCAAGAAAGTAGAGGTTAGGGGAGACTCAGAATTGGTGATTAGATAAATCACACGAGAATACAAGTGAATTAAAGAAAATCTGTTGATGTATTTCGCAATGGCGACGCAACTATTGGAATGCTTTGAGGTCGTCAGTATTACACATGTGCCAAGGATGAAGAACCAAGAAGCCAAAAAATTAGCACAAATCGCCTCTAGGTACAAGGTATAGAAATAAAAACTTAAGGATTTTATTGAGATTAAGGAAAAGATGGTGTCGAACGTCCCGTCGTCACCTAATATGGCAATCCCAAAAACTGGGGGGGGGGGGGACTCCGACAGTAGCTTCAGCTGTGACGAATGTCTCGAAAATTTCGAAAATTTTGCAAGACACGAAGTTTTTGCCATTGACAATTTGTCCCAATCAGATTGGAGGAGACCAATCATAGAGTACTTGGAAAATCCAGTCGGAAACACTGACATGAAAATCAAGTACATGGCTTTAAGTTATGTATGCTTGGGAAATGAGTTGTTGAAGAAAACTCCAGAAGGAATATTGCTCAAGTGTCTTGGAAATACATAAGCTTACTTGGCCATATCTAAAGTACATAGTGGAGCCTATGGGGCACATCAGGAAGGCCATAAGATGAAATGACTTCTATTCTGACAAGGCGTTCATTGGCCCAGTATGTTAAAAGATTGTATCGAGTTCACCAAAGGTTTCCAAGAATGTCAGTTGCACGCGAGCGTCCAACACGTACCAGCAAGTGAGTTGCATGCAATTATCAAGCCTTGGCCTTTTCGGGGGTGGGCGTTAGATGTCATCGGTGAAATTCGACCGACCTCATCGAAACAACAAAAGTTTATCCTAGTCGGAATAGACTACTTTAAAAAATGGATAAAAGTTATCCCTTTGGTAAAAGTGGATCAAGAGGTTGTGATCAAATTCATTCCAAAATACATCGTATATAGGTTTGGGATTCACGAAACCATTACCACGGATCAAGGTTCAGTTTTTGTGGGACAAAAGATGCAAGAATTTTTCATAGAAACAGGCTTCAAGTTGGTGACTTCTACACCTTATTACGCCCAAGAAAATGGCCAAGTTGAGGTAACCAACAAAGTGATAATTAGTTTAATCAGAAAACATGTTGCCAAGAAACCTAAGAATTGGCACAAGACACTAGACCAAATTTTGTGGGCTTGTCGAACATCCCCAAAAGAGGCAACGAATCCGACGCCTTTCCGTTTGACATTTGGGCACGATGTTGTGTTACCAGCAGAGATCTGTTTACAATCAGTCAGGGTGCAACGCCAGAATGATATCCAGTCAGAATAGTATTAGGAATTGATGTTCGACGAACTGACTAATTTAGACGAAGAGAGGTTGGCCGTAATTGACGTATTGATACAACAAAATGCGCGTGTGGCTAGAGTGTGCAACATAAGGGTTAAAACGAAAACATTTGTAGTAAATGATTACATTTGGAAAGTAATTCTACCTATGGATCAAAGAGATCGAACCTTAGGAATATGGTCTCCAAAATGGGAGGGACCGTTTCAAATAATCCGAACGTTTACGAATAATGCCTATGAAATTTAGGAGCTAGGCATGGATTGAAGGATCTTAATGGTAAATGGAAAATATTCGAAAAATATAAACCTATGCTACAAGAGATTCAAATCTAAACATAGTGAAAATATTCATTAATTGTCTAAAAAAAAGCCAGGATGGCATACAAAGTGGTCCACCGACCTTACAAGGGCCACTACAAAAAGAAAAGTCAAGAAAGAAATCTAGATTTAAAGTCCTAAAAAAAGGTCGTCTCATGACCGATTCGGCTGTCAATAAGGCTTTTCTTCCCTCGCAACTGCTTAATATTGGCCTCGATCTTAAAGGCCTTTTCTCTATGTGAAATACCTTTTAGAACTTCATGGTCGACGACATCTTGAGTAGGAAGCGGTTTGGTTGTATCTAAAGAAGCTTTTTGTGCTTCCACTTCAACAAATCTTCCTATTAGGTTCAGCTATTTGAGTTTGATAGTCCGAAATTTGTTGATTGAAGGCTTGTTGTTGGTTGAGACGCTCTTGTTTCTTTGCCTCAAAGTCACTGAGTTTTTTCTCACACGCTTCACTAAAATACCACTCAAGCCTCATCTCGTTGATCTTGGTCCTGATCAGAAAATCAACATTTCGACGAAGGGCAAGATCCTTGACCAGTTGGGTAAAGAAAGCTTCAAACTCTATCAAGTATTTGACAGCCGGGGCAAGAAGCTCATGAAGGGAAAGTTTGTCGAGAAGCTTAAAGATGTCGCACGCTAGACCTTCTTCTTCTTCGAGGATAGTTAAGAATTCACGCTCAAACAGATAATCTTTTAGCCGTTGAAGTTTAAGTGTGACTGTGACATCTATCTCTGGCGAAGGTACAACGGTCGAATAAGAAGGCTGGGTCTTAGTCAAAACTTGACGAAGTTGCTGCAACTTCCTCAAATCTTTTACCGGATTCTATTGCTTCATAGCCAGAACCTCTTCCGGAGTCAAAGTACTGGTAGAGATTCCTTTACAAGTAACAATCGAAGGGGCTTGAGTTTGCTGTGCAGTGAGATGTTGTTGAGCCTCAGGCGATACGCTTTGAAACTCGTCTTGTTTTTGAGATCTCAAGATAGCCTCATCTGCTTCATTGTCGACCCTTGCTTCAACTACGGGCTCAACTAGAGTCGAATCAGTCACATGTTCCTAGAATCAAGAAGTCAGAACCCACATCGGAGAATAAATTCGTGAGTTGGTAAAATAAAGAGAGACAAATACCTAAGAAGCCACGTGTGATGGAGAAATAGGAGGACTTCTTTCTAGACCATGAGGGGCAAAGACCTCACTAAGATCATCTGGAACGACGATCTTAATGGTCGAATGAGCGACTCTTGAGGGGGGTTTCTTAGCTTAGACTTTCTTTTTTCATGCCAGAGTAGGTGGAGTAGCCGGTGGCACTTTCGATGTTGGAAAGATGTGTGAATGCACACTGCCATCGAAGTCTTCATTATCGATCAAATGCACCTCTTCAGGATCCTGAGTCATAAGACAAGTGAGAGGGTGGCAAAATTATTAAAAAACAAAGCCTAATGAAACACTAACACTAACACTAAGTACCTTCGGCTTCGGAGTCGATGACGCCCTTTACCTCTTGGAAGATTTGCCAGGGGCTGGGTCAGTTGTTAGAACCCTTTTTCGACCTTGACAACAGGAAAAGGAGTGGTTATTTTTGCTCTCTATAAATAAAGGAAAGGTGAAAGAACAATAGTTACCTTTTTTGTTGGGACTTCGTCAACATTGGTAATTTGTATTATTGCGTCGGGAACATCAATAGACGGTGGTGGAGGCGGCATTTCGCCAGTGAGAGTGGAAAAGGCATCAATCATATGTTGAAGGAAAATATCACTAGAAAAAGCTTGACGTTGGTAGTCGGACCACCATTTTTCGAAGTCGGTGGTTGTCAAAAAAGATTGTTGGAACTTAAACACAGGTAGTTCAAGGCGTTGAGTGGACTTGTGGAAACGCAGGCAGACTTTATGGTCATCAGCGTTTAATGATCGACCATACCATACCATGTCAGTCGAATGTGACACCAGAGGTTTTAGTAACATTTGACTAAGGCCGAATTGGCGAGCCACCCGGTTGGGTTGGTAACTCATGAAGCCATACCCCTCCGACCCCGCTTCGATCCTAAAGGATAGTAGCATAGGGGTCAAAAACACCCTCCACACAACACTTGATTGCGCTGCAACTTGAGGGGAGTCACCTGGGAAAGGATTCTTAAACAATTTTGGACCAAAGCTTCGGGCCACGAATGGAGCCATACCTGGAGCAAAGTTGTCGGCCTCAATGAACATATTGAGGTACTTCATGAAAAGATGTTTGTTGCGGGTTTCTTGGCATTTCATCAGGGCAAGTCTTGATCTTTCGATTAGTCGATCCTCATTTAAATGCATTATGCACTCCGACACCGGATAACCAACTGATATTCGAAAGTGGCATTCAGCCAATGTTGCAAAAGCCACATAGGACCTAGCAAGTTCATGGCCTTGGTAGTCGAATGAATGTATTTTAATTTTAGGTTTACAAGCCCTAAGGAGTGGTACAGATGTAAGACCCCAATTTTGGCCCTAAGATCCCTCATGGCATCATAACATTGCATTTGCAAAGCCTCAAGGATCTTAAGCATCTTGGTTCCCCTTGCCTTTGGGTGGGACCTCTTGTGAGTGGTTTGAGATCACCAAGCATGCTTGAATTGTATATCATTGCTTTTCTCATTTATTATTTACTAACCAAAAGCACAAAAATATGTCACTAACATTTCTTGTTTGTAGCTTGAGCAATCACAAGGTCTAAAGAGCTTCTAGAAGATCCTTTGTACAATGATAAAGTCAAGAGGAGATGAAAGCAAGCATGGTAATGGTTACCAAAGCTCTCATCCATCAAATATGCCTCTCAAGTATCTCAATTCATCATTTGGATCAAAGCAAGTCAAAGGGTTTGAGGTTTGTTTCCCAAGGAAACCCTAATTCATCTGTTCATCAACTGTGCCTTGCTCATGAAGCAACCTCAACCCATGGTTAAATACAATCAAGGTAAGTTCTTTAATCCACTATTACATGCATATTTGAACTTATTTGAGTGTCCTCAATCATCATTTCATCAAGATATGAGTGATGGGCTTGAGAAGTTGATCAGTCAATTCATCTGACTATTTTGAAATACACTGAGACCTAACTTTTTATGTGTTGGTCAAATGGAGATGATCCCAAGATAAAAAATGTTCTTAAGGACAATATGAACAACTTTCATGTCCATAAAAAATTGATTTGAAGCTTGGAAGATCATCATCCACTCCAAGACATTATAAGTCATTTTGACTGAAACCCTAATTTTAGGTCAACTTCCCAAGAACATAACTCATTCATTTTTTATGATTTTAAGGTGGAACCAAATGCATTGGAAATATTATTGTGTCTACTTCAAATGTTATGTTGAGAAAAATTTCAAAATCTCAAAAGAAATACATGTGATAATGCAAAACATTATAGGTCACTTTGGGCCAAATGCATTGAAATGGAAAAAAGTCCAACTTCAAGTGCCCATAACTTCTTCATTAAAAATCCAAATGATGCAAAATTTAAGTCCAAATTGATTGTCTTGAAAAGATATACAACTTTGATGTTGAAGATTTGGAGCTTGCATCATTGAGACAGAAGGGCTTGAACATTGGCCAAATTTGGAAACTTCACTCATGCATGTTTTGCACCCTACACTTTAAACTCAAAATTCACTAATTTCCAAGGCCCAATTGAAATTTTGATCAACATATCATTTGTTCCTTATGCAACAAGCTCTCTAACCATTACTCATGAGGTAGCATTTGGAGTTTGGAAGCACCATTTTCGAAGGCATGAAGATTTAGTGCATTTTGGGAAATTCAATTCAAATTGCCATGCATGAGCTGTTTATACTTCTTGTACACGTCCATTTGCAATTCACATGAACTCAGCAGGTCATTTCAGTGTTCATTGGGCCTTCCACATGATCACACAAGCCCATGCAATGAAAAATCCATTTGCCACGCACACGAGTAAACTCATGCGCTCAACCCTTTCCAGCTATAAATACATGTGCTATGCTTCATAATTCTCCAACCTAAGGGCGCCTGAAATGCTGCAAGAGTGAATCCCCAACCATACCAAAGGAACAAAATTCATTTCTCTTCAAAAATTCAGATCTGAAATTCAATTGCATTTTGTTGAATTTTCAGATCTAAAATTCCTAGACCTTCATCATTTGATCTACTGAAATTCTGTTTTGCAAAAGGAACCAAGGAAAGGGACTCAAATCTTCATACTCCAAAGGTTTTGATCAACTGTTTTTTGCTTTGAATCTCTTTATACTTTGATCCATTGGCCTTGATATTGTGTTGTTTGAAGTCCTCTCAATAGAGGCATCATTATTGAGTGCTTAATTGTTGAAATCGAGCAAGTTCAGTTGAACATCACCAAACTTCCATCTCTGATTTCTCTCTTAATAGGAATCTAGAGTGGAAGTGAGTGATATAGGAGTGATGTACATCACTTCACCTTTCGAATGGTACCTGGATCGTCCATTTTATTGAGCATTTGAATCTCTGCATTTTTTGACCTTCGCCGGAGCTCACCGGAGAAGACGGTGGCGCTGGCCACCGTCTCATTGCCAGATCAATTGTGAGCCCTTGGATCTCTTTTCCAGTTTGAATCCTGGCGCTTGGATGTTATGACTTTATTTAATGTATTGTACTTCTCAGTTGACTAATGACTATGGTACGCGCGCACTCCTGATCCATTGGATGTTGCCACGTCAATTAATGAAGTCATCTAACGCTTCCTGATTTTTGCCATTTTCTAAATTTCTGTTTTATTTTCTTTAATTCCATTTTATTTCAAAAATTCATAACTCTCTCATTTTAATTCCAAAAAATATGGGACCAATTGCATTATTTTTCTTTTAATTTCTAGTTTCTAAAAATGATTTTTAATATTTTTTATTTTATCATTTGATATTTTTTAATAATTTTCTCTTTTCCGATTATTTTTAATTCATTTTAAATAGTTTTTGATATCCAAAAAATACAAAAATATTTTTCTAACCTCTTTGAATGATGATGGATCTATGAAAAATATTCTCATCAATTTATTAATTTATTTGAGATTTATTTGAGATTTTAGTTCAATTAGGTTATTTTTATTCAGTTTTAATTGATTAAAAATAGTTTCTGACTTTTAAAAATGCTGAAAATTCTTGTCAAACTTTGTTTGACCTTGTTGAACTTGGGATAATTCACTTGGACTTTTCAAAGTTGATTTGAGGTGATTTTGAAGTTTGACCTTCTTTTAATATTTTAATTCAAGTTTATTTTCAAATATTAAAAATGCCAAAAATATTTTGTTTATTTCTTGACTTCCAGTTTTCATCTCATTTCTGATTTTATGGTTTGACCTTGATCTTCCCTATCTTTGGTCAACATTTATGGATTGGTACATTCCTTTTCATTTGATGCATTTTATTTTCTTCTTTTCCATTATCCATCTTCTTCTTCTTCTTCTTCTTCTTCTTCTTTTCTTTTTGATCAATGAGTTAAAGGTTGATAAGTTAGCATTGATTAGGGAGGTTTAATCTTCCTTGATTTAAATATAATTCATCTTGATCAAATGATCAAGTGAATGGCTTTGCATTAAGGATAGATTGCCTTCTAAATCATGCAAAGGACTTAAACCAATACAAGATCATTTCTCTTCCTTTTTTGGCATGACAAGTTGCTGGAACTTGGTTCACTAATCAAGACTTCTAACTTGTGTTGTTGCCTACATTTTTATTGACCGGCCTCAGATAGTTGTGACTTCTACATAAGTCCAATTACGATTGCTTAACATAGCGCTAAATTTGCCTTATGGCACACTAACTACTAACACTAACCATTAACAATTAACATTTACTTTTTACTCTTTACTTTTATGCAATTTACTATTCTTGTACATATTATTCATTTGCTTTTTCCTTTGCTCATTTTGAGCACATGTTTATGTTAATGCAATTTGCCTTTTGCTCATTTGAGCACATAATTGTGTATATATTATTGTGCTTGTGTTTGGTTTTGATTGTTGTGGACTAAATGAAAAAGAAATGGACAAATGGACTTAGTTTCTAGGACTTTCCCTATGCAAATTGGAGTAAAAGGATCTTGATGTGAAGATGGATTAGAAGGACCAAACCTCTAAACTCACTCTTGTCCATTCTTGAGTTGTTTCATAAAACTTTTGATGTGTGTGCTCTTGTGCTAGGGAATCCTATGAGAGCTCAAATTGAAGAACCATTGCCATGTTTATCCCAAGTGAAGGATACAAGATGCATTGAGGATCTCCTAAGAGACTTTGTTTGATTGTTGCTTGAGCTCATTATTATTTTGCTTGCATATTCCAAAGGATGGGAGCTACTTGGATCATCAATATGATCTCAAGAGAGGAACTCCATTTGTGGTCTTGTTCTCTTATCCCTTATCTCTTGTTTGTCTAGGACTTTAGCCATTCTTCTTCTTCCCTCCACTCTAACCCAAGCCAAAACTTTTGAGCAAACATTTAACACTTCTTTTCAACCATTAGAAACTTAAGCCCTATGCTTTTGATTTTCAAACTTTGTTTTCATAACACTTATTTTGAATTGAATCTTTAAGTCAACTTTGACCAAATTTTGTACATACTTTTCAAAGTTAAATATAACCCATTCAAATGTCTTTTTGTGGTTTCAAAGGCCACTTTCTTAAGCAAATTTTTTATAACCTTTAGCTATTAGGTTTGAGTTATCCTTGAGGTAGATGTAATGCTCACCTATATCCTTAGTGATGGACAATGAGTCTTCCATGCTTATTATAGGGTTAACCCCCTCACTAGCATGTTGAAGCTATCCTCACGTGGTGGATTTGTGGTTTTTAGGTTGAGTTTTATCCCTTGGATAACAAAAGACCTTAAGGCTTTTAAACCAATCAATCCACCAACTCATTTTGAGATTTTTACCCCGAACTACGAGGTTTTCATCCTAATCTTTTTTTAAGATGGTACGTAGGCAATGGGTTTATCCATCCAAACACAAAATGTAAATAAGCTTGTATATTCTCTTCTCATCCCTTCAATCATGTTTGCACAAACAAATTTTCACAAAAATACCAACCTTACAACAAGTATGAAAAGGGCTCCCTAGGAGTACCTAGAATGTTTTGGGTGCTTAAAACCTTCCCATTGCATAACCAACCCCCTTACCCCGATCTCTGACATTTTTACTAGTTTTTGATTTGATAAAACTTTTAGGTTTTTGTTCGCTTTCTAACCATTCCTTTGGATAAATAGAAGTGCGGTGGCGACTCGACTTGTATGATTTACCTTAGATTTAGTCAATATCTCTAATGGTAACGAATACCCCGCTACAGAAAAGTGGCGACTCTGCTGGGGATCGAACGCAGAATCTCTGGTTGGTGCTCATATGACTACCAAAGGTGGAATTCAAGGTCTCCCTTCTGAGTTCCTCATTGCTCAAGCTACTATGTATGGGAAGGCCATGAGTGAGGACACCTTTGAAGCCATATTTGTACTTCTCATCTATGGGCTAGTGTTGTTCCCCAACATCGACAAGTTTGTGGATGTGAAACGCTATTAGGATTTTCTCTACTCTTAATCCCGTTCCGACTCTGTTGGGTGACACTTACTTTTCTTTGCATATGAGGAATGCAAAGGGTGGTGGTGCCATTGTGTGCTGTTTGCCTCTGCTGTACAAGTGGTTTATTTCTCACTTGCCGCAGGCGATCGCCTTCAAGAAAAACAAGGGACGTCTACGAGACTTATGTCTCTCACTAATGATGATATCTTCTAGTACAACCGTGTGTATGATGGTGTGCAGATTATTGACTCTTGTGGTGAATTCTCCAATGTGCCTCTTCTTGGTACATGTGGTGGGATTAACTACAACCCTATTTTGGCACGTCGTCAGCTTGGGTTCCCCCTAAAGGATAAGCCCAATAACATTCTGTTAGAAGGTGTGTTCTTTCAGGAGGGTAAAGATCCCCAAGGCTTGAAGGGCAGGATGGTCCGCGCTTGGCGCAAGATCCATAGGAAAGGAAGGAAGGAGCTAGGACCAAAGAATTATATTGCTTTGGAACCTTATACTTCTTGGGTTAGGAGGAGAGCTGCTGAATACCTCATGCCTTACGAGTATCCGAGACCTACACATTTGGTTGTGGTTGGGCCTTCAACCCTCCCTGACCAAGGAGTAGAGGAGTTGAGAGGCGAAGACCGTTCACGTGCTTGGATCCGTGAATGAGAAGAGTTGCTTCAACAGATTAAGAAGAAAGATGCTTTGATAGAGTTCCTCGAGCATCAGGTTATTGATGATCCTAATGATGCGTGGACTTCTCTACTTCCTCAGTCTTCCAGGTTTTGGAAGAGGAAGTACGATCGACTCGCCAAGGAGAAGGCAGATATGGAGGCAGCTTACGAGGAGGAGGTGAAGAGGCTTCGTGCATCTTATCTTCCAGTCTCTCGAGCTTTAGATGATTGTTTCTAGGGATCCATAGGATGATCATTTTCCTTCTCTCTTGTATTTGGTTACCAATGCTGTACTTCTTTGATGTAAAGACATTTCCCATATATTATTGATATTGTATTTCCATATGTGACAACTGTTTAATATTTCCAACGTTTGCAAATAGAACTCTAAAGTTCCTTTGATAATAAAAACAAATCATATGCACAAGCATTGCATTCATCATGTACATAAGCAGGTTTTGCTCCAGGCTTCTTGTCCTATGGTCTAACTCTGTGTTCTTCATTTATTTTGAAGACAAGCTGACTCACCGGTATTACACCAGAGCCAACTCTTCGAAACTGATGGATCATTTAGAACAAGAGAACCGTGAGCTGAAGGAAGAAGTAGCCAGGTTGACTGCCCTGATGGAGTCATTCATGGCTGCCTAGAGCCAGTCTTCTCCAACACCCTTAACTCCTCCCCAGAGGACAGTCATTTATGAGATCGTGACTTCTATTGTGCCTGCTGCAACATCCCATTTTGCGCCATCCATGCCGGCCGGGTTCCCGTGGGGAATGCCCGCCAATTTCATGCCAGAAGGTTTCGCTCCTACTCTTGCTTCTTTGCCGGCATCTAGCCCGGTCATTTTAGTGCCACCTCCCGTTGTGCACACATTACCAAGAGTTGAAGACA
The DNA here is from genome assembly GCF_024323335.1 of Lathyrus oleraceus. Classification (NCBI taxonomy): domain Eukaryota; kingdom Viridiplantae; phylum Streptophyta; class Magnoliopsida; order Fabales; family Fabaceae; genus Lathyrus; species Lathyrus oleraceus. The sequence goes on from NC_066581.1 coordinate 512,214,194, forward strand.
CCATCTACCATTCTGAACCATCCGAAGGTCCAGATGTTTATGAGAAGATGGATGACATGAAAGATCAATTCCTTGAGCTTCGCAAGGAACTGAAGACTCTGAGGGGGAAGGACCTCTTTGGTAAAAGTGCTGTTGAGTTGTGCCTTTGCAGTAGGAATACACTTGAAGTATCAAGCGTTAGAGAGAAAAAAGTTAATTTTCTGCAAAAATGTACTTTTGCTTCCACCTTTATTTTCAAGTCATTTAGCTTATCAAGTTATTTTCATCTGTTTCGTTCATTTACATATGTATCTTGCCTTTTATCTTTCCTAACTTTTACTGCTTTTCTGTTTTGCAAAGCATTTCACTTATTGTTCAAGTATTCCAAACACTTTACCAACAAAATCACCATATACTTAACACACACCGGTCTAGGACTTTGTAGTCGGTCCTGCAAGTAAACCTCTATAGGAAAGCTAGAGACTGTTGCGTAAACAGCGAGTCCAAATGATGACTTTCCTTTGCCTCATATTGATGTTTTGGTAAACAACACAACTCAGCACTCAGTATTTTCTTTCATGGATGATTTTCAGGGTATAATCAAATCAAGATGGCTCTAGAAACGCCTGAAAATGGATTGGTTAAAGCGAATGTAAGCCAGAATAAAGGGCTTCGACATGACCCAATCCCAAATAGGGAAGAAATGGAATTCGTGGCTCAAGCCAAACCAAGAACCCTGATGGTTCACGGGAACCAGGATGCATATCAAGTCCTTTGAAATGTTCAACATAATAACTTTGCTGGGAACAATAACATAACAAGTGTGGTCGAACAGATCTTGTCCTAGAGTGGCCTCAATATGGGCCTCCATAGGCCTAACTTCATATCTCCTTTGTCAGAATACGTTCGACAAACAAAATTATCCAAGGGTTGGAATGTACCCAAGTTCACTAAGTTCGCTGGCGACATGAGTGAGTCAATGGTTGAGCATGTCCCTAGGTATCAAACTGAAGCAGGAGACACAATAAACAACAAGAATTTAAAGATAAAGTATTTTCCAAATTCTCTTACAAAAAATGCCTTCACCTGCTTCACTATATTACCTCCACACTCTATCCAAACATGGAGTCAATTGGAGAGGTTGTTCCATGAACATTTTTACATTGGCCAGTCAAAAATAAGTCTGAAAGAGTTGGCTAGTGTTAGGCGAAAAATCCATGAGTTTATGGATGATTATCTCAACAAGTTTAGACTTCTTAAAGCAAGGTGTTTACGCAAGTCCCTGAACACAAACAGGTCGAAATGGCTACTAGGGCCTATGAAGGAGAATTGCCATCCAAGGCGCAGCGGAATTTAAAAATTTCTCCATTTAGTGATCCTTACGAATGGGCATGATCAGTGATAGAATCGTTACCTCTTGTGGCGATTCAAACCTTTGGTGCAGATCTCTGATAATGATCAAAACCTTTGATACAAATCCACGGGGCGATCACGAACGTTGAACGATGACAACGTCTCTACTCAGTCCACACGAACGGATTCCTTCAATCGCAGTGCTAGCTATTATGAATGAAGGCTTTGAGTGAGAGAAAGAGGGAAACAAAATTCCAAGTCTCTACTTGAATTTCTGTCTGAGTGAATTGGAGTGACAATGCTTCTACCCAAGGGGTTCTATTTATAGAACCACTTGTGTGGGCTTCAAGCTAAAAAGCCCACTAAAGTGTATTTTGGCCCATATCTTATAATATGCCCAAAATCACTTAAGTATTTGGTACCTTACCATATTTTGTCTCCCACTTAAGTGCACCGTACCTTACGGTGTTCCTTAGTTACTCTATCTCTCATCAATCCGTCCTTTGTGTGTGACCCTATAGGTTTTCGCGGCGTTGGCAATTATATTAAATCACGCATTTAACATAATAAACAGTGAGCGGTATCTAGCAACACATCACTGCTACCCAAGTCACGAAAATGTCACGTGATCTGACAAAACCTCCTGTGATAATAATTATGTGTATAATTACCCCTTTGCCCTTATGTCTATATTGAACACAAGGTATAGACCGTGTCACCCTTGTCTAGTTCAATATTGGGCCCATAGACATTTATCCTGTTACGCAGGATTGGCAAATTCCATCTAGGACACTCATGTCCCTCAGCATGCTTTGTGGAGTACTCATCAACTGTCTTTATGGTCATCCAGTTACGGACAACGTTGGATCAGCAATAAAGCACTCAACTCCACATCTAGGATCCATAGTGGTTTCAGGTCGAAGAGTGGTATACACTATTATCACCATGAGAATAACTTATGACACTTTGCATAACTTTCTATATAGTATTCTCATAGCGGTCCAATCTGGTATAAATATTACTCCTAATATTCATACCTATGTTTAAGACTTGATAACTCTTTATCCATGATCCATGAGATGTGATCATCAGTCTACAAACATAATAGTCTTAATGCTTTAATGTTATCCCACTTTACATTAAAGCTCGACTACGGATACTTTAAGAACAGTGCCCTTATGTTTAATGTGTTCTCATGATTAAGTCACACTTAATACATTAAACGGACTATCTATTCTAGGGACTTTATTAATCAACCATAATAAAGAAAATTCCTTTTATTATTAATAAATAATTCGATACAAGTACCAAAAGTATTGGCCTCTAGGGCTTACACCAACAATCTCCCACTAGCACTAGAGCCAATCAGACATACCCCGTATGCCCATTGATCTAGTATGGCCATCATGCTTCTGCTGCGCAAGAGGCTTTGTCAGTGGGTCAGCTATATTGTCTAGTGTAGGTACTTTACATATTTTCACATCTCCTCTATCTATTATCTCTCGAATGATATGATAACGCCTAAGTATGTGTTTGGATCGTTGGTGAGATCTAGGCTCCTTAGCTTGTGCGATAGCACCATTGTTATCACAATAGAGACCAATGGGATCCACAATTCTAGGGACTATGCCAAGTTCACAAATGAACTTCCTGATCCAAACAGCTTCCTTTGCTGCACTTGAGGCAGCAATATACTCGGCCTCGGTCGTAGAATCAGCAACTGTATCTTGCTTTGAACTTTTCCAGCTCACAGCGCCACCGTTCAAGCAAAACACATAACCAGATTGCGATCTAAAGTCATCCTTATCTGTCTGGAAGCTAGCATCAGTGTAACCAATTACAGCCAACTCTTCCTGACCTCCATATATCAAGAATGATTCCTTAGTCCTTCTCAAGTACTTAAGGATGTTCTTAACAGCTACCCAATGGGCATCACCAGGATCAGATTGGTACCTACTCGTTGCACTTAAAGCATACGAGACATCTGGTCGAGTACATAACATGGCATACATGATAGATCCTATTGCAGATGCATATGGAGTCTTATTCATGCATTCCCTTTCTTCCTTAGTTGAAGGGGATTTGTTTTTGACAGACACAGGCCATGTTGCATAGGTATGAATCCTTTCTTGGAATCATGCATATTAAAGCGTCTCAGCACTTTGTCTATGTATGTACTCTGACTTAGGCCAAGCAGTTTTTGTGATCTATCTCTATAGATTCTTATTCCTAATATATAGGCTGCTTCACCTAGGTCCTTCATAGAAAAGCATTTCCCCAACCAAGTCTTTACTTGTTGCAGGGTAGGGACATCTTTTCCAATGAGTAATATGTCATCTACATATAACACCAGGAACACGATCATGCTCCCACTAACCTTCTTGTAGACACAAGGCTCATCTTTGTTCTTGATGAATCCATATTGTTTTACCGTTTCATCAAAACGAAGATTCCAGCTTCTGGAAGCTTGCTTCAATCCATAGATTGATCTTTGTAGCTTACATATCTTATGGGCTTCTTCTAGTATGTCAAATCCTTCAGGCTGTGTCATGTACACATCCTCAAGAAGATTTCCATTAAGGAAAGCAGTTTTGACATCCATCTGCCATATTTCATAATCATGATATGCAGCGACAACAAGTAAAATTCGAATAGATTTAAGCATTGCAACTGGTGAAAAGGTTTCATCATAGTCAACACCATGAATTTGTTTATATCCTTTTGCAACCAGTCTTGCCTTATAGGTATGTACCTTACCATCCATGTCAGTCTTCTTTTTGAAGACCCACTTGCATCCTATAGGATTAACTCCTACAGGAGGCTCTACCAAGTTCCAAACTTGGTTCGTGTACATGGAATCTATTTCGGATTTCATGGCCTCTAGCCACTTCTCAGACTCGGGACCAGTTATGGCCTCTTGGTAGGTCACAGGCTCATCTTGATCCATGAGTAATACATCACCTTGATCTGTTATGAGATATCCATATCTCTCAGGTAGGTGACGTATCCTGCCTGACATACGTTGGTCTTGTTCTACTTGAGCAGGTTGCTCTTCCACAACCATTTGTGTTTCCTGCTCTAATTCCTCCATAGGTGTATCGATGCTTTGTGATTCTTGAATTTCTTCAAGCTCTACTTTCCTCCCACTGGTTCCTTTGGAAATAAAATCCTTTTCTAGGAAAACTCCAGTTCGAACGACAAACACTTTGCCCTCAGAAGGATTGTAGAAGTAATATCCTCTTGTTTCTTTAGGATACCCCACAAATAAGCATCGGTCAGATTTGGGCTCAAGCTTAGTTGAAATTTGTCGTTTCACATAAACTTCGCAACCCCAAATCTTCATGTAAGACATATGTGGTCTCTTACCACTCCATATCTCATATGGTGTCTTATCAACCTTTTTGGATGGAACACGGTTAAGTGTGTAAGCTGCGGTCAACAACGCATGTCCCCAAAAGGAGTTTGGAAGATCGACTTGACTCATCATGGATCGGACCATGTCCAACAGGGTTCGATTTCTTCTCTCAGACACACCATTCCATTGGGGTGTTCCAGGAGGAGTGAGTTGGGATAGGATCCCATACTCTTTCAGATGGTCATCAAACTCTAGGCTTAAATATTCACCACCTCGATCTGATCGAAGAGCTTTAATATTCTTACCTAGTTGGTTTTGTACTTCATTCTTGAATTCTTTGAACTTTTCAAAGGACTCTGATTTGTGTTTCATTAAATACACATAACCATATCTACTGAAATCATCAGTGAATGTGATGAAGTACTGAAAACCTCCTCTGGCTGATATGTTCAGTGGACCACATACATCAGTATGTATGAGGGCCAAAAGATCATTAGCTCTTTCACCTTTTCCTGTGAATGGAGACTTTGTCATCTTTCCAATTAAACAAGATCTGCATGTCTCATATGATTCATAATAAAGAGTCCAACAGTCCATCTTTATGGAGTTTGGAAATGCGTTTCTCATTTATATGGCCTAATCGACAATGCCAAAGGTAAGTTGGATTTAACTCATTAGGTTTCATCCTTTTAGTATTAATGTTATAAATAGGCATTTCAAGATCAATGACATATAGTCCATTGTTCATTTGTGCAGTTGCATGGAATATATCATTCAAATAAATTGAACAACAATTGTTCTTTATTATGAATGAAAAACCGAACTTGTCCAAACAAGAAACGGAAATAATATTTCTGCTAATTGCTGGTACATAATAACAGTTCTCTAACTGAATTATTAAACCACTAGGTAAAGTCAATTCATAAGTTCCTACGACTAAGGCAGCAACCTTTGCTCCATTACCAACTCGTAGGTCGACTTCACCTTTTGCCAATTTTCTACTCCTTTTTAGTTCTTGCACATTTGTACAAATGTGAGAACCGCATCCAGTATCTAATACCCATGATGCAGAAGTAGATAAATTAATTTCAATAACAAAAATACCTGAAGTTGGAGTCTCTACTCCATTCTTCCTATCTTCCAGGTACTTTGGGCAGTTCCTCTTCCAGTGTGCGGTCTTACCGCAATGGAAACAGGTGCCTTCCTTTTCTATGCTTCCACTAGGCTTCAAAGCAGCACTAGTGGGTTTGGGTTTGGCAACTTCCTTGCCTTTCCCTTTATCATGTTTGAGGACAATCCTCATGTCTCGGTACCAATCCAGAAAATTTGTCCCAGACAATTTTTATTTGTCAAGGTTTGATCGCAATATGTTGTTAGAGGTGTTTGTTGTCATGGTAATCTACACAAGGATTAATGAAAATATAAGTATCATTGACATATTTAATTAGGCCTTTAATTAAACATGCTCCCACTATTTTATTCAAAACAAATGACCCTCATCATTTGATTCGGAAAATCCCGTTGGAAGATTTTCTAGTGGGTCGAGATCCATATTTCACTTCGTTCTAAGTCCGCGTAGGCGGATTTCACAAAACTAGGTTATTTTAGGTAGGAACTCCTTCCAATTGTATCTCATACAACTCTCGAAAATTTCAGTTGGGTGAATAACTCCTTATTCTAATCCATCATATGGATTATTCCCAACTCTTGCTTCTAAACACATATATAATCTTATTATAATTTGTTTAGTTAAGTTTGACCCATTGTTTTAACAATTGGATATTACAATTATCCCATCGCACCTTACTAATATATAGATCATGCACCTCGCGTAGGCGAAACCTACATTATCCATTACTAGTCTTGATGAGTGTTAAAACTTGGAAAGTATAAACTTAATATTTATTTTGAGGGAATTGCAATTTTTTCTGATCTCACCGGCTTGTTTATCATATAAACCGTCTCTCACATGCATCAACATACATTCACATGCATCAACATACATACAAACAAAATGAAACAGTTATGGCCCCTAGCGCAATTGTTCTCCCAAGCCAATGAGAGAACCTAAGCTAACCTACAACGATCTAAGCTTCTCCAAGCAAGATCTTCAAGGTTGTCCTCCTTTGGCACTGACTTCTTTGCTTTCTTCATATCATTACATTACATGAAAGAAACTCGTTTTACATACGAGGGAGTGAGATGAGAAAAGAAGTTACATTTGGGAGATTAAGAGAGAGGCACGACACGCAGGTCGTATTTTAAAAACCCAAAACAAAACAAAGGAAAACTAAGGCCATAACCGATCACCATAAGACAATAATAAACACTTTATTAATTCCTTATTATTAATTCCTTTAATTAATTAAAATCAAATTAAATTTCTACGACCGATCATCATATTTTAATGAACAATTCATTTAAAATCGATGTCGCTTTTCGTATCAACACTTGACACTTTTAAAGCACTGAGTTAGCCGAACGGGTGAAAATTTCCTTGCGTTAACCGGTTAACCATATGCGTTAACCGGTTAACACTGTTTGAAAACTTTTAGAAAATTATTTTCTGCCTTGCGTTAACCGGTTAACACTGTTTGAAAACTTAAAAAAATTTAATTTCGCATTGCGTTAACCGGTTAACCATATGCGTTAACCGGTTAACACTGTTCCAAAAAGTGTTTAGGAAGCACAACTCTTGTGCGTTCAAACCCCAATCGCATAACTCTCTGACAACACAACCCTTGTGCCGTCACTAACCCTGATGCACCAATTTCAGACCGTCAAACACATCTCGATTGTTAATTCAGTATGATTGATCAACACATCATTGCTTCACCATACTAATGTCGGATCAAGAAGCAAACGACCATTGATCGCTCAAAGGAAAACAATCATCGAGGGTTTGAATGAACGAAATGAGAACACTATATCATATATAATTTATTTTGCATCAGGATTACATATATCACATATATGTAACTTGATCGATCTCAATTTAACCTTTGATTCATTCTGTTTTAATCATATTATTACAGAACAAAAACAGATATCAGATTCATGGTTTCGTAAGTGGCTCTGATACCACTGAAGGAGAATTGCCATCCAAGGCGCATCGGAATTTAAAAATTTCTCCATTTAGTGATCCTTACGAATGGGCATGATCAGTGATAGAATCGTTACCTCTTGTGGCGATTCAAACCTTTGGTGCAGATCTCTGATAATGATCAAAACCTTTGATACAGATCCACAGGGCGATCACGAACGTTGAACGATGACAACGTCTCTACTCAGTCCACACGAACGGATTCCTTCAATCGCAGTGCTAGCTGTTATGAATGAAGGCTTTGAGTGAGAGAAAGAGGGAAACAAAATTCCAAGTCTCTACTTGAATTTCTGTCTGAGTGAATTGGAGTGACAATGCTTCTACCCAAGGGGTTCTATTTATAGAACCACTTGTGTGGGCTTCAAGCTAAAAAGCCCACTTAAGTGTATTTTGACCCATATCTTATAATATGCCTAAAATCACTTAAGTATTTGGTACCTTACCATATTTTGTCTCCCACTTAAGTGCACCGTACCTTACGGTGTTCCTTAGTTACTTTATCTCTCATCAATCCGTTCTTTGTGTGTGACCCTATACGTTTTCGCGGCGTTGGCAATTATATTAAATCACGCATTTAACATAATAAACAGTGAGCGGTATCTAGCAACACATCACTGCTACCCAAGTCACGAAAATGTCATGTGATCTGACAAAACCTCCTGTGATAATAATTATGTGTATAATTACCCCTTTGCCCTTATGTCTATATTGAACACAAGGTATAGACCGTGTCACCCTTGTCCAGTTCAATATTGGGCCCATAGACATTTATCTTGTTACGCAGGATTGGCAAATTCCATCTAGAACACTCATGTCCCTCAGCATGCTTCGTGGAGTACTCATCAACTGTCTTTATGGTCATCCAGTTACGGACAACGTTGGATCAGCAATAAAGCACTCAACTCCACATCTAGGATCCATAGTGGTTTCAGGTCGAATAGTGGTATACACTATTATCACCATGAGAATAACTTATGACACTTTGCATAACTTTCTATATAGTATTCTCATAGCGGGTCAATCCGGTATAAATATTACTCCTAATATTCATACCTATGTTTAAGACTTGATAACTCTTTATCCATGATCCATGAGATGTGATCATCAGTCTACAAACATAATAGTCTTAATGCTTTAATGTTATCCCACTTCACATTAAAGCTCGACTACAGATACTTTAAGAGCAGTGCCCTTATGTTTAATGTGTTCTCATGATTAAGTCACACTTAATACATTAAACGGACTATCTATTCTAGGGACTTTATTAATCAACCATAATAAAGAAAATGCCTTTTATTATTAATAAATAATTCGATACAAGTACCAAAAGTATTGGCCTCTAGGGCTTACACCAACAGCCTAAACTACTTAATTAGGAAGAAGTTAGACACTCAGTACCTTAGGGATATGGCATAATTGGCAGATAGGGTTCGCCAAGTCGAACACTTGAAAGCTGAAAAAGCCAGAACGGATAAGTATCATAAAAAGGAGAAAGTCACTCACATTGAGGCCGACGATTATTTGTCTGATAAGGCAACTGATCGGGAAAATAACAAGTGTACTACCTTTTATAGTAATAATGGGGAAATTCCCTGAATGTCGATCTCAAGGACTGCAAGTGAATATCGAGTTTAAATTATCATTCAATTAAATAAAAAGTATTAATTTGGTTTTTAGATGTAAAAATATAAGAATAAAGGTAAAGGAAAATAAGGATGAAAATAAATTTTCACAGGGAAAAAGGAACAATGCCAGGGAAGGTGTATGATTTATCCCTGTAATAGCTCTGAATTACTATTGCATCAACAAATATCAATTACTACCAGTTCTCAAGGGTATTTTCTCCCAAGTCCTTGGTGAGAAAACCTTTAATCAATCTACCCTAATTTCTATGTCCATAGGTGTAATACCCCAAAATTTACCCTTCATTTTTCCTGGAAGCATGGGATTATGTTTTACACTTCATTAGCATCATATTAGGTCATACTCATTGCATACTGCATTAGTGACGTGGAGATCAGGTTTTGATCGATCGCTCCTTAACAGAAGGAGCCCACACAAAGCAAGATTAAGAATTGGACTTCATTTTCTAAGTATACAAGTCTCAAGGGTCTCAGGGGGGTCCAAGTATCTTATTATGGTCCTCAGTTCATCAGTGAAGGATTCAAAGTTATCAGAGTGTTCATTTGGATTTAATCAGAAATTAGGGTTTCATGGCTACCTGCAACAGGAAATGTTTGGTTGGAAGTAGAGGATCTCATCCATGTCATGCTTATAAAGGCATCTTGGCCTAGGAAGATTCACAATTATCTCGGAAAGATCCATTGGCAATCAGTGCAATCAGTTCCTGATCATTTTGCCCTAAAACTAGGGTTTGGTATAAAATCAGTTTATTTCTGATTCTTTGGGTGAAACTCTTTTCCATGACCCTCCATATGTCCACAAGGGTCTACATACAAAAAATCAGCTCTTTATTTGAGCTAGAAGTGCTTCAATTGATCAATGGAATCAGAATTAGACAGTTTGGGAAAAGTCAACTGTGGGACCAGAAAAGTCAACTCATGACATTTTGAGAGTGGAATCTTAAAATCCATGCCTAGGGGATCCTACATGTGAAATTTGATCAAGTTTGGATCATGGATTCATCATTTAATCAGGAATTGGAAAAGTTACTTAATTTGGAAATGGTTGACTTTCCATTTAGGGCAAGTTTTCATGATCGTTGCACTCACTTTAAGCCCATTTTTCATCAAGATAAAAACTCCATTTGAAACTTTATACAACATGAAAGTTATTCCTCTTATTCTAAGCTTTCTATAGATATAAAGTTTGCTCCATTTGGATTAGAATTGAGAAAGTTATGCTTAGTCAAAGTGAGACATTTTTTTAGGACACTTAGAAAAATTTCTAAGTCCAAAATCTTCAAAATTTGTCAAGACTTCTTGGCCAGTTTTCTTGCACTTCAAGGCATTATTTGAAAATACTTTCTTCACAAAAATTGTACCTTGCCATGTCCTCTTTCACATCCTTTTGGAATCATCTCATTTGAATCTATGGTTTGAGAGATACATTCATTTAAAGTGGGCACCATGACTTGATTTTCTAGGCGGATTTTGGGCCTGGCTGGCCCAATCAGATTTTCTAAGCATGATGCACAAACCAGTCACGTTTTTTTACCTCTTTTGGCCATGCATTGGACATTCATTCACTTAAGTTTGGCCCAAAATAACAACAGTTTACACCTCACTTCACACTTTTATGCTTATGGATAAATCACTTATTAAAAAGCCCATGAGAACACCTAATCCACCCTATTTAAGAAGCTGAAACCCTAACCCTAAAGGATCATTGGAATTTCGTGGAAAGGAGGCAAAGCTGCATCACATATCAGATCCCATTCCACTTCTATTTTTCATTAGGTAATCATCTCTTCCATGGCCATGTTTTGATATATCTACGCTTTCTTACCATGTTCATCACCATTAATTCTTCCATTTTCATATTTCTTTTTCTTATTTAAAATATTTCCTTCGTCCATAAAATTACCCAAAAATATTTTTCACTTTTCTTAACATTTTATTTAATTTTATATAATTTTTATTTTCGTATTTTTTTAATATTAATATTTTATTTTAATTATTTATTCTAAATGGTCCATTTTGACACACTTTTTTTATTGATTTTATTTTTATGACTTAAAATTATTGTTAGCATTTGATTTTTGGGATGAAGGTTGACAACTGTCTCATGGTCAATCTGACTTTTTCTTGGAATTTTATTTCACATTTTCAATTTATTTTGGATTTATTTTTGACCCAGTTTGGTTGGTTGACTTTTAATTTGACTTCTATTTTATATTAATTAATTCACGTACCAATTTTCATTATTTTTAAAATATTTTTGGGAGATGATGATGTCCTGACCCCATCTTATTTAGTTTAATTTTTCATAATTTTCTTGATTAATTTACTATTTATTCTTGATTCATTTCTAACCTAGTCTTATTAATTGACTTTTAATTTGACTTCTGTTTTATTTTAATTAATTCACGTACCAATTTTCATTATTTTTAAAATATTTTTGGTTGATGATGATGTCATGACCCCACCTTATTTAGTTTAAGTTTTCATATTTTTTTTGATTAATTTACTATTTATTCTTGATTCATTTCTAACCTAGTCTTATTAATTGACTTTTAATTTGACTTCTGTTTTATTTTAATTAATTCACATACCAATTTTCATTATTTTTAAAATATTTTTAGGGGATGATGATGTCCTGACCCCACCTTATTTATTTTAATTTTTCATAATTTTCTTGATTAATTTACTATTTATTCTTGATTCATTTCTAACCTAGTCTTATTAATTGACTTTTAATTTGACTTCTATTTTATTTTAATTAATTCACGTACCAATTTTCATTATTTTTAAAATAGTTTTGGGGGATGATGATGTCCTGACCCCAACTTATTTAGTTTAATTTTTTATAATTTTCTTGATTAATTTACTATTTATTCTTGATTCATTTCTAACCTAGTCTTATTAATTGACTTTTAATTTGACTTCTGTTTTATTTTAACTAATTCACGTACCAATTTTCATTATTTTTAAAATCTTTTTGGGGGATGATGATATCATGACCCCACCTTATTTAGTTTAATTTTTCATAATTTTCTTGATTAATTTAATATTTATTCTTGATTTATTTCTAACCTAGTCTTATTAATTGACTTTTGGTTTGACCTATGTTTTGTTTTAATTAATTCACGTGCCAATTTTCATTATTTTTAAAATATTTTTGGGAGATGATGATGTCCTGACCCCAACTTATTTAGTTTAATTTTTCATAATTTTCTTGATTAATTTGCTATTTATTTCTTATTTTTTAAGTTGACTTGAATTTTCAGTTGACTTCTTTATGATCGATGTTTGACTTAGGGATTGCTTATGGCAATTGAAGAGATCTTTTGATCCTCCCTCGTTCATCTCATATGCCATGTATTAGAGGCCTTTTACCTTGATTTTATTTGGTCCTTACCTCATTTCCTGATTAAATTATTCAGTGGACCCTTCGTGTTCATATTTTCATCTGTTTGATTCATCTGTTATCTTTTATACTTGTTTCTCTCATTCATGCTTTCTATTGCTTGATTATTTAACATGTTCATACTCCCATGAATTGTTTAAATGCTCAATTATTTGATTCTTTGGTTTGATTATATATTGTTTATTTATCCGATCTGATTGATAACTGTTGCCTACTTGTATGATGTATGAGGCATATATTCTTATTGTTTGTTTGCCATGAACAATCCCCATTCATAACAAATGTACCCCTCTCCCATAAAGTGTATAATATTTATTCTTCCATTCTTTATTCATCTGTTAATACAAGAATTAAAACGAACATTCGATAATCATTTCAAAACAAGATCAAAAGCTCGATCCAACGTCGAGTAATCATTTTCAAAACTTAACAGAACCAGCACGCATTCATCCATCCTCTTGTAAGTCGATTGCCTCAGGCATCGCCATCTACCTGTAAGTCAATTGCCTCCAGCATCGCCATCTATCCTTATCCGTAACTCCTCTCCGCGCTCCATCCATCGACTCTTGTTCCATTTAGGTAGCACCCATTAGGTAGAACCCTTTGTATGATAACATAGGTAGAATTCCCTTATTCTTTGCATGCTAATATTAGGTAGATGTTCCCCTTTGTAAATCCTAACACATAGGTCCATATTGCATGACAACTCTAGAGCAGAGCTTCCCCACTTTTAGACCTTCCGTGCGCCTCCGATCTTGTGGCATGTCAGTCCGTTCTATTGCAAATAGGTAACTGTCTAAGACTCGATTCAGCGAGTTGTGACACCTACTGCTAGGACGTTGAGCACACTGCCCACCCTCCTTTGACACATCTTGTGTCCTCTTTTGTAAGTCCATGTTCAGATGGCAATCCTTAACCCCTAGTTTGCCGAACTACGTTTTGCTCTGATTCTCATTCCAGATGAGATACGTAGGCATAAGACGCGACGTCTTACCGAGCACACTTCTCTTTAACCCATAGGTAGCCGAGCTACGAAGACTCTGATTCTCATACTCAGATGAGATACGTATGCAGTGGATGCGAGATCCTTGCGAGTCATTTTCTTTTAAGCTTCCTTTTAGTAAATAGTACTTTAGATATACCTACACCCCTTAAACTAGAACAACACTTATGAAAAGGGCTCCCTAGGAGTACCTAGGATGTTTTGGGTGCTTAAAACCTTCCCATTGCATAACCAACCCCCTTACCCAGATCTCTGACATTTTTACTAGTTTTTGATTCGATAAAACTTTTAGGTTTTTGTTCGCTTTCTAACCATTCCTTTGGATAAATAGAAGTGCGGTGGCGACTCGACTTGTATGGTTCACCTTGGATTTAGTCAATATCTCTAATGGTAACGAATACCCCGCTACAGAAAAGTAGCGACTCTGCTGGGGAATATCATTTGCCTAGCGGGTTTCGCCCACTTTTCATATTTGTTGTATTGTATGGTATATTGCTTTGTGACATGTTTTTGTGCAATTTGGGGTTACTGTATTGTATGTAATGATTGAATTGTGTGAATATTAATTCCTTGTATGCTTGGTGATCTTCGTGAGATGAGTTCTATACCCGAACTCGAGTGCACTTAGGATAAGAGAATGGCATAGTCTTGTTGACTTGTGTGGAGTTATTCCTTAGCAAGTTGACTTGCAAGCCCATTCACTTGGTGGAGGTTATGTTGGGATCAATAATGTCACACGAGTAGTCGTGGTTAGGCATTACTATTTCCAATATATGCCTTAGAAGCCAAGGACCTTAGTTTACCACGCCCATATTGGCCTATTTTTAGGACGTAGTGCGAAGATCGTTCAAGTGTAAGATTTGATACGATTGTTACCCGATGCTACACTCATAAGAGTCTCTCTTGAGAATATTTTTGGAATACGAGTAGTCGTTTATCCGATAATATCCGAAAGATGGGATGATGACTATGGGAACCTCTTGTAGAACATGATTGTCAGGTTTAACCATAGTACACTCCCTTTGGGTGGTTCTTAACCAAGACTCCATGCTCACGACTCGCAACAAGCCCTTGATTCGTGGTTGATCCGTTCTTGTGTATCCTTTATATCAATGGAACTTGGGTGTTGATAAGGTGTAAACCATAATCCACCAAAATGGATGATTGATATTAAGGATGACTTGATCCATCCCATGACCTTTGTGTGGTGTGATTTGCTTGATCCTTGAGTGTGATTATTGCATCCATGCATTCATACACATCCAGATCATCAACAATGAGAAAATTTTCAAGGAACTTAAGAGGTCTATTTGCAAATTTTCAGACATGGATAAGCAAAGAAGGAATACGAAGAAGTACAGTTTCAGACAACCCGACTTGAAAGAGTTAAGGAGTTTGACATCCTATGTATTAGATCTCTTGGAATTCAAGGCTCGTCATGGGAAGCTTCTGTCTATTCTGGCTACTCAAGTGGATGAAGGTCTAATGAGTGTGTTGGTCCAGTTCTATGATCCCTTGTACCGTTGCTTCGCTTTTCCGGATTTCCAGCTTTTGCCCACGCTTGAGGAGTATGCCTATCTTGTGGGCATACCTATCCTAGACCAGTCGCCGTTCAGTGGCTTGGAGAGAGTTCCTTCTTCTCAAGAGATTGCTGATCTATTGCGTATAGATGAATCTATTATTGGTGCTCATATGACTACCAAAGGTGGAATTCAAGGTCTCCCGTCTGATTTCCTCATTGATCAAGCTACTATGTTTGGGAAGGCCATGAGTGAGGACGCCTTTGAGGCCATATTTGCACTTCTCATCTATGGGCTAGTGTTATTCCCCAACATCGACAAGTTTATGGATGTGAACGCCATTAGGATTTTCTCTACTCTTAATCCCGTTCCTACTCTATTGGGTGACACTTATTTCTTTTTGCATATGAGGAATGCAAAGGGCGGTGTTACCATTGTGTGCTGTTTGCCTCTGTTGTACAAGTGGTTTATTTCGCACTTGCCTCAGACGCTCGCCTTCAAGGAGAACAAAGGATGTCTACGGTGGTCCATGAGACTTATGTCTCTCACTAATGATGATATCTTTTGGTACAACTGTGTATATGATGGTGTGCAAATTATCGACTCTTGTGGTGAATTCTCGAATGTACCTCTTCTTGGTACATGCGGTGGAATTAACTATAACCCTATTTTGGCACGTCGTCAACTTGGGTTCCCCCTAAAGGATAAACCCAATAACATTCTGTTAGAGGGTGTGTTCTTTCAGGAGGGTAAAGATCCCCAAGGCTTGAAGGGCAGGATGGTCCACGCTTGGCGCAAGATCCATAAGAAAGGAAGGAAGGAGCTAGGTCCGAAGAACTGTATCGCTTTGGAACCCTATACCTCTTGGGTTAGGAGGAGAGCTTCCGAGTATCTCATGCCTTATGAGTATCCAAGACCTACACCTTTGGTTGTGGCTGGGCCTTCAACCCTCCCTATCCAAGGAGTAGAGGAGTTGAGAGAAGAAGACCGTTCGCGTGCTTGGATTCGTGAACGAGAGGAGTTGCTTCAGCAGATCAGAGAGAAGGACGCTTTGATAGAGTTCCTTGAGCACCAGGTTATTGATGATCCTGATGATGCATTGACTTCTCTACTTCCTCAGTCTTCCAAGTTTTGGAAGAGGAAGTATGATCGACTCGCCAAAGAGAAGGCCGATATGGAGGCAGCCTATGAGAGGGAGGTGAAGAGGCTTCGTGCAGCTTATCTTCCGGTCTCGAGGGCTTTGGACGATTGCTTCTAGGGATCCATAGGATGTTCATTTTCCTTCTCTCTTGTATTGTATTTGGTTACCAAGACTGTACTTCTTTGGCGTAAAAACATTTCCAAATATTAATTGACGTGATATTTCCGTATGTGATAAACGCTTAATATTTTCAAAATTTTCAAATAAGACTCTAAAGTTCCTCTGATATAAAAATTAAATCATAAGCATTGCATGCATCATGTTTATCTATTCCTAGGGGTTTATATCTTCTTCTTGATTCTAGTCGGGGTTTTCTTACACTGTTTATCTAATGTGAGACTGGAATCAAGGGGTAGAATACCCTTTGAAATTGATAAACATGTCATTGCATTTGCATATTCATTAGCATGTCTTGCATAACAGGTACTGCCGTAGTGTTCTCATCTTGTTTGGTATTCCATTAGTAGGATAGCTGACTCAGGCATTCACCGATACGGTACCCGAAGGAATCAACAGAGAGCAATGGAAGGTTTACAAGTAGAGCTCGCTGAGATGAGGATTCGCATGAATCAGTTCATGGAAGTGGTCCAAGGAGTGGCTCAGGGACAGCAGGAGATTAGATTGTTGGTACAGGGGAATCCCCCTACTACTCAACCGGAGATTGTGGCTGATCCTCCCGCTGGAGAGGCTAATGGACCCAATGGACCGGGGCCTATCCCAATCCCACATGGCAACCTTGGTCAACAACCCATCCATGATGATCAGGAGGATCAATTCCCCCTGCTTCAGGAGGACTTTGGCATGGGCCATGGTATGGACCCTATGTTTCGGAGACTGGAAGAGAGGTTGAAAGCTGTGGAAGGGCAGAATGCTCTTGGTGTGGATGTTGCTGACTTGGGGCTGGTCCCAGGCGTGAGATTTCCACCAAAATTCAAAGTCCCCGTGTTTGATAAGTACAATGGCAACTCTTGCCCGAAGACTCATGTACAAGCTTACTTCCGTAAGATGATCGCGTATTCTGATGATGAGAAGCTGCTCATGTACTTCTTCCAGGACAACCTAGCTGGGGCATCCTTGGAGTGGTATATGAGGCTGTACAGAGCCCATATTCGCTGCTGGAGAGACTTGGCTGAGGCCTTTGTGAAGCAATATCAGTACAATATGGATATGGCACCTGACAGGACTCAGCTCCAGAATCTGTCTCTCAAGAGCAACGACTGCTTCAAAGAGTATGCTCAACGCTGTAGAGAGTTGGCTTCCCGTGTTCAGCCTCCGATGTTGGAAAAAGAGATGGCCAACATGTTTATGAACACACTGCCTGGGTCTTACTTGGAGTGTCTGGTGGGTTGCAACGCCTCCAATTTTGCTGATGTGGTCTCTACCGGTGAGAGAGTGGAGAACTACTTGAAGACATGTAAGATCCAAAATGGGGTTGGATCATCTTCGGGGTCAAAAAAGCCGTTCTTAGGAGGACAGAAGAGGAGAGAAGGGGATGCAAATGCCATATCTTCTTATCAGAACAGGGGTAACCGGAGGAATAACTTTCAGAATTACCATCAACAACCTTATGTTGCAGCAGTGACCATTCCGGCTGCAGCACCAGTGCAACAACAACAACCTCAACATCAACAAAATCAATACCAACAACAATAGGGTAACAGACCTACTTATCAACAGAGACAGAGGATGATGGATAGGCGTTTCGACACTCTTCCGATGTCGTATGCCCAGTTGCTTCCCAACCTTCAACATTTGCAACTTGTGCAGTTACGCACTTTGGCTCCTCTCGTTGGCAGGCTTCTAGTGGGTTATGACGCCAATGCTAGGTGTAATTTCCACTCTGGGGCACCTGGCCACACTATTGAGAACTGCAAAGCTTTTAAGCACGTAGTTCAGGACCTTATTAATTCAAAGGCCATTAACTTTGCACCGGCTCCTAATGTTGTCAACAATCCTATGTTGCAGCATGGTAGAGCAAATGTTAACATGGTTGAAGGAGAAGTCAAATTAGTCAAGAAGGTGTTGAAGCTGAAGACTCCGCTGTTAGAAATCAAAGAATACTTGCTAAAGGCAGATGTTTTCCCCGGCTGTGGGAGCGGTTGTTTGGGTTGTGTTGCACAGAGTGGGGGTTGTGTGAAGCTGCAGCAGAGTATCCAGGCCTTGCTTGACGATGGTATCCTTCAAGCTGAAGACCTATCTGCCCAAAGGTCAGTTGAAGGGGTTGTTGAAGGGGTTGTTGAGAATGCAGATGTTGATCCTCTCTTTCCTGAAGATGCTGAAGAATTTACAAATGTTGTTCCTGCTGATTTTGCAACTCCCAATGATGTAATTAATTTTTCTGATGCTGTTGCTGATATTCCAAACATTGTTCTTAATTCTGATGTACTTGTTGAACTTGATTCCGAGGTTTCGGATGTTGGTACTTCAATAAATAAGATTTCTGAGTATGATGGCATCATTCAATACGGCCAGGTCTCTACAATCGACAAAGAAGATGAGGATAGTGATTGCGACATTGACAACTGGGTGCGTCCAAGGGTCCCGGGTGAAGTTCTCCGCAACTAGTCTTCTGAAGAGATTATCCAAGTCACTCTTCTTAAAGAGTAATTTTCTTTGTTTATTCATGCATATCCAAGTCTTACGTTCCGCCCAGGGCGTGATGACTCATTGTAGGGCTCATCTATGTGAATACCTGCATTTTTGTCATAAATAAAGGACGTCTTTTTGCATTCAAATATTTTGTTCACTGTCTTTCTATTTTTTGCAGTTTTCAAAAAAAAAATCAAAAAAATGTATTTGGCAATGTTTTGTCTAGTTTTCACTTCTTGTTCTCACTCATAAGCACATACCATCACTCATGCAGATGCACGTCACCGGATCTTATTGATAACAGTTCTGCTATGGCTCGCTTCGACTTTGAAAATCCAATCTTTCAAGCTGAAGAAGAGGGTGATGAAGACTGTGAACTCCCTGAAGAACTTGCCAGGTTATTAAAACAGGAGGAAAGGGTCATTCAACCGCATCAAGAGTCTGTTGAAGTGATTAATCTCGGCACCGAGGACGCCAAGAGAGAAATCAAGATAGGGGCTGCTTTGGAAGATAATGTGAAGAAGGGGCTGATTGAATTGCTGCAAGAGTATGTTGACATCTTCGCTTGGTCTTATCAGGACATGCCAGGGCTTGACACAGACATTGTGGTACACCATTTGCCTCTCAAAGAGGATTGTCCTCCGGTCAAGCAGAAGGTCAGAAGAACAAGACCAGAGATGGCTGTCAAGATAAAGGAAGAAGTGCAAAAATAGTTGGATGCAGGGTTTCTAGCGGTTACAAATTATCTGCCATGGGTTGCAAATATCGTTCCAGTACCTAAAAAGGATGGAAAGGTATGGATGTGTGTTGACTACCGGGATCTGAACAGAGCTAGTCCTAAAGATGATTTCCCATTACCTCACATCGATATTTTGGTGGATAACACGGCTCAGTTCTCGGTATTCTCCTTCATGGATGGCTTTTCTGGCTATAATCAAATTAAGATGGCACCAGAAGACATGGAGAAGACAACTTTCATAACCCCATGGGGCACCTTCTGCTACAAGGTGATGCCGTTTGGTCTGAAATATGCTGGGGCAACATATCAACGAGCTATGGTAACTATTTTCCATGATATGATTCATCATGAAATCGAGGTTTATGTGGATGATATGATTGCCAAATCTCAGACGGAAAAGAACATCTGGTGAATTTGCAGAAACTGTTTGAGCGTTTGAGGAAATTCAAGCTAAGGCTTAATCCGAACAAGTGTACTTTCGGGTGAGATCTGGAAAACTGCCGGGTTTTATTGTTAGTGAAAAAGGGATTGAGGTGGATCCGGCCAAAGTGAAAGCGATACAAGAAATGCCTGAGCCAAGAACAGAAAAACAAGTCTGTGGTTTATTAGGAAGGTTGAACTACATTGCAAGGTTCATCTCTCACCTAACAGCCACGTGTGAGCCAATATTCAAATTGTTGAGAAAAGATCAGGCCATCAGGTGGAATGATGATTGTCAAACGGCTTTCGAGAAGATAAAAGAGTATTTGCAGAGTGTAACACCCCGAATATAATAAGAGAATTATTTAAATTAAGTTAATAATATATTTAGTAATTTAATTAAATAAATTGAATTATTGGATTATTATTATTATTATTATTTGGAATAATAATTAGTGGAAAATATATAAGTTGGAATAAGAGAAAAGGGTTTTCATTTTGGTAAAGAGTTTCACGTGAAACAGAGAAGCGGCTGAAAAGTGGAAAGTGGAGAAAGGGCAAAGAGGAAGAGCAAGGGCAAAGGTTGGAGAAGAGAAAAGCTTGGAGCTCAAAGATTTGCCGGATTAATCAGGTAAGGGGGGTTTATCGTCGTTTAATGGGTATTATAGATTAACATGTCATGGGTAGTGTTAAACCGTTGAAGTGACCCTAATTGGGATGTTGGATGCTGAAATATTGCGATGAATAAGTTGTATTAAAGCTGTAATTGAGTCCGTAATTGTGTGAGTCGTGTTTACCCGAACGTATAGCTTTTCACGGAAATTGAATCGGAGGTCCGGAAGTCCTCCAACGGCGGAAAATGCGGAGAACTCTGCATTCTACCTTGTGTTAGCGCAGGAACTGCTGTTTTGTCTGCGTTAACCGGTTAACCCAGGGCGTTAACCGGTTAACGCTGTTATATTTTGTGGAAATGTGCTGTTTTGCCTGCGTTAACCGGTTAACCCAGGGCGTTAACCGGTTAACACTGTTGCGTTTTGCCAGAAAGTGTGTTTTGTCCTGCGTTAACCGGTTAACCCAGGGCGTTAACCGGTTAACACTGTTGGAAATTAGAAAAATTGGTATTTTAATGTTGTGAACATAATTGGTGATTGGCCTATTATCGTTAATTTTGATGAGTAATTTTGTTGGGTTATGTTAGGAAGTTTTGATACAAATATGTTGATAAGTTGTGATAAAGTTGTTGAAAATACTGAGTTGTAGGCTTGGTGAGCCAAAGTTGATTATAAGTTGATTTTGTTGAAAACATTGTTGTGTTGCTATTATCATTATGTTGTCGAAAGTTTAAAGTCGTGTATGCCATGTACATTCATATGCATTAAGTCGGAGCTTTGCTCACACCACGTTGGCCTGGATTGGCAAATTTTAAGTTGAAAGTTGAAGGCTTATGCCTTGATGCCCAATAAAATGGCAATGATTTTAAGTTGGGAGTTTTACTCCGATTGGTACCACATGCATGACGAGTCGAGTCTCATTTGAGTTGCATTTTGTTGGTATTGAGTATGATGTTTGAGTTGATGTGCCGTTACTGGATGCGTGATAAAATTAGGGTGATTAATGTGTGAAATTACTAAGCATTACATGATGATTTATAATGCTTTTTATATCGATTGAGGAACTCACCCTTACAATTATTTTTCAGGTAACGAGCAGTGATTGAGTAGAAGCTAGTGCTTGGAGTCTAGTGTAGTCTCCTTAGTGGGTCATGCTCTGATAGATGTAACATCGGGACGGGATGTTTTACCTTGTTGAATAATTTTACATGTAATGTATTACATATGTTGAATGATCGATTTGGTCTCTATCCGCTGCGTGTTATGCAAGAAATGTTTATTTTGAATTAAATAATGAGCATGACTGAATTTTATGGTGAAATGTGTGAAGTGTTGTGTGACACCCTTGGTGCATAATTACTCTGATATATATATATATATATATATATATATATATATATATATATATATATATATATATTTGTTGTTGTTATTAAATATTTGGGGTATTTTAGAAGGGTGTTACATTAGTGGTATTAGAGCAGGTCGGTCTGTCCGGCCAGTTGTCGTGTCGTTACTGTCTAACAATTGTGTATTGTTACTAATCTAACTTTTAAGTTGTGTTGTATTGATAAGTTGAAATGGCTGGAAGGAATGACGCTGCAATGGCTGCCGCAATGCAAGCGATGGCACAAGCTGTGCAGAACTTGCCAAATGCTGGTGGTGATGCTGGATCACGTAGCTTTGCGACTTTTCAGAGAGAGAATCTGCCGGTGTTTAAAGGGAAGCATGATCCAGATGCAGCCTTGGGATAGTTGAAAGAGATGGAGAGAATCTTCCGTGTTATGGATTGCACTCCAGCTCAGAAGGTTCGGTATGGTACTCACATGCTAGTAGTCGAAGCTGATGACTGGTGGCTAGAGACTCACGAGAGGTTGACCGTGGCAGGTGAAGTCATTACTTGGGATGTATTCCGTAGGGAATTCATGAGAAAGTATTATCCGGAAGATGTCCGTGGTAAGAAGGAAATTGAGTTCCTTGAACTGAAACAAGGAAACATGTCTATCACTGATTATGCTGCGAAATTTGTGGAGCTGTCCAAATTTTATCCTCATTACACTGGTGCTGGTGCTGAATTTTCAAAGTGCATCAAGTTTGAAAATGGACTGCGCTCTGAAATTAAGAAGGCTGTTGGGTATCAGAAGATACGCATTTTTACTGAATTGGTTGATAGCTGCAGGATATTTGAAGAAGACAATAATGCTCATTACAAGATTGTCAGTGACCGCAGGGGCAAGCAACATCAAAACCGTGGCAAGCCGTATGATGCCCCAGTGGGAAAAGGGAAACAAGGAGCTGCTCCGGCTCAGAGGACTAGTAGGGGAGGTGCTCCTGCTGGTATAGTTTGCTTCAAATGTGGTCAGACTGGTCATAAGAGTAATGTATGCACTGCTGAAGTAAAGAGATGTTTTCGTTGTGGTAAGACTGGTCATGCAATAGCTGATTGCAAGCACAAGGAAATGATTTGTTTTAATTGTGGCGAAGAAGGGCATATTGGAAGTCAGTGTCAGAAGCCAAAGAAATCTCAGACTGGGAAGGTGTTCGCATTGACCGGAACTCAAACCTCCAGTGAGGGCAGACTTATCCGAGGTACGTGTTATATTAATGGCTTTCCTCTTGTAGCTATTATTGACACAGGTGCGACTCATTCCTTTATATCTTTGGATTGTGCTGTGAAACTTAAGTTAGAGATATCTGAGATGTTTGGTAGTATGGTAATTGATACTCCTGCGAAGGGTTCAGTGACTACTACTTCGGTTTGTTTAAATTGTCCTTTGAGTATTTTTGGTAGAGACTTTGGGATAGACCTAGTGTGTCTTCCACTAGTGCAGATTGATGTTATTCTGGGTATGAACTGGTTGGTGTTTAACCGAGTTTCTATCAACTGTTTTGATAAGACGGTGATCTTTCCTGAGATTGAGGAGGGAAAGAGTTTGTTTCTATCAGCGAGACAAGTGGATGAGGCAGTAGCAGATGGGGCAGAGTTGTTTATGCTGTTAGCGACTTTGGAGGCTAAAGATAAACTGGTGATTGGCGATCTAGCCGTGGTGTGTGATTTTCCTGATGTGTTTCCGGAAGAGGTGAATGAATTACCGCCAGAGCGCGAAGTGGAGTTCTCGATTGATTTGGTACCTGGTACTAGACCGATATCGATGGCTCCGTACCGTATGTCTGCTGTTGAGTTAACTGAATTGAAGAGTCAGTTGGAAGATCTGTTGGATAAGAAATTTATTCGTCCGAGTGTGTCACCGTGGGGTGCACCAGTGCTATTGGTTAAGAAGAAAGAAGGTACTATGAGGTTGTGTGTGGACTACAGGCAACTGAATAAAGTGACGATCAAGAATTGGTATCCTTTGCCGAGGATTGATGATTTGATGGATCAGTTGGTTGGTGCAAGTGTGTTCAGCAAAATAGATTTGAGATCTGGGTATCATCAGATCCGTGTGAAAACCGAGGATATTCAGAAGACTGCTTTCAGAACAAGGTATGGACATTATGAGTATTCTGTAATGCCTTTTGGTGTGACTAATGCGCCTGGAGTATTTATGGAGTATATGAATAGGATTTTCCATCCGTACCTAGATAAGTTTGTTGTGGTGTTTATTGATGACATTTTGGTGTATTCGAAATCTGAAGAAGAGCATGTTGAGCATTTGAGAGTGGTTTTAGAAGTTCTCCGAGAAAAGAAGTTATTTGCTAAACTGTCTAAGTGTGAATTTTGGTTAGAGGAGGTTAGTTTTCTTGGTCATGTGATTTCAAGAGGTGGTGTTGCTGTTGATCCTTCTAAGATAGAAGCGGTATCTAAGTGGGAAGCTCCGAAGTCTGTTGCTGAGATTCGAAGTTTTCTTGGCTTGGCTGGTTATTATAGGAAGTTCATTGAGGGATTTTCTAAGTTGGCGCTACCGTTGACGATGTTGACTAGAAAGGGGCAAGCGTTTGTTTGGGATTCAAAATGTGAAGAAGGTTTCCAAGAGTTAAAGAGAAGGTTGACTATTGCTCCTATTCTGATATTACCGAGTCCGTCGGAACCATTTGAGGTTTACTGTGATGCTTCATTGTTGGGTTTGGGTGGTGTGTTGATGCAGAATAAGCAGGTTATAGCTTATGCTTCGAGACAACTGAGGGTTCATGAGAGGAACTATCCGACACACGATTTAGAGTTGGCAGCTGTGGTATTTGTTCTGAAGTTATGGAGGCATTACTTGTATGGATCAAGATTTGAAGTTTTCAGTGACCATAAAAGTTTAAAGTATTTGTTTGATCAGAAAGAGCTGAATATGAGACAGAGAAGATGGTTAGAGTTTCTGAAGGATTATGACTTTGGTTTGAATTACCATCCGGGTAAAGCAAACGTAGTGGCTGATGCATTGAGTCGGAAATCATTACATATGTCTATGCTAATGGTTAAGGAATTGGATTTAATTGAGCAGTTTAGAGACTTGAGTTTGGTGTGTGAGAGTACTCACAATAGTGTTAAATTGGGAATGTTGAAGTTAACAAGTGGTATTCTGGATGAGATCAGAGAGGGTCAGAAATCCGATATGCTTTTGGTTGATAAGTTGACTCTAGTGAATCAAGGTCAAGGTGGCGAATTCAGAGTTGATGAGAATGGTGTTTTGAAATTTGGTAATCGGGTGTGTATTCCGGATGTTACCGAACTTAAGAAGAGTATTCTTGAGGAAGGACATCGTAGTGGTCTGAGTATTCATCCTGGAGCTACGAAGATGTATCATGATTTGAAAAAGTTATTTTGGTGGCCGGGAATGAAAAGAGAAATTGCGAGTTTTGTTTATTCTTGTTTGACTTGTCAGAAGTCAAAGGTTGAGCATCAAAAGCCGTCTGGGCTAATGCAACCGTTGGCTATTCCAGAGTGGAAGTGGGATAGTATCAGTATGGATTTTATTTCTAGTTTACCAAGGACAATTAAGAATTTTGAAGCTATTTGGGTGATTGTTGACAGATTGACAAAGTCGGCTCATTTCATTCCGATTAGAATGGATTATCCGTTAGAGAGATTAGCTGAGTTGTATATTGAGAAGATTGTAAGTTTGCATGGTATTCCGTCGAGTATTGTTTCGGACAGAGATCCTAGATTTACATCGAAATTCTGGGAAGGTTTGCAGAAGGCTTTGGGAACTAAACTGAGATTGAGCTCTGCATATCACCCGCAGACTGATGGTCAGACTGAGAGGACGATTCAGTCACTAGAGGATTTGTTGAGGGCTTGTGTTTTGGAAAAGGGAGGTGCTTGGGATTGTTATTTACCTTTGATTGAGTTTACCTACAACAATAGTTTTCATTCGAGTATTGGTATGGCACCGTTTGAAGCTTTGTATGGTAGGAGATGTCGGACACCTTTATGTTGGTATGAGTCCAGTGAGAGTGCTGTGGTTGGACCGGAGATTGTTCAACAAACTACGGAAAAGATTAAGATGATTCAGGAGAAGATGAGAATTGCTCAGAGTCGTCAGAAGAGTTATCATGACAAGAGGAGGAAATCACTTGAGTTCCGAGAGGGAGATCACGTGTTTCTTCGTGTTACTCCGATAACTGGGGTTGGTCGAGCCTTGAAGTCAAAGAAGTTGACACCTCGATTTATTGGTCCTTATCAGATTTTGGAGAGGATAGGAGAGGTAGCCTATCGTATCGCTTTACCGCCGTCACTTGCGAATTTGCATGAGGTTTTTCATGTATCTCAGTTGAGGAGGTACATTCATGATCCGTCGCATGTGATCCAAGTAGATGATGTACAGGTGAGGGATAACCTGACTGTTGAAATATCGCCTATGAGGATTGAGGATCGAGAGTTGAAGCAGTTGCGGGGTAAAGAGATTGCCTTAGTGAAGGTAGCTTGGGGAGGACCAGCAGGTGGCAATGTGACTTGGGAACTGGAGAGTCAGATGAAAGAGTCTTATCCAGAGTTATTTGCTTGAGGTATGTTTTCGAGGACGAAAACTCTTTTAGTGGGGGAGAGTTGTAACACCCCGAATATAATAAGAGAATTATTTAAATTAAGTTAATAATATATTTAGTAATTTAATTAAATAAATTGAATTATTGGATTATTATTATTATTATTATTTGGAATAATAATTAGTGGAAAATATATAAGTTGGAATAAGAGAAAAGGGTTTTCATTTTGGTAAAGAGTTTCACGTGAAACAGAGAAGCGGCTGAAAAGTGGAAAGTGGAGAAAGGGCAAAGAGGAAGAGCAAGGGCAAAGGTTGGAGAAGAGAAAAGCTTGGAGCTCAAAGATTTGCCGGATTAATCAGGTAAGGGGGGTTTATCATCGTTTAATGGGTATTATAGATTAACATGTCATGGGTAGTGTTAAACCGTTGAAGTGACCCTAATTGGGATGTTGGATGCTGAAATATTGTGATGAATAAGTTGTATTAAAGCTGTAATTGAGTCCGTAATTGTGTGAGTCGTGTTTACCCGAACGTATAGCTTTTCACGGAAATTGAATCGGAGGTCCGGAAGTCCTCCAACGGCGGAAAATGCGGAGAACTCTGCATTCTGCCTTGTGTTAGCGCAGGAACTGCTGTTTTGTTTGCGTTAACCGGTTAACCCAGGGCGTTAACCGGTTAACACTGTTATATTTTGTGGAAATGTGCTGTTTTGCCTGCGTTAACCGGTTAACCCAGGGCGTTAACCGGTTAACACTGTTGCGTTTTGCCAGAAAGTGTGTTTTGTCCTGCGTTAACCGGTTAACCCAGGGCGTTAACCGGTTAACACTGTTGGAAATTAGAAAAATTGGTATTTTAATGTTGTGAACATAATTGGTGATTGGCCTATTATCGTTAATTTTGATGAGTAATTTTGTTGGGTTATGTTAGGAAGTGTTGATACAAATATGTTGATAAGTTGTGATAAAGTTGTTGAAAATACTGAGTTGTAGGCTTGGTGAGCCAAAGTTGATTATAAGTTGATTTTGTTGAAAACATTATTGTGTTGCTATTATCATTATGTTGTCGAAAGTTTAAAGTCGTGTATGCCATGTACATTCATATGCATTAAGTCGGAGCTTTGCTCACACCACGTTGGCCTGGATTGGCAAATTTTAAGTTGAAAGTTGAAGGCTTATGCCTTGATGCCCAATAAAATGGCAATGATTTTAAGTTGGGAGTTTTACTCCGATTGGTACCACATGCATGACGAGTCGAGTCTCATTTGAGTTGCATTTTGTTGGTATTGAGTATGATGTTTGAGTTGATGTGCCGTTACTGGATGCGTGATAAAATTAGGGTGATTAATGTGTGAAATTACTAAGCATTACATGATGATTTATAATGCTTTTTATATCGATTGAGGAACTCACCCTTACAATTATTTTTCAGGTAACGAGCAGTGATTGAGTAGAAGCTAGTGCTTGGAGTCTAGTGTAGTCTCCTTAGTGGGTCATGCTCTGATAGATGTAACATCGGGACGGGATGTTTTACCTTGTTGAATAATTTTACATGTAATGTATTACATATGTTGAATGATCGATTTGGTCTCTATCCGCTGCGTGTTATGCAAGAAATGTTTATTTTGAATTAAATAATGAGCATGACTGAATTTTATGGTGAAATGTGTGAAGTGTTGTGTGACACCCTTGGTGCATAATTACTCTGATATATATATATATATATATATATATATATATATGTATATATATATATATATATATATATATATATATATATATATATATATATATATATTTGTTGTTGTTATTAAATATTTGGGGTATTTTAGAAGGGTGTTACACAGAGTCCTCCAATCCTTATGCCTCCAGTCCCAGGGAGACCGCTGATTATGTATTTGACAGTACTTGATAATTCCATGGGTTGTGTTCTCGGTCAACACGACGAGATAGGTAGGAAAGAGCATGCCATCTACTACCTGAGTAAAAGATTCACAGATTGCGAGTCGAGATACTCAATGCTTGAAAAGACATGTTATGCACTTGCATAGGCTGCTAAGCGATTGAGACAATACATGGTGACTCACACGACCTTACTGATATCCAAAATGGATCCAGTCAAGTATATATTTGAGAAGTCAGCTCTCACCAGAAGGGTAGCTCGTTGGCAAATGGTACTGACAGAGTACGACATCCAGTATACATCCCAGAAAGCCATCAAAGGGAGTATTCTGTCAGACTATCTTGCTCAGCAGCCGATTGGTGATTATGAGCCGTTGAAGTTTGATTTTCCAGATGAAGACATCATGTTCCTCAAGATGAAAGACTGTGAAGAGCCAGTTGTTGGGGAGGGACTTGATCCAGATGAAAAGTGGACTTTAATGTTTGATGGGGCCGTCAATGCAAAAGGAAGTGGAATTAGTGCTGTCATTACCACTCCGAAAGGTGCCCACATGCCTTTCACCGCTCGTCTGACTTTTGAGTGCACCAATAATGAAGCTGAGTATGAAGCCTGTATCTTGGGTATTGAGCAAGCCATTGATTTGAGAATCAAGACTCTGGACATCTTCGGAGATTCAGCTCTAGTGATCAATCAAGTGAATGGTAATTGGAATACTCTCCAGCCTAATCTGGTCCTGTCATACCCCAAAATTTGCCCGTTGATATTACAAAGCATTTTTCAAGACCCTCCGACTTGTATTGCAAGGCACTGACTCTAAAGGGACAAAAGCCCAGCTCACAACAGGCCCAATCCAAAAATGGCCCAAACTAGCCTGCTCGCTAGGCGAGCAATTCCTTCGCCTAGCGAAGCTTGCGATCACCAGAATGGTTGGGCTTCATTCTGAGCCCATTAGGTCATAAACTGCATGCTCGCTAGGCGAGCAAATTCTTCGCCTAGCGAACCTTCGCTACAGGTTCGCCTAGCGAAGCTTGCGAATATTATAATTTTCGGGCTTCATTCTGAGCCCATTAGGTCACCACTACCACTATAAATACCAGCTCTTCAGCCACGAAAATGGACACACACAAACGGAGAAACACAGAGGAAGACGAACGGGAACTCTGGCACAGAAACCCTGGAGCTCAACTTAGAGAATTCCGAGCCGAGAAACCCTGAAGGCTGCTCTTCCACACCCGCTGCACCAAGGTTACCGCCGCCCGACTCCATCCGATACCAAGTTACAAACAGGTTTGCATGTCACTAATGCTTTATGCTTTTAACAGATAATCCGTACACATGCAAGGCATCATGATTAAGTTTTCGGATATGTAATTTGATTTCATTTAAGTATGCCTGAATATCCTGAATACTAGTCCCTGCTGTTCATATAATTAAATGCCATGAAGTCCAGGGTTGCAGAAGCCCTGCTGTTGTCAAACTCAAAAATCTGTCGCCGCTCGCTAGCACATCGCTAAGCGAGCCTGGAGCGAGCCCTCGCTAAGCCTTCGCTAGGCGAAGCAGGGGCGAATGGGGCAGTGTCTGTTTCATTTTTTGCTTTTCTATCTTATGTTCATCTAACAATGATTTATTATAGTTCTGCATCATTTGGCCTGAGTTCATGACTGTTATGTTTATTTACTTATGGTGCAATTGTCAAATCATACTTTATCTCAATGCTCTAACCCGTGTGTTGAATGGTGTAAAGGCTTCCATATCCTCAAATAAACGGCCGGCTAGGTATTCCACTTTACGTGTGGGAGACCTTCATGGAGATGGATGCTAAATTACTTAACTTTAATGTGAAGATCCATACTGATTGCCTAATTAATTTTAATGTATTAATTTTAATGTAATGGATTGTAATATGGAAATTCATCTTAATTACCTAACTAATTAAAACATTACCTTCGAAGATGTGATATCGGACCTCTCTTTTGTTACCCCACGATTACGGTATTATGGTCATGTCCCGCGAATGTGGGGATGCCCTTAGCAAAGACCCTTCGATTAAATCATCATAGTCCCTCGAATGTTGCCTTTGTCCCTCGATGACCCTTCGGTGTAACCTACGGTTAAATGATGATAGTCCCCTCGAATGCTAAGGTATCCTCACAACTGTTGCCTTCAGTGACCAATCGATGACCCTTCGATGACCCTTTAACATCCAAAGGATAAACTACTTACTTCTCAATAGTAAGGACAGTTTTACCCTCACAAGGATAGGAAATAACGGTAAAGACCTCGGACAGGTATAACCCTTAATTTCTCATTCATAACCTAAAGTACTCTTCGCACCTCACACATTTCAAAACATCCTTTTTAGAAAATCACCACTTGGCATACATCCGTACTAGGATCATTGCCGAGTTATATTTTTCTAAACTACTTTCAAAACTAAACGAGATAACCACTTTGTATACATTCACGCAAGAATCATTACAAAGTTGAATTCTCCTTTTCAAAACATTTTCTAAACATTTTTCAAACACTTTTTCAAACTAGAAAAAAAACATAAATGATTGAGCAATTAAGAGCCCATGGATAACCATGGATACAAAGGGTGCTAACACCTTCCCTTTGTATAATGTACCTCCCGAACCCAAAATCTAAATTAAGGTCTTTCCTGTTCTTTTCCACCTTTCCTTATTGGATAAAAGAAAAGTCGGTGGCGACTCTTGCTAACCGCGACATTGCGATTAAAAGAAACACAAAAAAAAGTCAGTTCACCGTATGACAGAACTGGCGACTCTGCTGGGGACAAGAAAGAGAGGTCACCTTCTTAAAAAATCATTTATGTTTTCAAATTGTTCCTTCTTTTAAGGGTATTTTTTTAGTGAAAGATCCTACACCCGGATCTAGTGTACCTTAGGTAAGTAACAATAGATCATCGCGACTATCCGGCGTATACTGGAATGGTTAAAATGATAGCTACGGTTAATGTGACACTTTGGCTGTCCTGATGTTCCTCATGTTACTTGAGGAAAAATTTGGCTTCCGCGTGGTGTCATCAAAGCATTAACCAGACCTTTAGAACCCTAATTGACTCGTCCTAGCCATTAGAAAGTAGTGGGATAACTGACTTCGGTTCCGACTGAGGTTGGTTGATACTCGATACTACACTCTTTGAGATTGGACTTTAGGGAAGCTTTGGTCAACCACTTGGCGTTGCACTGAAGTGGACTTAAAGAAAGGTCGATGATCTGAGATCCTTCTAGAACCCGGTTACTACTCTAGGACAGGTTGAACCAACCAAATTTCAGTGGGGAGGGTACTTACCTATGGAACTCATGCAAGCCTTAAAACCTAGGAATGAGTGTGTGACTTGTTTATTATTTGCATAACATCATAACATCATGGCATTATACTAACCATTTCAAGGACTTAGGGATTTAGCTTTGCTCTGTTAAACAGGTTATGGCTTCCAGGAAGACTATCCGGATCAATCTTGTAGCAATCTCTCCTCAACTCAGGGAATTGGTGTCAGAACTTCCCGATCATGCTCAGTTCAACAAGAGACATGGCTCTCTTCTCAATTTAGTTACCACTGGTTTCAAAGAAGATATGATGAGAGTTCTATTCCAGTTCTTCGATCCTAAACATCATTGCTTCACCTTCCCAGATTATCAGTTGGTACCTACGCTGGAAGAATTCTCCAGACTGCTTAGGATACCTATCCTTGACCAAATACCTTTCAGTGGTTTAGAAAGGATGCCAAAGTCTGAAGAAGTTGCCGCAGCTTTACACATGACAAAGTCCGACATTGAAACCAACTGGGTAACAAGGAGTGGAACGAAAGGTTTACTTGCCAAATTGCTGATAAGTAAGGCCCGAGAATTCCTAAAAGTTATGAATGTCCATGCTTTTGAAGATATTCTAGCATTGCTAATCTATGGTTTGGTGTTATTCCCTAATCCAGACCAATTCATAGACGTGAATGCTATTAAGATATTTCTCACTCATAACCCTGTGCCTACCTTGCTTGGAGATGTCTTGCATTCCCTTCACACCCGTACTATGAAGAGACAAGGGACTCTCATGTGCTGCATACCTTTGTTGTCTAGGTGGTTTATTTCGCACCTCCCTCAATCAGTCTTGAAGAATGATCAAAATCTGAAATGGTCTCAAAGGATAATGGCACTCTCCCATTCAGACATCCGTTGGTGTTCTAACCTCAGAGAAAATGTTATCATCATCGACCGTTGTGGAGAATTCCCTAATGTACCACTCCTGGGGATAAGAGGAGGTATTACTTATAATCCTGCCTTAGCCCTACGTCAGTTTGGGTATGCTCGAAGAGATAGTCCACATGAAATGATTATTCAAGGTATAGTGTTTGACTATGACAATGACTCTCAAGGTCTCCGTCAAAGGTTTGTACGAGCTTGGGGCATGGTGAAAAGAAGCACTTTAGGACAGAGAAATTCTGTTCCTATGGAGCCTTATCTCAGATGGGTACGAGCCAGAGCTCGTGAATTTGTCATGCCATATCTTGCAGTCGGACCATTAATTGTTGAATCAGGGGTCGAAGGAGGTACTTCCCAGATCATTTCTTATCCAGATATGCCTACCGATGTTGAGGAACTAAAGCGATCCTGGATCCAGTTGAGAGAGGAGAGGGATACTTACGAAGCTCAGTTCAATGCAGAAAGGAAGAAAGTACTAGAGCTCACTAGCCAGCTTAATGAGGAACGAAGACTCAATGCGTATCTTCGCCCAAAAAGAAGTCGCCCCTGGGAGACTTGAGCTTTCATTGTATTTTTATTATTATTCCTTTTGTAATGAACATTGAAAAAGTTAGTAATAAACATCTCTCTCTTGTTGATAGCTTACGCAAAGTTAAATTCCACAAGTCCTTGAAAACATTTCATGCATTGCATAGCATAACATAACATTGCATAACAGGTACTCTAAAGGATCATATTCTCACGATCTGCCTCTTACACAGACACAGAAAAATGGATCTCGAACAAACTGTCAAAGATCTCCAGACTCAGAATGCCCAATTCAAGGAGATGATGCTAAGCTTATCCAAGGGGCAGGAGGAACTGAAGGCTCTTTTGGTCGAAAAGAAGAAAGACAAGAAAGCTGTGAGTTTCATTAACCCGGGAAGAAGGCGTAAAGGACAGGCTGCAGGAATCAAGTTTGGAATCCCGAATGGTCCAGAAGAGAGGGCAGAGAATGATTCAGAGGAAGAGAATGCTGATTTCTCCCACCCTGAGGATGACGATGAAGATTATGAAAATGAACAGTACTCTCCAAGAGATGACAAGTATAAGTTGCTGGAAGAACGCATGCTAGCCATGGAGGGTCAGAAGGCGCCTGGTCTGGATTTCGAAAGTTTGGGTCTGGTCTCCGATGTGACTATTCCTCGCAAATTCAAAATCCCCACTTTCACTAAGTACGATGGTGCGTCCTGTCCTCAGATGCATCTAAGGGCTTATGTGAGAAAGATTCAGCCGCATACCACCGATAGGAAGCTGTGGATCCATTTCTTCCAAGAAAGTCTGTCTGGCACTCAGTTGGAATGGTATTATCAGCTCGAAAGTTCTGACATCCGCACCTGGACTGATTTAGCAACAACTTTTTATAAACAGTACCAGTATAATTCTGAGCTAGCGCCTACTCGGCTACAGTTGTAGAATATGGCTATGGGATCTAAAGAAAGCTTCAAAGAGTATGCTCAGAAATGGAGAGATTTGGCCGGCAGAGTCAAACCCCCTATGACTGACCGAGAATTAGTAGACCTGTTCATGGGTACCCTGACTGGCCCATTCTACAGCCATCTGCTGGGAAGTTCGTCATCAGGTTTCACTGAACTTATACTGACAGGTGAACGGGTGGAGAGCGGCATTCGAAGTGGAAAGATACAAGCAGCTACCTCTACAAGCAGCAAAAAGTCCTACCATGGGAAGAATGAATCGAATGCTGTGTATGGTCAAAAGAATCATAATAAGAAAAATAGTGACCATGCCGTTGGAGCAGTGACAATCGCGGCCCCGCCAGCTCAAAACTTCCAGCACAGACAAGACAAACCAAGAAGGCAGTTTACCAAGCTCAATATGACTTTAGCACAAGCACTGCAAAGTATGCTAAAGGCAAACTTAATCACTCTCAGAGGTCCTCCTGCAAATGTCAACACTGCTTCGCCTCGTTATAATCCCAATGCCAGGTGTGCATATCACTCCGATAGCCCCGGGCATGATACAAACGATTGTTGGTTATTGAAAAACAAGATTCAGGACATGATCGACGCTGGGGAAATTGAATTCGAGCCTCCGGAGACTCCTAATGTCATCAATGCACCTATGCCTAATCATGACAAGGCTGTTAATGCTCTCGATGACGATTCTCTCATCACTACTGTAGCGGACTTAACATCTTCTCTCCTGATCATCAAGAAGAAGTTGTGGCAAGCTGGTTTATTTCCAGGATGTGCAGAAAATTGCGATCTCTGTATATCCCGACCCAATGATTGCTTGAAGTTGAGAGGTGGTATCCAACGGCTGATGGACGATCATACCATTCTCTTTGAAAAGATTCCTAAGGTGGAAAACACTGTTGAAGAAATATCTGTGATTGCAAGGTCCAAAGTTCCAGTGAAGATTACTGCTCCCAGAGTACCCGTGAAGATTACTGCTGAGCCCAAGGTAGCCCCCCTAATCATTACTGCACCTGGCCCAGTACCGTATTCTTCAAGCAAAGCCATCCCGTGGAATTATGGAGGCGATGTCTACATCCATGGCGTAAAGCAAGTTGGTGATTCTGCTAATCCTAATGACATTGTTGGGACTAGTAAAGTTACTCGAAGCGGAAGGATCTTCTCTCCAGAAATCTCACCTCCAGTTCCCGAAAATCGAGGAAAGGAACCAGTCAACCCTTCTCAGTCAGAGATACCGATCGAAGCTACTACTGAAGACGTTGCCAAACGAGAGATGGAAGAAGTGCTGAAAATCATCCGCAAGAGTGATTTTGATGTGGTAGAACAGTTGGGGCATACCCCGTCTAAGATCTCGATGTTATCCTTGTCGTTATCTTCTGAATCTCATGCCCATGCCTTGATAAAATTCTTGAGGACTGCTCATGTACCTCAGGAGACCTCCGTCGATCAGTTTGAAAACTATGTTGCTAATCTGACTGTTGACAATGGCCTAGGCTTTTCCGACGCTGATCTGACACCAGCAGGAAAGAATCACAATAAAGCCCTGCATATCTCCATTGAGTGTAGGGGAATCACTTTGTCCCATGTGTTGATCGATAATGGCTCTTCTTTGAATGTGCTACCGAAAGCCGTGCTCGATAAACTTGACTGCAAGAGCATTGAACTGAAGCCTAGTGACATTGTGGTGCGTGCTTACGATGGTGCGAAGAGTGTTGTCCATGGTGAAGTGGTTCTCCCTATCAAGATAGGACCTCAAGTCTTCAACACTACCTTTCATGTAATGAACATTCGCCCCGCTTATTCCTGCTTGCTGGGACGCCCTTGGATTCATGGGGCAGGTGCTGTAGCTTCATCTCTCCATCAAAAGCTGAGATATCCGATAGAGGGTAAGATCGTCACTGTGTGTGGGGAAGAAGAGTACATTGTCAGTAGTGTGCATACCTTCAGATACGTTGAGATGGATGGTGAATTCTTCGAGACTCCTTCTCAGTCATTTGAAGTGGTTCCTCCGCCCAGTCCTGTCCTTAAGCCAATTCCTCTTGCGCCCAAGGTTGTTCGTGCTCCTCCTGCTATGATTTCCCTGAAGGACGCTCAAGCTGTGGTTGAAGATGGTGGTTGTACTGGCTGGGGTCAACTGATCGACGTTGTCGCATCGCGCGAAAAACCGGCGGGAAAAGAAAGAACAACAGAGCCGCCACCGTGCGTTATTTATCCCGAAAGAGGGAAAGGAAACGCTCAGAGTAAACCTGGGAAAAGACATGGTCTCGCGACCAAAGAGGATGGGTTCGGGAGTCGGTTATGCGAAGGGAAGGTATTAGCACCCCTACGCATCCGTAGTACTCTACGGGATCCACGCACAAAAGGAAGGAAAATGGTTGCTAAAACGCTGCTCACACTCACACACACTGGCTGAAAAGAGACAAAAGAAACTGACTGAAACTGAACTCGGCAGGATGTCGCATCCTGGGCCTACTTAGTCTATCAGGCATAGACATCAGAGTCAAAGTAGTTCGGACTGGGGAAACAACACATGCTCGCTAGGATGTCGCATCCTATGCATACGTATCTTCTCGGACGAGAGAAGAATCAGAGCATTCGTAGCTCGGCTGACACGCACACGAACACAAACAAGGCAAAGGCAAACATGGAGCCCGACTGCCAATCACTGGACTTATGTCAGCATCCGAACCTAAACACACACAAGAAGGCAAACATGGAGCCTGAATGCCAATTGCTGGACTTACATCAGCATCCGAACCAAACACACGCACACTGGAACCTAACTGCCACTCGATGGACTTACATCAGCTTCCAAGCACACAACAACACAACAGGTTGATAGGGAGTCGGGGACTCAGCCTATAACTGTCAAACACACACAAACAGACAGACAGCAAATGCTAAGGAGTCAGGCACTCGAGCCTAGCAACTGTCAGACAACACACACAAAAAGAAAAAGGGCGCCCGGAGAGATCAGCTCAATCTCCTGCCTACATACTTCATCTGGTGTGAAGATCAGGGCGATGTAGTTCCCCTACGCAGGGACAAAGGATCTAGCCTAACCAGATAACAGAGGGAGACACAACTAGGGAGACTACGACTCGAGCCTAGATGTTATCATGCAGATCAACCCTAAGTTAAGGTTTCTAGCTAAATGGCACAAGGGCCAACCTATCCTAAGTATGGCTCACACAGGAAGCAAGCCACACACACACTTAACTTGCACAGGGAGCAAGCCAAGTAAAACCTACTTGCACAGGAAGCAAGTCTAAACTAATCCTAACTTGCACAGGAAGCAAGTCAAACAATCCTATCTTGCACAGGAAGCAAGTCAAACAATCCTATCTTGCACAGGAAGCAAGTCAAACAATCCTACAAGCACAGATAGCACACGCTATACACAAGCAAGTGGCTCAAACAAGGGTTAGGTTTTAGTCAAGGGGTCATATCAACCTCGACAAACAAACCTCTGGAACTGGGTGAATGTTGCTCTTAACCTTGCCATTGAGGGGCTAAGGTGAAGCAGATGAAAGGATGAAGTGAGGATGAGACCTCACAGCTCTTATCCCTGGCCTGGGAGAGCTCAAGACAAGAATGTGTGGGTTCAGAAAGTGGGAACCCTTCTACACATTTAAGACTGACTCAACTGTGCAATGGCACAAGATCTTGGGTTTTTATCTGTAATGCATCAACACAGTGGTGTGAGCAAAGCAGATGACACACTGAATAGTGGGGGATAGATTGCATATCCCTACCTTCCACCAATTGCCTCTTCACTTAGGAGGTCTTTGACTCTATGCAGGGACAAAGTTAAACATCCACAAACATTGCCTCTTAAGGAGGACTTCAGACAGTTGCCTGGCCAAGTAACAGACCAGGTCTTCCAGACTACATGGAGTAAAAGAGACATACCTCAATGCAAATTGCTTATATAAGCAAAGCAAAGCAAAAAGTTCACAAGGAACTAAGCAACTAAAGCACCTGAAACAGTCAAGCAGATGTTAGTATGCAACTTCAAACAAAACAAACAGAAACAGAAACCAACAGTCAATTGGAGGCACATGGATGTGCAAGGCACAAGGCTTATGGCATGTGAGCCAAGCCACCTACAAAACAAAGAGGTTAGGCAATGATACTTGGGTAAGCTCAATCAAAAGAATTGGTCTTAATGGCCATTTGATGGTCAACCTGAAATCACAAGCTCAAAGGTGAGTAACAGGACCACTAGGGCAAGCCTAGGGTCCAAAGTGAATGAGAAAGTCAAGACAGCAAGGGTTAAGTATCCAAAATCATGTTCAAATAATTAGGAAACAAAACCAATTGGGTTCATACTCATATCAATCACTTATCATCATTTCATGAACCATTTAGGTCAAAACATGGCAAACAGAAGCTCATAGAAGTCAACAGCAAGACTTGCACCAAAGGCAATCTAAACATTTTCCAAAAATCATCAAATAAATCATGATCAAACCTAACACACAGCACGGTAAGCATGTCAAATTTCATCCCGTTTGGACAAGTTTAGGAGGTCAAAAACGTTTAATCGGGACTTTGTCAAAATTAAATCGAGCATTGTGTGAAAGGTCACCCTAAGTGTCTAAGGGGACATGTTCCTACCCTTCATTGATTTCACACAAAAATCCCAAGTTTGGAAAGATCGGAATAAACACATGAAACGCACAAGATGACATTTAATTAATAGAACTCATAAAATCGGGATAAATTCGCAAAATGGTCTAAAAAGTCAACAAAGTCAAACGTTCATGTTTTTGGTATTTTCATGCTCACATATTTATTCTATGTTAAATAAAATAAAATCAAAAGATGAAAATCAAAAATGGAAGTTCTAGAAGAAAACCTTAAAAAAAACCTTTTTCTCAAAAGAAAAACACAAATGGGGGAGATGGGATTCGAACCCCTCCCCTTGGCAATGCAACTCAGCGCGCCCACCACTGGGCTGTGAGTCACTTGGTGACATAAGCCTGCTTCCAAGTCAAGATAAACAAAACAAATAATTTAAAAATCTGAAATGCGCGCGCCCTGGCACCATCTTCATCCCCAAAATCAAATATGTTTCTCAATCTTTAGCAACACATATCTTCCTCTATAGTGGACGAAATCAAATGAAATAAAAACCAATGTTCATCTATTTCATGAGCTTAAAACAACCATGGTCCTGAATTTTAAAATGGTACGCTATACACAAAGATACATCATAGTGAGCATAGAAACCCTAACTCCCTAGCAGCAAAACTCAAAACCACACATAAGCAAAATTGGATAAAAATAGGCATTCAATCATGTTCAGGGGGTTGAATATAGCATTTCTCATTCACACATCAAGTCATGAAAACCATTCTATCAAGCAATTCGAAAGCAAGTTGCTAACCTGAACAGGGCAATGTTGAATGTGATGTTAGAGGTGTTTTTAATGATGCTAGATGATCCCTTTAGCTCCTTTGATGCTCCAGGAATGTAATGCTTTTGAGAGTTTGCCTTGAAACCTCCTCAACTGTTCTAGCCAATTCAAGATGCAAGTGTGAAGACTTGAAGTTTGGATATGATGATTTAATGATTACAGATGGGATTTTCTGCCTACAATAGCTTCTACTTGTTATATGGAAGGTGTTTGAATGGATGGTTTGCAAGGGACTTGAGGAAAATATGATTTTGCAAATTTGGATTTTGAAGTAGAAAGTGAGCTTTTGTTCAGGCCAAGTGGTTTGTGTGGCTGCTAGCAGTTGGTTGTGTTGGCAGAAAATAGTGATGCCAAGGTGAGTGTAAGGTGATTGTATGATGTAGGCTAAGCCATGTTATGTTGGTGGTCACAATGCAATACTTCAAGTTTGGTTCATGCAGGGTTTAGGCAACTTTGGTTTTGGACAGGTTTTTGGTAAAAATCAAGTGCAGTGAGTTTGAGGTTTGTTATGTTGGTTTTTAGGATTTGAAGAAAGCAAAACAAAGTTGGACTGGCCTGCTGCTATTTTTTGGGTTCTTGTCATGACAACCCATGGTCTATGCCAAGCAAGCAAAGGATGGAGTTGGAAAAAAAGAAAGTATTCTGTCTGCTACTGTAAGGTTTTGTTTTATGACAGAAAAAGTGCAGTTTCTCTTATGTAGGTCATGTGTTGCCAAGGGCTTTCTTTTGCTTGCTGCAGGCTTTGACCAACCAACTTAATTTATTGGTTTTGGATAGAAGAAGTTTAGCAGGGCAAGGTTGGAAAAGAATGAAGGTTGGTTGTGAAATTGTTTTTGATGACAGGAAAAATCAATGGCCAAGAAATGAATTGTTTTCTTGAAGATGGGAAGTCTGTTGGTCCTTTTTGCTGCAGGGAGGTGGTTAGTTCATTTTGTGCTCAGACAGAACATTGCCAATGGCCAAGACCAGTTAGGTTTTGTTATGTTTGGACAGGAAAAGGGGAGTACAAGGTTTCTTGAAGATGTCAAGTTGGTTGTGGTTGGAATGAATGAGATTGGTTTTTGGTTTTTTGGTTAGGTTGTTGCTCATGACAGCAAGAGGGCAAGGTGTGTGCAGGTTTTCTGAAATCCAACTCAAAATAAAGTGCTGTTGTTGGTTTTATGACAGGGAAATGAGGGTGAAAATGTTGCCAGGCTTTTGAAGGAAAGTGCAAGTAGCTAGGTCAAGTTGGTTTTTGGTCAAAATCCAGTGAAGTGAGTTTTTAGGTTTTGTTATGTTAGGTTCTGTCCATGACAGAAAGAGGGCAAGGCTGTTATGAGAGATTGAGGTGAATGCCAAAACAAGGTACAAGGTAAGGGTTTTTAGTTGGTCTTTGCTGCAGTTTTTATATAACAGAAAAAAAAAAGTGGTGAAACTGTTGGTTTGTGTTGGTTTTTTCCTTGTTTCACAATGATGAATATGGATGTGTCATCAAGATTGCCATGCTTCCTTCTGCTGCAGCATGTTGCTCATGACAGGGAAAAAGAAAAAGAAAACCATGCTGTTACTGTTTGGTTTGAGATGGCTTTGTGGTTTTGAGTTTTTGACCGTTTTTTAGAACATGGCCAAAGCAGTTTTTTAGCATCAATGAGTCTTGGTCAGTTCTGTTGCACTCCTCCCTTTCTTGTGACTGCCATGAGCCTCTCTTGACAGAAAAGTAGTGCTGTCCAAACTGCTATTGGACAGTACAAGTTATGGCTATTGCACTTGGTTGTTGAAGCAATGTACTTTCCTCCTCAATCCAAGTAAGCAAGAATGGCTTTATGTACTGTTTAGAGTATGGCTACATAATGAGGTTTCAACATGACAGAAAAAATGGCTTGCTAACTTCTGTTTTGAGAGTACAAACCATGGTATGGTGGATGCATAAACAAGTATGGTGCAATGGTACTTTTCTTACAATCCAAGCAACCAAGCAATATCCACATGTTCTGCATAATTTGGCTTTGCAAACACACTTAAAATGACATTTATGAGCTTTCCCAATTGGCCAAATGCTGAAAAAATGTTTGAGTCAAAAAGTCAACTCTTGGTCAAACTTTGAATTTAAATGAAAAAGGTCCAAAAATGCCATTTTGATTGGTAAGGTTTTAGGTCATGAAATTTATATTTTTGGAAAGAGGATGAAAAATGTGGTTTGTAGGAAAAAACCCCACCAAATTTGGCCAAACGGTTTGGGAGATATGGCCCTTTGAAGTTCAAGATTTTCTGAAATCGATTCGATCATAACTTGCCAACCACACATGGGAATTGAGAGTTCTAGGACTTTTTGGAAATGGGAGAACAAGATCTTCAACTTTCATGTTGGGCAAAAATTCATTTGAGGCTTGTATCATGATGTAAGTTTGAGGATCAAAACTTTCCATTTATGGCAGTTTTCAGTTACAGGCCCAGTTTCCATTTTGGGAAATTCATGATCTGGCTTCAAATTCTTCCATGATGGTGTTTGGCATGATGTATGATGACTATTTGGACATGAATGAACTCTCACAAACCAATTCCAATCATCAAATCTCTGATTAAATGGACAGTTGACCAACAGTTGACTTTTAGGGTTTCTGATTGATTGTGCATTGACTGATGATTTCCAAACCCTGATTCCTTGAGGACTTGACTTCAAATGATGTCCCAAGTTGTATGAACTCTTGATTATTGACCATGGTGCCCTAATTCCACAAGAATGACCACCATCCATTGCTTTGACTGACAGTTGACCTTCTTTGACTTTTGACTGTCTGGGCATGAACTGCTGACCTCTGAGCCCTCAACCCTTGACCAAAATACTTCAAATAGACCTCCAAGCCACGTGAACTTGTTGGACAAACCCCAAGGCCTTGATTCAATGAGAAATTCCTTTGCTTGCTTGGTTGACTGATCAGGAGATTAGTTTGACCTAATTCTTGATTGCTTGCTCTTGAGGCAACTGAGGGACAATGCAAATGCTATGCAATGGATCATGATATACTATGACCTAATATGAAAATGTATGCATAATGATAGGTGCAAATTTGAGGTGCTACAGCTGCCCCTATTCAATCAGCTGGGAACCCGAACGGATGATAGCAACGGCTGTCAGACTTTC
The DNA here is from genome assembly GCF_024323335.1 of Lathyrus oleraceus. NCBI lineage: Eukaryota > Viridiplantae > Streptophyta > Magnoliopsida > Fabales > Fabaceae > Lathyrus > Lathyrus oleraceus. The sequence goes on from NC_066581.1 coordinate 512,257,168, forward strand.
AGGGTAAACAGGGATTGAATACCAAAGAACCGTAGAATTTGCACAGACTGGATATGATACCAAAGAACCACGTCACTTACCGATGACAAACTGCATGACAGCTTCAGAAAAAGCAAAACCATTTACCGATGGTTAGAAACTGGAAATTTGATATTTACCGATATCAACGTCAGCACGACCATTTACCGATGGCGGCTGGGGAAAACAAACTTCTGAAAAGCAAAACCATTTACCGATGGTTAAAACTTGATATTTACCGATATCAACTTCAGCACGACCATTTACCGATGGCGGCTGGGAAACAGATTTTGATGTAGAAAGGAAGCAAGACCATTTACCGATGATATCTTCAAAGAAACTGGACATTTACCGATGTCAACTTAGCAAGACCATTTACCGATGGCTGCTGCAACTGGGAATTCGATATTTACCGATATCGAAGGAAACTGGGCCATTTACCGATGGCATCTCCTCTTGGGGAGGAACAGAATCTTTGTGGTGATACCAGACAAGACGTTTACCGACGACTTCTGGGGATTTTGATTTTATCAACAAGGAAACAAAGTAATGACTAGACACTTACAGATGACTGGGATGAGACTCGATGTTTACCGACATCAAAAGAATGACCAGACATTTACCGATGACTGGGGTGGGACACGATGTTTACCGACATCGAAAGATGATGTTTACCGACATCCAAAGAAATGACCAGACATTTACCGATGACTGGGATGGGACTCGATGTTTACCGACATCGAAAGATGATGTTTACTGACATCAAAAAGAATGACCAGACATTTACTGATGACTGGGATGAGACAAACCAACATTCGCAACTGGAAACCAGATAGGACATTTACAGATGACTCTACTGGGGATTTCTAGCTGGGGATTTGTCAGACATTTACCGATGACTGAGGAAAAGACTCGATGTTTACTGACATCGAAAGATGATGTTTACCGACATCAAAAATGACCAGACATTTACCGATGACTGGGCGAGACTCGATGTTTACCGACACCGAAACAATGGCGTTTACCGACACCAAAAATGATGACCAGACATTTACTGATGACTGGAGAAAATACTCGATGTTTACAGACACCGAAACAATGGTGTTTACCGACACCAAAAATGATGACACACGTGGGTGCTGGCATGACACTTACTGGTATTACCAAGAAACAAAATCTGGGATATGTTGAAGCAAGGCTGATCACTTGCTGGGGGTCTCACTGAGGAGAAATAGACTTTCTGTCACCATCGGGTGAGGAAATAAACCTCTGTCACCATCGGGTGAGGAAATAAACCTCTGTGGGGAATAAACAAAATTGAATGCTGTCAAGAACAACTGTAGTAGACTTGTCGTGCTGATGTTGAATGAAATGATCCGCCTCTGCCGGGGATACGGTCTGGTGAAGTTAACACATGAATGCATATGTTTGAATTTTTCTATGGCGTAATGCTCCATTTACGAATGGGAATGCTACGCGATTTTTGAGGATGCAATGATTACTACATGCAAAAATGCAAATGAACCCTGGCTAGGGAGCCAAAAGATCAGATACTCCGACTCTGTGGGGAGACTCCTCTTGGGGAGATACTCTGCGGGGAACTCTGCTTGAGGAATGGTAGAGCGACTTCACACCCATGTTGAAGAACAGTACCGCTGCTGGGAAAAGATAAACTCCGCTGGGGATATCCTTCAGTCCACAGGTAGGATAAATGCTGGAGATAAAATTCAATAAACCTGCCTCACTCGGGGAGGAAATCGGCAAACACAGGCCGGCTGGGGTTGGGCAATCCTTAGATCTGTTGGGGAATAGAAGACACTATCCACAGACGTCTTCGCGGGGGAACGTAGCTACGATAGCTTCCAAACTTGCTTGGGGAAAATATCTGCTGAGGAAATGTCCTCACAGATGCCAATCTGAAAACAGCACAACAAAATGCCCCAGGGGGTACATGGACAAGATACGCTCAAGTGTCCTCAACATTCAAAATGATTTTCAAATGTTTCGTCATCCTGCAAATTGTTGTGTAGCCTTCATGTTTTATATATGCAATGCTTATCAAAAATTCGGACATTTTGCAAACAAAACAGTAAAAATAAAAACAAGAGAGCTATTTATCTGAATAACGACTTTTATTGATTGAAAATGTGCCTGAAGAGGCAAAATACATTGGGAAGCAATTCCTAGAAAGAGGTAATTGCGCATAAAAGGAAAAATCTATCCTAATGGCAATGTGAACACGGCATCCACTATTTCCTAATTCTGTTATAACTCACAGATCATCAGTTTCCCTCCCAACTCCTTGCTTTCTGAGAAGAATGACTGGACGGATCACATCTTTCGAGATGGCAGACGATAAAGCTTGATGAAGTACAGACAACTCAGACTGTAGTCTTCGCTTTAATCCCTAACTTTTGCCTGGATCGCCCTTTCGGGTTTTCAATCCACCGGGATACCCATTTTTGCCTAAGCCGCCCTTGCGGGTTTTCGACTTACCGGGTGTACAATTTTTTTATTTTATCCCTAATTTTTGCCCGAACCTTTTCTTTCTGTTTTTTTGGTTCGTCGGGATGCCCTTTTTTTGCCTGGACTCTTTTATTCTTTTTGTCCAGCGGGTCGATTTATGCGAAGTATTTTTTGACTATATCTGAGTTGACAGGAGACGGAAAATCTTCACCATCCATAGTTGTAAGCATCAAGGCTCCGCCGGAGAAGACCTTCTTCACAACATACGGACCTTCATAGTTAGGAGTCCACTTGCCCCTGTTATCTGCACCGGGAGGGAGGATCCTCTTCAACACTAGATCACCTATCTGATAGCTTCGAGGACGCACTTTCTGATCAAAGGCTCGCTTCATCCTTCGCTGATACAACTGTCCATGACATACAGCTGCTAGCCGTCTCTCCTCGATAAGGCTCAACTCGTTAAACCTTGTTCGAATCCACTCGGCTTCGTCTAGCTTGACATCCAATAAAACTCTCAGAGAAGGAATCTCCACTTCAACAGGTAGGACAGCTTCCATACCATACACAAGGGAGTAAGGGGTTGCCCCGGTCGACGTACGTACTGAGGTACGGTACCCATGCAAGGCGAAAGGCAGCATTTCATGCCAATCCTTGTACGTAACGACCATCTTCTGCACAATCTTCTTGATATTCTTGTTCGCCGCTTCTACAGCACCATTCATCTTCGGTCTGTAAGGAGAAGAGTTGTGATGTTCAATCTTGAAGTCTTTACAAAGCTCTTTCATCATCTTGTTGTTGAGATTCGAACCATTGTCAGTGATGATTCTCTCAGGAACTCCATAACGACATATGATTTCTTTCTTGATGAACCGGGTAACCACTTGTTTGGTAACGTTAGCATAGGAAGCTGCTTCCACCCATTTGGTGAAATAGTCAATTGCAACCAAGATGAAGCGATGTCCATTCGAAGCAGTAGGCTCAATCTTCCCAATCATATCAATGCCCCACATGGCGAACGGCCAAGGCGAATTCATGATATTCAGAGGGCTTGGTGGTACGTGCACCTTATCAGCATAGATTTGACACTTATGGCACTTCCGAGCATACTTGAAACAATCGGATTCCATAGTCATCCAGTAATAACCTGCTCTCAACAATTTCTTAGCCATTGCCTGTCCGCCGGCATGAGTACCGAAGGAACCTTCATGGACTTCCTGCATTAACATGTCTGCCTCGGGTCTGTCCACGCATCTGAGCAAGACCATGTCAAAGTTTCTCTTATACAACACATCATCCTGATTCAAATAGAAGCTTCCAGCCAGCCTCCTCAGGGTTTTCTTGTCATTCTTCGATGCACCTTCAGGATATTCCTGAGTCTTGAGGAAATTCTTGATGTCATAATACCACGGCTTATCATCAATATCATTAACGGACTCGGCTGCAAACACATACGCAGGCCTCTCGAGTCGATTCACTTCAATATGTGGCACATGATTCCACCAATGAACTTTGATCATAGACGACAAAGTAGCCAAAGCATCAGCCATTTGATTCTCATCCCGGGGGACATGATACAACTTCACCTTCTTGAAGAACGTCAGTATTCTTCTGGTATAATCTCTATACGGAATCAAATGCGGCTGGTTCGTATTCCAATCTCCATTGACTTGATTGACCACTAGAGCTGAATCTCCATAAATGTCGAGTGTTTTGATCCTCAGATCAATGGCTTCTTCTATCCCCATGATGCAAGCCTCATACTCAGCTTCGTTGTTGGTGACGTCAAACGTCAGTCTGGCAGAAAAAGGTATATGAGCACCTTTAGGATTGATCAATACTGCCCCAACGCCGTTACCATTCATATTCACAGCCCCATCAAACATCAGTGTCCACTTGTCATCTGGATCCGGTCCTTCCTCGACAAGAGGCTCTTCGCAATCCTTCATCTTCAGATACATGATGTCTTCATCAGGGAATTCAAACATCATAGGCTGATAATCTTCAATCGGTTGTTCGGCGAGATAGTCTGACAGAATACTACCTTTGATGGCCTTCTGAGACGTGTACTGAATGTCATACTCTGTTAAGATCATCTGCCAACGGGCAACACGTCCGGTGAGAGCTGGCTTCTCAAAGATGTATTTGACTGGATCCATCTTAGAAATCAATAAGGTAGTATGGTTCAACATATACTGTCTTAGTCGGCGAGCAGCCCAGGCCAAAGCACAGCAAGTTTTCTCGAGCAGTGAATATCTTGTTTCACAGTCGGTAAACTTTTTGCTAAGGTAGTATATGGCATGCTCTTTTCGACCAGACTCGTCATGCTGTCCCAATACACACCCCATCGAGTTCTCAGTCACTGACAGGTACATTATCAGAGGTCTCCCAGGAACTGGAGGTATAAGGATTGGAGGTTTCTGTAGGTACTCCTTGATTTTGTCAAAAGCTTTCTGACAGTCATCGTTCCACTTGATCGCTTGATTCTTTCTAAGCAGTTTGAAAATTGGTTCACATGTAGCAGTTAGATGAGATATGAACCTTGCAATGTAGTTTAATCTCCCTAAAAACCCACGGACTTGCTTCTCCGTTTTCGGTTCAGGCATCTCTTGAATAGCTTTGACTTTTGCTGGATCAACCTCAATCCCTTTCTCACTGACAATGAAGCCTAAAAGCTTCCCGGATCTCACTCCAAACGTGCACTTGTTCGGGTTCAACCTTAGTCTGAACTTTCTCAACCGGTCGAACAGCTTCTGCAAATTAACCAGGTGCTCCTCTTCCGTCTGCGACTTCGCAATCATATCATCTACGTACACTTCAATTTCTTTGTGCATCATGTCATGAAAGAGAGTCGTCATTGCCCTCTGATAGGTAGCACCAGCATTCTTCAGCCCAAATGGCATCACCTTATAGCAGAACGTGCCCCAAGGTGTGATGAATGTCGTCTTTTCCATGTCCTCTGGCGCCATCTTGATCTGATTATATCCGGAGAAACCATCCATGAAAGAGAATACCGAGGATTGAGCCGTATTATCAACCAATACATCAATGTGAGGTAATGGGAAATCATCTTTCGGACTCGCTCTATTCAAATCCCGGTAATCGACACACATTCTGACTTTACCATCCTTCTTCGGCACAGGAACGATGTTGGCCACCCACGGCGGATAACTTGTAACAGCCAGAAAACCTGCATCCCACTGCTTCTGAACCTCTTCCTTGATCTTAGTTGCCATGTCAGGACTCGTTCTACGAAGCTTCTGCTTGACCGAAGGACATCCTTCCCTAAGAGGTAATCGATGCATCACAATGTCTGTATCTAATCCAGGCATATCTTGATACGACCAGGCGAACACTTCCACATATTCTCTTAGCATCTCAATCAGCCTCCTCTTGACAGAGTCCTCTAAAGTAGCCCCAATCTGAATTTCCTTTTTGTCGTCCTCAGTACCCAGATTAATAGTTTCCAACTCCTCCTGATGAGGTTGGATGACCCTTTCCTCCTGCTTCAGTAATCTGGCCAATTCTGCAGGGAGTTCACAGTCTTCCTCACTCTCCTCTTCGGCTTGGTATATGGGATTATCGAAATCATACTGAGCCATAACAGAATCGTTCATAGTGAATGCCATAAGATCGCTTCTGCATGTTTAATGCTTTGTTTCAGAAAAAGAGTTCAAGAAGTCACAAAAACAAAAAACATTGCCATTTTTGTTGTTTTGAAAAAAAAGTGAAAACGGAAAACATAGAAAAACAGGGATCACAAAATTTGTTCAAAAAATGTCCTTCATTAATGATAATCATTAAAACATGATGAGGCCCTACAAAAATGAATCACTACGCCTTGGGCAGAACGTAGGATTTTCATGCAAAATGACAAAACAACAGAAAATTACTCTGTTAGAAGAGTAACTGGAACCACTTCTTCAGCCGTCCAGTTGCTGATAGACCCCCCTGGTGCACACGGGCGAACCCAGTTATCCAGATCACAGTCACTGTCACAGTCTTCACTACCGGTTGCAGAGACGTCGCCATGATTCATCAGCCCAGCGCTGGTAAAAGTACTCGGACCCGCTTGACCATTCTGCTCTGCTAGGAGAGGCTCATAACCAACACCAAATTTGTCTTCTTTAACCGGCAAATCCACCATCTTGCCCCAGCCTTCAGCTTTTCCGGAATCAACGACCTCCTTAGCCTGCTTGTAAGAAGTGATTGAAACACCTGGCTTCCTCTGTTCAGCGTACGCCACTTTCTCAAGAGCCACAGTCTCAAATGCCTGGCATAAGGTTTCGTGGATCTCGCCATCCACCTCAACATATTTGAACGAGGATAGATGACTCACCAGAATCTCTTCTTCACTGCACACAGTCACAATCTGACCGTTCCAGACATACTTGAGCTTTTGATGGAGAGTCGACGAGACTGCCCCTGCTGCATGAATCCATGGACGCCCCAATAAACAACTGTAGGCGGGCTGGATGTCCATAACATAGAAGATGATATCAAAAACCTCAGGACCTATCTTCACAGGCAAGGTAACTTCTCCACACACAGAACGTTTGGATCCGTCGAAAGCACGAACGATCAGGTCACTGGGATTAAGCACAAACCCTTCCGCATCAATCTTCCTCAGAATCTGCTTAGGCAACACATTCAGCGACGACCCGGTGTCTACCAATACGTGAGACAACACTGCCCCCTTGCACTCCATGGTGATGTGCAAGGCTTTGTTATGGTTTCGCCCTTCAGGCGGTAAGTCCAGGTTGGTGAATCCTACGCCATGCCTGGTGCTCACATTGGCCATTACGCCCTCCAGTTGATTGACAGAAATCTCATGAGGCACGTAAGCCAGATTCAACATCTTCAGCAAGGCATTACGGTGTGCCTCAGAGCACATCAACAGTGAAAGTATAGAAATCTTGGACGGAGTTTGATTCAACTGGTCTACAATCTTGTAGTCACTCTTCTTGATTATCTTCATAAACTCCTCCACGTCTTTCTCAAATGACCCCTCGGGTGCCTCCTTCTGAACAGGTTCTTCCTCAACCACAGCTTGCTTACCTTTTGCTTTGGCGAGAGCTTCAGCATTATTGTCCCTCAAAGGCTGCGGTGCAAACAGACGACCGCTTCTGGTAAAACCTCCTGGACCCCCCACATTGTCCACAGCTGGACCAACAGTTGCAGGAACTCTATTCGGTACACCAATTGTCACTGGAGTTGGATTCATTGGTCTTGTCTGACTTTCAGCCCTTCTGTAATTGCGGCGAGCATTATCATACTTCCACGGCACGGCTCTACTATTTTCAACAGCCCTTCTTTCAGACGCAACGATAGTAGTTGGAACATTGATGGTTACAGGCACAGGAATGGTAACTGGGGTACCATTTGCTGCAGGTGCACTGACAATCCTTTGTCCACGTTCTTCAGACGGTTTAAAGTAAATGGTGATAGTTGACGCTGTTCCACGATCTTTTACAGCCCTACTGAATTGCAAACAACCTTCATCCATCATACCCTGGATACCGGTCCTCAACTGGTCGCAACCATTCTCAGATTCTGCACAGCCCAAACAATCTTCATCACAGCCCGGGTAGACACCCCCTTTCAGCAGACGGCCCTTCACAACTAACAGAGAAGTCTGAACATCATCAACATTAACAACCAGATCTTCAGCTTCTTTCCCCTCAATATTGTTCACTCTATGCCCACCATGCTGAGGCATAGGGTTGTTTACGACATTAGGCACTGGAGCGAAGTTGATCGCCTTGGCATCGATCAAATCTTGAACCTTGTGCTGGAGAGCTCGACACTTCTCAGTATGGTGGCCTGGTGCCCCAGAATGAAAGTCACATCTAACATTAGCATCATAGCCGGGAGGCAGCACTGTAGGCGGAGCCATTGTACGCAATTCAATCATCCCCAACTTGAGTAGTTCGGGTAATAACTCTGTGTAGGACATGGGCAGAGGATCAAATCTTCTATCAGCCTGCAATTTCTGTCTGGGCTGATAAGGACGTTGCTGTTGTTGTTGTTGTTGCGGTTGTTGAACTCTTGGTTGTTGTTGTTGACGAGGTTGAGGTGCCGGAATGGTCACTGCAGCCACTGGACGATATTGATCTCTGTTAGCATTTGTTCTGTACACACCCCCTCTGTGCTGCACAGCATTGGTCTCTCCTTCTCTACGGCGAGGTGCCCCAGAGAAGGGTTTCTTTAATGAAGACGAGGAACCAGCATCATGGATCCTACCAGCTTTGATTAGACTCTCAGTCCTCTCTCCACAAATGACAACATCAGAAAAACTACCGAACGGGCAGCTCCCCATCCGGTCCATAAACACACCTTGAAGAGTACCAATAAACATGTCTGTCAACTCCCTCTCCAGCATCGGGGGTTGAACTCTAGCAGCCAGTTCACGCCACCTCTGGGCATACTCCTTGAAGCTTTCATTGGATTTCTGACAAAGACTCTGCAGCTGAGTCCGGCTCGGTGCCATGTCCATGTTGTGTTTATATTGCCTCAAGAAGGCCTCACCCAGATCTCTCCAGCATCGGATCGAATCTCTCTTCAATTCCATGTACCAGTCCAAAGAAGCCCCAGATAGACTGTCTTGGAAAAAGTACATCCACATCTTCTCGTCATCGGTATACGCAGAGATCTTTCGATAATAAGCCTGCACATGGGTGCGAGGGCAAGAAGTACCGTTGTATTTGTCGAAGGACGGTGCTTTGAACTTGTGAGGGATTCTCAAACCTTCAACCAACCCCATATTAGTAACATCAAAACCGAGAGAATTCTGACTTTCCATAGCACGGATCTTCTCAGCAAGAGCTTCAACTTTGCGGTCTCTTTCATTAACCCTTCCCAGAACGTCTTCGTCTTCACTGAGCAGAGAGAACATATTCTTGTCTGTCAACAATCGTAGCAGGATTACGGGCCGGAGCACGGACTACTCTGGCATTAGCGGTATCTGGAACAATGGGTTGACCGTTGATTCGAATACCCCCCAACTCATCGCCTACAGCATAGTTGTTGACGGGTACAGCAGCAGCGACATTGTTATCATTGACCGGGCCTCCCTCTGGCGGAGCGTGGTTGATCGGTGGATTTGCAGCCTCTTGTCTCTGAACCATAGCTCGGAGTTCTTCTTGACCTTGCGCAACCCCTTGCATCATATTCATAAACTGGGCCATGCTAGCCTTCATCTCAGCCAACTCAGCTTGAAATTGATCCATACTTCTCTGTTGATTCAGTCTTGTTGAGTAGCGGTGCGGACGTTGATCAGCTATCCTGCCTAAAACAGGAACCAGAGTGAGAAGCCACGACCCAGAACACCTGTTATGCAAAATGATATGAGTATGATGCTAATGATGCGTATGATGCACATGATATGCTCATTTCTCAGGCATTCAAAGAGCCTGACCCATCCTGAAAAGATGGCAACCTGCAGCAACAAGAGGACAAACAGATACAGGGAAATGCTGACATCCTTATACATACATAAGGGTAAAAAGGCATACAACCAATGTCAACAGAAAATCTGAATAAACAACGTACAAAGAAAAAGAATCCCATCCAACAAGCCTGGAGGTGATTCTCAACAAAAAGATCCAAGAGATGGCTTACACGCAAATGAATCCCATCCAACAAGCCTGGAGGTGATTCAACAAAATACAATCAGAGATACAAACTAAGACAGACGGTCTTCCGGAATGAGGGTCTTCAGGTAATGGCACTGGTCTATCAACAACGAGCATTCTGAACAATCTGGTAAAGGAGTGATCTTCTCTTTCAACTGTCTTCTGAGCTCCAAGACTTCCCCTCCAAGGTGGTCCTCTGATCTTTGTCTCAACTCCATCTCCTTCTTCAACTGAGCATCCTTGTCTCTGAGTTGCTTCTCCAGGTCTCTGATCTTCATCTGATAACTGGCTTCTGCCCTCTGCAGCCTCAAGCGCTCCCGGTGTTCTGCATCTAACATACTCTCCATCTCCTCGTAGGATCTCTTCTTACCTCTTGCTCTGCTAGCATCCTCTCCTTGCACTTCCCTGAGTTGATGGGCCAGGTGCAGCTTATCAGCTTTGGCTTTGTACAGCTCCATCTGAGTGTCTTGCTCCTTCTCTCTCAAACGGCGATTCTCCATTAGGGCTTGCTTGTAGTGCTCCGCAGACACACTCTCAGCAAGGATCAAAGGTGGTTGCTCCTGCAACGGCTCCATCCTATCGTAGGGTAACAACAAAGTTTCTACTCTCTCCTTGACCCAATCAGTGTAATCGGGCATAGCAACGGCAAACTTCTTCCCTAAGACGGATCCATCCTTCGCTTCAACAAATTTCCAGGCTCTCCCAATCTGCTCCAACTTAGCAGGGTCAGTACGCTTCTCAAAATACACACTCTCAACTACCTCAGCTTCAAGTGGCCTTCTACTCATGACAAACCCTAGCTGGCGAAGAGAAAGAACTGGGTTGTAATTGATGCAACCCTTGGTCCCCACGAGTGGTACATTCCGGAATTCACCACAACTCATGATAACATCCTTCACATCTATCCGGTACGACTGCCATCTGATGTCGTAGGAAGTGAGTGACATGACTCTCTGAGTCCACTTCAGAGTGTTCTGGGTATCTACAAATGGTCCACCGGCTGGCAGAAGAGACATGAACCATTTGAACAGAAGAGGTAAGCAGCACCTGATGGCTCCACCCTTACCATGCCTACTGTGGATGGCATAGTAAGTATCAGCTAGAAGGGTAGGGACTGGATTCCTTCCAATGAAGATACTGATAGCTGCATGGTCAACAAAATTTGGCATACTGGGAAATAGGACAATCCCATAGATCATGGTGGCAAGCTGCGCGTGAAAAACTTCCCAATTCCCCTTCTCGGCTTCATCTCTAGCAACTCTCAGAAGGAACTTCAACGGCAGACCCACAACTTCCCCACAGGACTTCCAACTATCACTGACTTCCTTGATACCCAAGTGGAGAGCTCTGGCAACAACTCTGAAATCAACCTCCTTGGGCACATCCAAGAAAGGAACCTGATGCTGGATAGGGATACTCAACATGATAGAATACTCCTCGAGAGTAGGTGCAAGCTGATAATCCTGGAAAGTGAAGCATCTGAGCTCTGGGTCATAAAACTGTAGTAGTGTCTGTAGAGGCACCGGATCCACTACTGTCTTCAGCACTGTCAAGATATCTCCATACTGTCTAACGAAACTCTTCAGACGATCATCAGTCACAAAGCTACCCAACTCAATCAGTGAAGTCAACGGCTCACGATGAAAGCTGTAGGAACAGGTCTTCCGCTTCGGCTCTGAGACTGTTGTCATCTCTATCAGTAGACAAGCTCTGGAATGTACCTGAGAAATGATATGCATGCAGGGATTAGTTTTTTTTCTTTTCTCTTTTTTTTTTGATTGATTTTTTTTTCTCTTTTTTTTTTTTAATGCGTTTCTTTTGAAAAATAAATATGCTATGATGCACATGATGCAGACCGGACTGGCTGGTTGTGCAAACTCTGATACTAGGTCGAAGCTTCAGTCAAAATCAGAACATAAATCCAACTTAAGGTCAACCGAAAACTGTTGTCTGAACTAGAGTCACCAACAGAACCAAGTCACCAACAGAACCGAGTCACCAACGGTACCTGTAATAATGATCATTCCCTCCCCACTCACGGGTGTAGTCTAGGCCAAGGTAAGGTCGAGAGAAACGCAGCATAAATAACCTTTCGCAGAATACTGTCATATACACACCCGAAGTATGTAACGACAGTATCCCACCAGGGTCTGAACTGCTCGTGATATCAATGTTCCGCTAAGTGGCGCCATACCACCCGCTTCCCATGAATCACTCTATTCCTAGGTATCCTAGATTGCACTCATGGTCTGGGTATTGGACCTTTTACCTCAACTGACTCTTCCCCCCCACACAGAGAGAAACAACAACCAGCCAGGTGAACAGATGAATAAATGCAAACATTAATGCAAACATAAATGCAAACAATAGACAATGAATGCAAACAGTAAATAATGAATGCAATAAATAAACACAGCACAAAGCAACCAAAACCCTAACCTAGAGAGCGCTAGGAGAGACTCGCTCAGGGAAGATGGACCAGCATAGGTCAACTTCTCTATTTTTCCCCAGCAGAGTCGCCAGCTGTCGCATCGCGCGAAAAACCGGCGGGAAAAGAAAGAACAACAGAGCCGCCACCGTGCGTTATTTATCCCGAAAGAGGGAAAGGAAACGCTCAGAGTAAACCTGGGAAAAGACATGGTCTCGCGACCAAAGAGGATGGGTTCGGGAGTCGGTTATGCGAAGGGAAGGTATTAGCACCCCTACGCATCCGTAGTACTCTACGGGATCCACGCACAAAAGGAAGGAAAATGGTTGCTAAAACGCTGCTCACACTCACACACACTGGCTGAAAAGAGACAAAAGAAACTGACTGAAACTGAACTCGGCAGGATGTCGCATCCTGGGCCTACTTAGTCTATCAGGCATAGACATCAGAGTCAAAGTAGTTCGGACTGGGGAAACAACACATGCTCGCTAGGATGTCGCATCCTATGCATACGTATCTTCTCGGACGAGAGAAGAATCAGAGCATTCGTAGCTCGGCTGACACGCACACGAACACAAACAAGGCAAAGGCAAACATGGAGCCCGACTGCCAATCACTGGACTTATGTCAGCATCCGAACCTAAACACACACAAGAAGGCAAACATGGAGCCTGAATGCCAATTGCTGGACTTACATCAGCATCCGAACCAAACACACGCACACTGGAACCTAACTGCCACTCGATGGACTTACATCAGCTTCCAAGCACACAACAACACAACAGGTTGATAGGGAGTCGGGGACTCAGCCTATAACTGTCAAACACACACAAACAGACAGACAGCAAATGCTAAGGAGTCAGGCACTCGAGCCTAGCAACTGTCAGACAACACACACAAAAAGAAAAAGGGCGCCCGGAGAGATCAGCTCAATCTCCTGCCTACATACTTCATCTGGTGTGAAGATCAGGGCGATGTAGTTCCCCTACGCAGGGACAAAGGATCTAGCCTAACCAGATAACAGAGGGAGACACAACTAGGGAGACTACGACTCGAGCCTAGATGTTATCATGCAGATCAACCCTAAGTTAAGGTTTCTAGCTAAATGGCACAAGGGCCAACCTATCCTAAGTATGGCTCACACAGGAAGCAAGCCACACACACACTTAACTTGCACAGGGAGCAAGCCAAGTAAAACCTACTTGCACAGGAAGCAAGTCTAAACTAATCCTAACTTGCACAGGAAGCAAGTCAAACAATCCTATCTTGCACAGGAAGCAAGTCAAACAATCCTATCTTGCACAGGAAGCAAGTCAAACAATCCTACAAGCACAGATAGCACACGCTATACACAAGCAAGTGGCTCAAACAAGGGTTAGGTTTTAGTCAAGGGGTCATATCAACCTCGACAAACAAACCTCTGGAACTGGGTGAATGTTGCTCTTAACCTTGCCATTGAGGGGCTAAGGTGAAGCAGATGAAAGGATGAAGTGAGGATGAGACCTCACAGCTCTTATCCCTGGCCTGGGAGAGCTCAAGACAAGAATGTGTGGGTTCAGAAAGTGGGAACCCTTCTACACATTTAAGACTGACTCAACTGTGCAATGGCACAAGATCTTGGGTTTTTATCTGTAATGCATCAACACAGTGGTGTGAGCAAAGCAGATGACACACTGAATAGTGGGGGATAGATTGCATATCCCTACCTTCCACCAATTGCCTCTTCACTTAGGAGGTCTTTGACTCTATGCAGGGACAAAGTTAAACATCCACAAACATTGCCTCTTAAGGAGGACTTCAGACAGTTGCCTGGCCAAGTAACAGACCAGGTCTTCCAGACTACATGGAGTAAAAGAGACATACCTCAATGCAAATTGCTTATATAAGCAAAGCAAAGCAAAAAGTTCACAAGGAACTAAGCAACTAAAGCACCTGAAACAGTCAAGCAGATGTTAGTATGCAACTTCAAACAAAACAAACAGAAACAGAAACCAACAGTCAATTGGAGGCACATGGATGTGCAAGGCACAAGGCTTATGGCATGTGAGCCAAGCCACCTACAAAACAAAGAGGTTAGGCAATGATACTTGGGTAAGCTCAATCAAAAGAATTGGTCTTAATGGCCATTTGATGGTCAACCTGAAATCACAAGCTCAAAGGTGAGTAACAGGACCACTAGGGCAAGCCTAGGGTCCAAAGTGAATGAGAAAGTCAAGACAGCAAGGGTTAAGTATCCAAAATCATGTTCAAATAATTAGGAAACAAAACCAATTGGGTTCATACTCATATCAATCACTTATCATCATTTCATGAACCATTTAGGTCAAAACATGGCAAACAGAAGCTCATAGAAGTCAACAGCAAGACTTGCACCAAAGGCAATCTAAACATTTTCCAAAAATCATCAAATAAATCATGATCAAACCTAACACACAGCACGGTAAGCATGTCAAATTTCATCCCGTTTGGACAAGTTTAGGAGGTCAAAAACGTTTAATCGGGACTTTGTCAAAATTAAATCGAGCATTGTGTGAAAGGTCACCCTAAGTGTCTAAGGGGACATGTTCCTACCCTTCATTGATTTCACACAAAAATCCCAGGTTTGGAAAGATCGGAATAAACACATGAAACACACAAGATGACATTTAATTAATAGAACTCATAAAATCGGGATAAATTCGCAAAATGGTCTAAAAAGTCAACAAAGTCAAACGTTCATGTTTTTGGTATTTTCATGCTCACATATTTATTCTATGTTAAATAAAATAAAATCAAAAGATGAAAATCAAAAATGGAAGTTCTAGAAGAAAACCTTAAAAAAAACCTTTTTCTCAAAAGAAAAACACAAATGGGGGAGATGGGATTCGAACCCCTCCCCTTGGCAATGCAACTCAGCGCGCCCACCACTGGGCTGTGAGTCACTTGGTGACATAAGCCTGCTTCCAAGTCAAGATAAACAAAACAAATAATTTAAAAATCTGAAATGCGCGCGCCCTGGCACCATCTTCATCCCCAAATCAAATATGTTTCTCAATCTTTAGCAACACATATCTTCCTCTATAGTGGACGAAATCAAATGAAATAAAAACCAATGTTCATCTATTTCATGAGCTTAAAACAACCATGGTCCTGAATTTTAAAATGGTACGCTATACACAAAGATACATCATAGTGAGCATAGAAACCCTAACTCCCTAGCAGCAAAACTCAAAACCACACATAAGCAAAATTGGATAAAAATAGGCATTCAATCATGTTCAGGGGGTTGAATATAGCATTTCTCATTCACACATCAAGTCATGAAAACCATTCTATCAAGCAATTCGAAAGCAAGTTGCTAACCTGAACAGGGCAATGTTGAATGTGATGTTAGAGGTGTTTTTAATGATGCTAGATGATCCCTTTAGCTCCTTTGATGCTCCAGGAATGTAATGCTTTTGAGAGTTTGCCTTGAAACCTCCTCAACTGTTCTAGCCAATTCAAGATGCAAGTGTGAAGACTTGAAGTTTGGATATGATGATTTAATGATTACAGATGGGATTTTCTGCCTACAATAGCTTCTACTTGTTATATGGAAGGTGTTTGAATGGATGGTTTGCAAGGGACTTGAGGAAAATATGATTTTGCAAATTTGGATTTTGAAGTAGAAAGTGAGCTTTTGTTCAGGCCAAGTGGTTTGTGTGGCTGCTAGCAGTTGGTTGTGTTGGCAGAAAATAGTGATGCCAAGGTGAGTGTAAGGTGATTGTATGATGTAGGCTAAGCCATGTTATGTTGGTGGTCACAATGCAATACTTCAAGTTTGGTTCATGCAGGGTTTAGGCAACTTTGGTTTTGGACAGGTTTTTGGTAAAAATCAAGTGCAGTGAGTTTGAGGTTTGTTATGTTGGTTTTTAGGATTTGAAGAAAGCAAAACAAAGTTGGACTGGCCTGCTGCTATTTTTTGGGTTCTTGTCATGACAACCCATGGTCTATGCCAAGCAAGCAAAGGATGGAGTTGGAAAAAAAGAAAGTATTCTGTCTGCTACTGTAAGGTTTTGTTTTATGACAGAAAAAGTGCAGTTTCTCTTATGTAGGTCATGTGTTGCCAAGGGCTTTCTTTTGCTTGCTGCAGGCTTTGACCAACCAACTTAATTTATTGGTTTTGGATAGAAGAAGTTTAGCAGGGCAAGGTTGGAAAAGAATGAAGGTTGGTTGTGAAATTGTTTTTGATGACAGGAAAAATCAATGGCCAAGAAATGAATTGTTTTCTTGAAGATGGGAAGTCTGTTGGTCCTTTTTGCTGCAGGGAGGTGGTTAGTTCATTTTGTGCTCAGACAGAACATTGCCAATGGCCAAGACCAGTTAGGTTTTGTTATGTTTGGACAGGAAAAGGGGAGTACAAGGTTTCTTGAAGATGTCAAGTTGGTTGTGGTTGGAATGAATGAGATTGGTTTTTGGTTTTTTGGTTAGGTTGTTGCTCATGACAGCAAGAGGGCAAGGTGTGTGCAGGTTTTCTGAAATCCAACTCAAAATAAAGTGCTGTTGTTGGTTTTATGACAGGGAAATGAGGGTGAAAATGTTGCCAGGCTTTTGAAGGAAAGTGCAAGTAGCTAGGTCAAGTTGGTTTTTGGTCAAAATCCAGTGAAGTGAGTTTTTAGGTTTTGTTATGTTAGGTTCTGTCCATGACAGAAAGAGGGCAAGGCTGTTATGAGAGATTGAGGTGAATGCCAAAACAAGGTACAAGGTAAGGGTTTTTAGTTGGTCTTTGCTGCAGTTTTTATATAACAGAAAAAAAAAAGTGGTGAAACTGTTGGTTTGTGTTGGTTTTTTCCTTGTTTCACAATGATGAATATGGATGTGTCATCAAGATTGCCATGCTTCCTTCTGCTGCAGCATGTTGCTCATGACAGGGAAAAAGAAAAAGAAAACCATGCTGTTACTGTTTGGTTTGAGATGGCTTTGTGGTTTTGAGTTTTTGACCGTTTTTTAGAACATGGCCAAAGCAGTTTTTTAGCATCAATGAGTCTTGGTCAGTTCTGTTGCACTCCTCCCTTTCTTGTGACTGCCATGAGCCTCTCTTGACAGAAAAGTAGTGATGTCCAAACTGCTATTGGACAGTACAAGTTATGGCTATTGCACTTGGTTGTTGAAGCAATGTACTTTCCTCCTCAATCCAAGTAAGCAAGAATGGCTTTATGTACTGTTTAGAGTATGGCTACATAATGAGGTTTCAACATGACAGAAAAAATGGCTTGCTAACTTCTGTTTTGAGAGTACAAACCATGGTATGGTGGATGCATAAACAAGTATGGTGCAATGGTACTTTTCTTACAATCCAAGCAACCAAGCAATATCCACATGTTCTGCATAATTTGGCTTTGCAAACACACTTAAAATGACATTTATGAGCTTTCCCAATTGGCCAAATGCTGAAAAAATGTTTGAGTCAAAAAGTCAACTCTTGGTCAAACTTTGAATTTAAATGAAAAAGGTCCAAAAATGCCATTTTGATTGGTAAGGTTTTAGGTCATGAAATTTATATTTTTGGAAAGAGGATGAAAAATGTGGTTTGTAGGAAAAAACCCCACCAAATTTGGCCAAACGGTTTGGGAGATATGGCCCTTTGAAGTTCAAGATTTTCTGAAATCGATTCGATCATAACTTGCCAACCACACATGGGAATTGAGAGTTCTAGGACTTTTTGGAAATGGGAGAACAAGATCTTCAACTTTCATGTTGGGCAAAAATTCATTTGAGGCTTGTATCATGATGTAAGTTTGAGGATCAAAACTTTCCATTTATGGCAGTTTTCAGTTACAGGCCCAGTTTCCATTTTGGGAAATTCATGATCTGGCTTCAAATTCTTCCATGATGGTGTTTGGCATGATGTATGATGACTATTTGGACATGAATGAACTCTCACAAACCAATTCCAATCATCAAATCTCTGATTAAATGGACAGTTGACCAACAGTTGACTTTTAGGGTTTCTGATTGATTGTGCATTGACTGATGATTTCCAAACCCTGATTCCTTGAGGACTTGACTTCAAATGATGTCCCAAGTTGTATGAACTCTTGATTATTGACCATGGTGCCCTAATTCCACAAGAATGACCACCATCCATTGCTTTGACTGACAGTTGACCTTCTTTGACTTTTGACTGTCTGGGCATGAACTGCTGACCTCTGAGCCCTCAACCCTTGACCAAAATACTTCAAATAGACCTCCAAGCCACGTGAACTTGTTGGACAAACCCCAAGGCCTTGATTCAATGAGAAATTCCTTTGCTTGCTTGGTTGACTGATCAGGAGATTAGTTTGACCTAATTCTTGATTGCTTGCTCTTGAGGCAACTGAGGGACAATGCAAATGCTATGCAATGGATCATGATATACTATGACCTAATATGAAAATGTATGCATAATGATAGGTGCAAATTTGAGGTGCTACAGACGTACCGTACAAGTCTGATAAATCTGGTCTGGGATTCAACTCTGAACAGATGATCAAAGATCAAATCAATGCTGTAGAAGATGCTGACAGTGATTGCGACCTGGATAGCTGGATCTACCCGACAATTGGTGACGGACTCAATAATTGGAAGGCTGAAGACACTATCCCGATTTCCTTTAGTCAGGAGTAATTGTTATTGTCCATTTAGTATTGCAAATTTTTAATTTTTCAATTGAACTTCTTAAAGCATTGTGCCTTGGCCCGGGGCACAATAGCTAATTTGTTAAGGGTTTGTCATTTCATAAGCATATTTACATTCAATAAATCAATGGACTTTTTCGCATTCAAATCTTGCGCTCTTTATCTTTCCTGTCGTCTTTCAAACAAGCTATACTTTCTTACACACACTCACGTAACAAATTGCAGATTCGTATCTGTCGCATCCGTGAAAAAACAACCGGCGAGACTCAAATAAAAAACACAACACAGAGCCGCCACTGCGCGTTATTTATCCCAAAATAGGGAAAGGAAACGCTCAGAGAAACCTGGAAAGGAAATGGTCTCGCGACCAAAGAGAAAGGGTAAGGGAGTCGGTTACACAAGGGGAAGGTATTAGCACCCCTCACGTCCGTCGTACTCGACGGGATCCACGTTCTAAAATAAAGAATAGGTTGCTAAAACATCACACACACACACACCGAAGACAACGCAGGTGGGGTTAGGAGAAGGGAGCTCGATAGGACATCGCGTCCTATGCCTACATATCTCGTCTGGAACGAGAATCAGAGCCACTGTAGTTCGGCTTACGCACGCCAAACAACACAAAACACACAAACAAATGGCAAACATGGAGCCCGACAACCACTGGATGGAATTACGTCGGCATCCGAACCAAAACATGCACAAGAGGGCAAACATGGAGCCCGACAACCACTGGATGGAATTACGTCGGCATCCGAACCAAAACATGCACAAGAGGGCAAACATGGAGCCCGACAGCCACTTACTGGACTTACGTCGGCATCCGAGCCAAACACACAATCAGATAACAAGTAAACACACGCAAAAAAGAAAAGGTTGCCCGGAGTGGTCTCGCACGACCACCTGCCTACATACCTCGTCTGGAACAAGGATCAGGGCGATGTAGTTCCCCCTAAAGGGAAAGAAGGGATAAGCAAACAAACTACTAGGGAGTCGGGAACTCGAGCCTAACAGTTACACAAACCGAAAGAGACGCTGATACGTCAACACACGCAAAAAAGGAAAAGGGTGCCCGGAGAGACCTCGCCCGGTCTCCTGCCTACGTACCTCATCTGGTATGAGGATCAGGGCGACGTAGTTCCCCTTCAAGGGACAAAGATTTCAGCCAGAAACCGGGGGAAGACACACTACCAGGGAGCTGGACTCGAACCTAGTGTTGTCATGCATCGTTACCCTAAGTTGAGGTTTCTATCCTACTTGCATAAGCAAGCCTATCCTAACCAGGAAAGAAGCAAGCACACAAGCAAACAACATACAAGCATATACCAAATGAGAACAAGCATCTCAAACAAGCATGTCAATCAGATATCCACAGAGCACACACTATAGCCAAACAAGGGGGCTCAATCAATAGGTTTGACTGCCGAAGCAAGTCGTTTGTACAGGCTGTGTTTGCTCTTAACCTTGCCATTACGAGGCTAAGGTGAAGCAGATGAAAAGGTGAGGTGAGGATGAGACCTCGCAGCTCTTATCCCTAACCAGGGAGAGCTTCTGACAAATGAGCATGGGTCCAGAATGGGGGAACCCTTCTATACTCAGAGACTCTGACACAATGTGCACTGCACAAGATTTTGGGCTTGGATCTCAATGCTACAACCATGTAATGGGAGCAAGGAGAAGACTCACAGAATAGTGGGGGATAGATTGCTTATCCCTAACTTCCACCAATTGCCTTGATTAAGGACTTTACCTGCTTAGCACAAAATTAAACAATCACAATCATCGCCTCTTAAGGAGGACTTCAGACATTTATTTGCCCGGCCAAATAACAGACCGGGTCTCCAGACTACATGAAGAACAGAAGTTATACCTCAATGCAAGTTGCTTAAGCAAAGCAAAGCAAAAGTTCACAAGGAACTGAGCAACTAAAAGTACCTGGAAACAGTCAAACACAGTTAGTACTCAGACAGACAAACATAAACAGCAAGTGTTCAATCAATCAGACTATACAGACTAATGCACAACAAGGCAAGCTCAAAGCTCAAGCCCAAACTTCACAACCTACAAAACAATGTTATGTTAGTGTACAAACATCAATCAACATCATTTGAATTAACTTGATTCATTCTCCATGTGCATTATGCTTTTGATCCTGAAAAATCAATCAAACATTAGCAACAAGACCACTAGGCCAAGCCTAGGGTCCAAAAGTGACAAAAATTCCTAAACAGCAAGGTATCTCTAACCAAAGTCAAATTAATGTCAAACAAGAGTCAACACAATTAATCCCATGTCCATATCATTCATCATGTTCATTTTAAGCACAAAACAAGGCAAACTAGTTCAAATGAAACACCAAACATATAAACAGAACTATTGCATTCAAATCCATATCAAAACAAGTCCAAAAAATCTCAAATAATTTACACCTAAACAGGGGATACTCAAGATCTAGCATGTCAAATTTTAGCCTAATTGGACCAAGGGAACTATGTCAATGAAAATCAACAAAAACAGACACAATTATATGCTCCAATTCACAATATCAATACATGCTTCCACTTCAAAAATTCATAAATCCATGAAGACAATAAAGAAATGGATGAGACCAAAACAGGGATGTCACATTATGTGTCTATTACAAGCATATCAAATTTCATGACAATCCAATACCATATGAGCATTTCTCAAAAGATTTGCCAACCTATGTCACATGAACTTGCAATTTCAACCACCAGAGATGAAAAATACCAAACAATTTGAAAATGCAATGTAAAATTCCACAAAAATTCACAGAGCATCTTAACATGTTAATGATTCACCATGCAAAATTTCACTTCATTTCACCAAGCATAAGTCACTCAATTAAATCACTCAAGTTGACATCAAGAGGTGTGACACAAATTGTCACACCTAAGTTCTAAAATTCATAACTCCATGGCCAGGTATCAAAAACTCATGAAATTTACATATAAATGAACATCAGCCAGTCAACAATCATCACAAAAATTGTCAAGAATTTATTTTACATTATGAGCATTTCATGAACCAAATGGTAAAATGTATCAAATGTGAACACATGTGAAATAAGCCTAGGTCAAACAATATTTTTGCCATGCACAACTTTGACCAATAGGTCAAACAAATTCTACACTCAACAACAAAGTCATAGAAAAAATTTCCATATTTTTCTGAATTTTCTACAATTTTTTATGAATTTTTAAACATGTTATGAATTTTTAACAATTAATTAAAATAAATGGAATTACACAGTGGCATTCTCGTAAATAATGGAGGCGGGGGCGGTAAACAGTTAATTCAAAAATTCAAATGGAAAACAAGATCAAACATCGTTTTGGCTTCGTCTTCAACCCAGAATTTCCAGAAACCTCAAGAAATTGATGAACATCAAAACATCACAGAAATTAGCATGCATATAACCGTTCGAACCGTCTCAACCTCTACAATCCAAATATCAACCTATTGTAACCTAACAATTCCTATATCATGCGAATCGATCGATCTAGGGTTTATGTTCATATCTCAAAATCCAGATTTCTTCTCCTATGGTTCACCATTCACAAATCTAAGAGTATCATGATGCTCTACAATCAACAAACTATACGAAGCATATAACAATTTGCAAAATCGTGATGTTCGAAAAATTCATGTACCTGGTATGGCAGCAATGGAAATGGACGAATTCGTGAGTTTTTGCTCCAAACAGTCCGGCTAGAAGCTCCAGGGAATGGAATGATGCGCTCAGGTTCGAACAACTCCACTCCTATTGCACACAATTTGGATTTGCCATTGATGATGAATTCTTGAACAGTTGTGTTTGGAAGCTTGATTGATGATGAGAAGCAAAAACAGACCTAGCACGTGATGATACAAGATCAAAGCAAAAAGAATTTTCAAGATTGAGCCAATATCGAAGGAGATTGATGGATTTGGAGATTTTGTGTTCTTGAGCAAAACTTGAGAGAATGAAGAGTTTTAGATCTGAATTTTGGTGAAATGAAATTCTGTTATGTTTATCAGATGATTAAGATTATATATGATGCACTAATCCATGATTAATCATCACATTAACCAAATTGGAATTGTTAAGTGAAATGGAAATTTTCAAGAGAGGGTAAAAATGTAATTTCCATAGGACAGCTCATGCCACCTCAATGACAGCTCACACAACATCCAAATGCCATGTGTGAGCTGTAGAAACTTGTCTCACTCTCATTGGTTATGTAATTCTCAAATTCACTATGTATTTGCATTTTGTCCATTTTTGCCCTTCCATTTTTCAAGCCAAATCTCAAATTACAAGCCTTAGGCATGAAGTGATGATTCCAACACATTTCAAATACCATTCATGAGGTGTTGCAAAAATCCCCACTCAAAAATTCCAATTATTTTGAAAGTTGGACAATTTTGCCCCTAGTCCAATTTAACTGTCCAGTTGAAAATTGACTTTTTGCATTGACCACTTTTGGAAAAATCCAATTATGCACCATGAAAGTACATGTCAAATGGAGTTTGTGCATATAAAGAACTTGCAATTTGGCCAAACCATGTGGAAGTTATGGCTTCCTGATTATGGGTCATTTTTGAATTTCACTGAGCCCTAACTTTCCAACAATACATGGGATTTTCAAGTTCTTGGACTTTTTGGAAAGGTGAGAACAAGATCTACAACTTTCATGTTGAACACTTTTTCATTTGAAGCTTTTTTGGACACGTGGTCTTGAAGTCAAAAACTTTCCATTTTTGGAAACTTCAATTACAAATCACTTTCTATTTTTGGCAGTTTTTGTCCTGACTTGATTTTCTTCATTCTTAAGCTTTGAGATGTCATTTAACACTTGTTCCAACATGAATGAAGTGTATCCAACTCATTTCCACCTCCAAATCCATCAGATCATGTACAGTTGACCACAGTTGACTTTTCAACTGATAGATGAATTTGGCAATTGATAGATCAATCTGAGCCCCAATCTTCAACTGAAATGGCTCAAGGGTGATACCCTAGCCTCAATAATCACAAAATAATCACATTATGAACCCCACAACCATCATAAACCCCATCTCCTGATTATGCCCTGATTGGCCCAATGCAACTGATTAGGGTTGACCAGTGGTCAAAACCCTAATCTCAAGGTATCTTCTTCAATCTCCTGATGACATCCAACCATGATGATGATGATGTATCATTGCAATCAAGATGAAGACCACTATCCTTGGAGAATCATAAAACCCTAATTTCACAGCCCAATCCTCAGATGGCCAATGATCAGTCAATAAACCCTAGGCTTGCACTCTGATTTCCTCATCTTCTGATCAAGACTTGGGAGAATGGCTTGCACAATGTAACCACATGATATGCAATATGCAATGCCTAATGACCTAAAAATGTAATGCAATATATTAATGCTAGTCCCAAGAGAGGAGGGCAAATTTTGAGGTGTTACAGCTGCCCCTATTCAATCCACTGTGAACCTGTCGATACGAAATAGCCTCAGCTTTCGGATGATCAGGATGAAGAGTGATTGAATACCAAGAACAGACGCACAATTTGCACTCTGATGGGATAATAATTAACAACGCCTGTCAGAATTGGCGAAGAAACAATCTCGAAAGACGTCGACCTGGATACCAAAATAAATGGTAACGCAGGGATAACCATGGCCTGAACACCACTCATCCGCTCGGGATTATTATTTCTCTTTTTCTGCTTTTTCTTGAACCCCGAAATTTTTCTCTGCTCCAATGATCCTCGGATCACCGCATTTGAACCCCGCTCTCCTTTTTCATTTTCTTGGCCTGAACACCACTTTGGTCTGAACACCTCTTTGGTCTGGATACCACTTCGGTCTGGATACCACTTCGGTCTGGATACCACCTCGGTCTGGATACCGGGAAACTGGCCGGATTGCCGCAAGTTGCATCGATCTAATCATCATGAGCTTCTTCGATCTGGAAATCGGAACTGGCCGGAGTGCCACAAGTTCTTCGTCCTGACTGTTGAGAACCTCTTCGATCTGGAAATCGGAAACTGGCCGGAGTGCCACAAGTTCTTCGTCCTGATTGCGGAGAACCTCTTCGATCTGGAAATCGGAAACTTCTTCGATCTGGAAATCGAAAACTTCTTCGATCTGGAAATCGGAAACTTCTTCGATCTGGAAATCGGAAACTGGCCGGAGTGCCACAAGTTCTTCGTCCTGATGGTTGAGAACCTCTTCGATCTGGAAATCGGAAACTGGCCGGAGTGCCACAAGTTCTTCGTCCTGATTGCGGAGAACCTCTTCGATCTGGAAATCGGAAACTTCTTCGATCTGGAAATCGGAAACTTCTTCGATCTGGAAATCGGAAACTTCTTCGATCTGGAAATCAGAAACTGGCCGGAGTGCCACAAGTTCTTCGTCCTGATGGTTGAGAACCTCTTCGATCTGGAAATCGGAAACTTCTTCGATCTGGAAATCGGAACTGGCCGGAGTGCCACAACGACCCATGCTGAGGACGACAAGCCCTGAGCCGACTGCTCTCTATTCAACCCTGGCAGACAAACACTTCGCGTTTAGCTGGGGATTATCTTCTTTCTTGTTTTTCTTTTTGGACCCCGAAATCGCGCTGATCGCGTAACGTCTTCTGATATTACTTCCATCTCTGTCCGACGGAAACTTACCCTCCAGTATCGTACTACTGGGGAATATCCTTGATTAAAACCATGATGCTAGACTCCTCGGAGTAACACCTTCACTGTCTGATAAAACCAATCCTCAAGCGGTAACCACGGCTTGAATCGCGCTGATCGCGTAACGTCCTTTGCTGTTATTTCCATCTCTGTCCGACGGAAACATTTCCTCCAATATCGCACTACTGGGGAATATCTTCGATGAAATCATGCGGCTAAACTCCTCGGAGTAACACCTCTACTGTCTGGCAAAAACCACCTCTCAAACGGTAACCACGGCTTGAGACTAGCTTATGCTTGCAATATGATGCATGATCTTTTTCTGCGTAATGCTCCATAATTATGGAAATGCTACGCGATTTATTTTTCTATGCAGTATGCTATGATTACTTTTTCATGATGAATGCATAAAAAGTATCCCCCTCAAGGGACCCTTCTGGGGAGTACGAGACACTCTGCTGAGGAACTCGTCCATACTCCAATTTCCACCCTACTGGGGAATATCACCGCGGCTGGGAAATAGCACTGCTGCTGGGAAATAGGCAACTCTTACTGGGGAAGAACTTCCTTTGCACCCAATTCGCTCGAGAAACTGCTGGGGATAAGCACCACCAACACTCTGTGGGGATGCAACAATCTTTGACTTGCTGAGGATATCAATCCTGACTCCGCTTCGGGAAACCCTCACAGATACCTGTTGACTTCACTGGGGAAATACTCACAGAGACCCTGCTAGGGGAATAGCAATCTCCAGACTCAACTGGGGAAGCATAGATCCGACACCTGCTGGGGATAACCATCCTGACCCTGCTAGGGAACATGAAGTGCTACTCCGCTGGGGATAACCCATGCAATCCATAAGTAGAATCAACTCAGCTAGGGATGCAAAATCCGTCCGCTACGGGAACTTGTCCAATCCACTGGTAGAATGAACACTGCTGGAGATATATTTCATTGAAACCCGCTCCCCTCGGGGAAATAGCAACCTTCTGGCCTGGCTGCTGAGGAAACACCGTTTTAAACCTGCCGGGGATAACCATCCTGACTCGGCTGGGGAATCCACAGATCTTAATCCGCTAGGGATTTGATCCTTCAACTCTGCTTGGGGATCCCACTGGGGAATGAGAAAAGTTGGTATAGAACACCCGTCGACTCGTCAAACCATGGTATCCACCTCCCAATCTCGCATCAGCTTTCCCCTTCTGAGAATTCCCAGACTCCTCTGGACCTTTTCTGCTCCATCATCTTGTATCCCAAAGTCGCGCCGTGATCGGCGAAAATCGTACTCCTGGGATTTATACATACTTTTCAATTTTCCGACTTTTGAAGAGTCTTCTTGATTAATTTCAAGGTCGTCGGACGTCTCGACGTCTCTCACTGCTTCTTTATCCATTCGTTCCTGATTGAACCCTGCGGGGAATTTCTACAGACCTTCTAATCTTCAAATTTTGAAGAGTCTTCTTGATTATCATCAAGGATCGTTGGACGTCTCGACGTCTGCGTCATCCTTCCATTCATTCATTCCTGAGCGAATTCTCTGGGGATTTGTTACAAAGCCTCCACATCACAACCTGCAAGTGAGTGAAAAATATCTAACAATTCCTGCAAAACAGATCGTTAGATAAAATCGTGCCCCAGGCGTGTCAAGATTTCAACACTTGGGTCACTCAACCTTCCAAATAAGATTTCAAGTCTTCAATCTTATAAACATGCATTGGAAGGAACCTGTATGTCTTAAAATGCAAAGATTCTATATCAAAATAATCGGATGTTTTTGCAATCAAAGCGGTAATGAAAAACAAAAACAAAATTATTTGATTGAATATGCATTTTATTGATTGGAAAAGTGTGGCTCAAATTGAGCAATACAAAAGGAAGCAATTCCTGAAAAGAGGTAATTGCGCACAAAAAGGAAAAATCTATCCTAATGGCAATGTGAAACTCGTGATCTCATCGAGTTCCAACTCGGTTACACCCCATATGTCCTCAGACTCTCCATGCTTTCTGCCTTCTGAACAAGACGTTTCTGATTGATCCCTACCGGGTATTATCCATGATGCTTTATCCAAAGCGCAAACGATCATGCTGGACGCAGTTATTCGTTTCAATCCCTCTTTTGCCTGGACCGCCCTTTCGGGTTTTCAGTCCACCGGGATACCCCTTTTTGCTCAAGTCGCCCTTGTGGGGTTTTCGACTTGCCGGGTGTACATTTTTCATTTTTATCCCTAATTTTTGCCCGAACCTTTCTCTTTCTATTTTTTGGTTCGCCGGGATGCCCATTTTTGCCTGGACTATTTTATTCTTTTCGTCCAGCGGGTCAACTCATACGAAGTATTTTTTAACTGCGTCCGCATTCACAGAGGATGGAAAATCCTCGCCATCCATGGTCGTTAACAACAAGGCTCCGCCAGAGAAAACCTTCTTGACCACGAATGGACCTTCATAATTCGGTGTCCATTTGCCCCTTCGACCGTTTTGAGGAGGAAGGATCCTTTTCAGCACCATATCACCCACGTGATATACCCGAGGTCGTACCTTTCTGTCAAAAGCACGCTTCATTCTCTGCTGGTATCACTGCCCATGACAGATGGCTGCTAGCCTCTTTTCCTCAATCAGGCTTAACTCTTCATACCGGGTCCTTACCCATTCAGCCTCTTGCAACTTTACGTCCATCAGGACTCTTAAAGAGGGAATCTGAACCTCAACAGGTAATACAACCTCCATTCCATATACCAACGAGAAAGGAGGTGCCCCAGTAGATGTACGCACCGGAGATCGATACCCAGGATACAAGCTTCCTACTCAATCACACCATCGGTGTATTCAAACGTTATCCGGGCAACAAAAGCTCATTCACCTTAACCTCCCCATCAGACATCAGAATCCGTTCGGATTCAGGGTCAGGCCCCTCCTCCGGGATCGGTCACTCTCAATCTTTCGATTAGAGCACCTCGAGATGTCCTCATCAGGGAACTCAAACTTCATCGGTTGATCATCCTCCACGAGTTGCTGGGCGATGTAATCAGACCATACACCCCTTGATTGCTTTCTGAGAGGTATACTGATTATCATATTCAATCAACATCATTGGCCCTTTCGCGACCCGTCCGGTCATTGCTGGCTCTTTCAAAAATCTACCTGATCAGATCCATCTCGAAATCCACAAAGTGGTATGAATCAGCATATACTGTCTCAATCGGCGAGCAGCCTATGCCAAAGTACAGCAAATTTTCTCGAACAGTGAATGTACTGTTTCACAGTCGGTAAACTTTTTGCTAAGGTAAATTGCATGCTCTTTTCGACAAGACTCGTCATGCTGACCCACTTCACCTCGTAGACCCCTCGAAGGCCGTCAAGTTCCAGATTAACAATTGCTCCTTCCATAGGAGACATCGGAATCAGAGGTTCCTGCAACTTATTCTTTTATTTTTCAATGCCCCTTGGCAATCATTATTTCGCCTGATTGTTAATTTTTTTTTCAATAGCTTGAATATAGGTTCGCACGTGGCTGTTAGATGAGATGTGAACCATGACAGGTAGTTCAATCTATCTGAGAAACCACGAACCTCTCATTCCATTCTCGTTTCAGGCATTTTTTTTTAAACAGGACCAACCTCGATTCCTTTTTCCCAATGAACCCCAACAGCTTACCGGACTGCACTCTGATAGTGCACTCACTTGAATTCAACCTCAGTTTGAATTATCTCCACCGGTCAAACGATTTGCCCCGGCCTGCCAGAGGCCCCACTTCTGGTTAGGACTTTGCTATCATGTCATAGCATTCGATTTCATGATGAATCAGATCATGAAACAAAGTCACCATGGCTCTCTGATACAGGCACTGGCGTTCTGCTTCTATAGAGGACAATCTTCTCTCCCTGGTAGCTTGTGCTCCACAACATCGGTATTTGACCCTGGCATATCCTGACATGACCAGGTGAAGGTATCCACGTGCTCCTTCAATAAGGCTACCATTCTGCTCTCGATTCGCCCCTGAAGCGGCTCTAATTTCCACTTCCTTCCTGACCTCGGTGGTGCTCGGAATAACAATCTCAACCCGCTTCATGCGCGGCTGAATCACCTTCTCCTCTTGTTTTGACAACCTGGCTAATTCCAGCAGATCACAATCTTCTTCGCCTTCTTCTTCGGCATGAGAGATCGGTTTGTCGAAGTCATATGAGGGATAACCAAATCGTTGTCAACGAGATCCGGAGAATTATTGTTTCGAAGTCGGAACGAGACAAAACACAAAAGAAAAATGAAAATAAACATTGCCATTTTTATTTGTTTTTAAACTGCAAAAATAAATGAAAAACAAGGAACACCGCTTTTTGACTGAAAAACATCCTTTTATTCATGATGCAGAATTTGCAAATTTTAAACATGATGTGGCCCTTACAATGGACCATTACGTTTCAGGCAAAACGTATGGCTTTCATGCAAATAAAATCAAAACAGAAATCATTACTCTTCCGGATGAGTGACAGTGCTGATTCCTTTTAAGCCTTCCAGCTTCCTGGTACGCACGGCTTTATCCAACCATCAAACTTGCAGTTACTGTCGTTCTCTTCCCCCATCACACAGACGTGATCTGAATCTTCAGTAATTGCACTCACCATCGCCTGACCATGTGCCGGCATGGGATTGGCATTCACGTTGGGAGATGGAGCAAAGTTGATTGCTTTGGAGTCTACCAGATCCTGGACAACATTCTTGAATGCTCTACAGCCCTCAATGTTATGCCCCGGTGTTCCAGAATGAAATTCGCACTGGGCGTTCTCATCATAATTAGGAGGCCTCTGATCTGTTCTCATCGGAACCATCGCCCTCGGCTGCACCAACCCAAGATCCATCAACTTTTTGAACAGAACCGCATATGTCACGGGCGACTTATCAAAATGGCGATCAACCCCTTTTCCTTTCACCTGATACCCAGTTCTCTGTTGAGATGGCTGACGTTGCTGTCGGACTGACTGATTACCAGCAGGGATGGTTACTGCGGCAGTGTGCTGGTAATAACGATCCCTACTGTATCCCCTCTGGGCATATACATCACTCGATTCACCCTCGTTCTTCCTTTGGCCATTTCCGAAGGGCTTCTTCGATCCTGATGACGAAGCATTACCACCCTGAATCTTCCCCATTTTCAGCCAACTTTCAATTCTCTCCCCTGCCACCACAATGTCAGCAAAATTGGTAACGGGACAACCCACCATTCTTTCAGCAAAAACCCCTTGCAGGGTACCCATGAAGAGATCAGACATCTCTCTATCCACCAGTGGAGGTTGAACTCTGGCAGCCAACTCCCTCCACCTCTGAGCATATTCTTTAAACCCTTCGTTATTCTTCTGAGACATACCCTGCAGCTGGGTACGACTCGGGGCCATATCAGCATTGAACTGATACTGTTTAAAGAAGGCATCGCCAAGATCTTGCCAACTCTTGATGTCAGCAGATTTCAGCTTGGTATACCATTCCAGGGATCCTCCGGACAGACTGTCCTGGAAGAAGTACATCCAAAGCTTCTGATCTGTAGTGTACGCAGAAATCTTGCGAACGAAAGCTTAGAGATGGGTTTCAGGGCAGGAACTCCCATTGTACTTATCAAATGCGGGCGCCTTGAATTTCTGCGGGATCACAATCCCTTCCACCAACCCCATATTTGACATGTTGACAAATCCCGGAGTAGCATGGCTTTCCAGAGCCCTGATCTTTTCTGCCAGTAACTGAATTTCTTTGCTTTGTGGCTGAGCACCATATTGACCGAATGGCTCATGGTGCATGGAGAATTGATCAGCTTCTCGGTCCTCCTCTTTATCGTCATCAAACCCGTAGAATGGAGGCAACAGACCGTCCTTCAGATTATGCCCCAGACCGGGCCCAGGTTGACCACCAGCACCAAAACCAGCAACATCTTTATTCACCAAACCCACGGTCGCTCTTTTACCACCATCCCTGGATCCACCAAGCCCCTGGTTGGAGACACCATCCAAGTTAACCCCACTATTTGCTGCTGAAGCCCGCTCGAGCTTTTCAACTTTGTCAGCCAAAGCTTTCTGACCAACTGCAAAACCCTGCATGATGTTGATCAGCTCATTCATTTTATCCTTCAGCTCGAGGATGTCTGTATTGGGAAGATCCATCAGTCTGGGAGTATTGCGCCTGGTGAAATATCTGTGAGGTCGGGTTGAGTGCAAAGGTACAGTTCTGCGAGCACGAGCAATGATTCCTGCAAAACAGCAAACAGGTTAATATGCATGAATGCAACGTCTATCCATATGAGGAAGCTTCTGTCCTTTGATTCTGGTTTCATCGAGACAGATAAAAATTCATCAATAATATTCTGACATCCAGATGTCTCTCAACCAGATTCTCAATCCATAATACTCCCCATATGGCTAGACGTAGTTTAGGTGCAGATGAATGCAAAATGAGAATGATGCGGATGAATGCAATGCATTGCCATCCTCCAAGCCATCTGATCATCTGTTGCTCTGAATCACGGCTCGGATCTCTGAACTGATCATAACCATCTGAGGAACAAACAAACACAAATTCTGACCCACGGGTTCCGAAATAAACGGAAGACAGATACATCATCATCATCATCTGACAATCTCGGAGCAGATACCCATAACCTCTGAATCGGCCCGGGGAATCCTGAAATAAACGGATCCCCACTGATAAATAACTCGGCCCGGGGAATCCTGAAATAAACGGATCCCCACTGATAAATAACTCGGCCCGGGGAATCCTGAAATAAACGGATCCCCACTGATAAATCACGGACAGCACTCCGGCGTCTCGGCAATAAATGGCCATAAATCCGACTTATAAATAAGTCTCTGAATCACAGATCAAAAAGTCACCATCTGAGTCACCATCTGAACATGCATCTGAAAGAAACACCCTCCCCTCACAGGTAAATTCTAATCAGGTCATCCTAAGGCGGATAATAGTCTCGACAATCGGGCAAAGATACTCAATGGGTTTGCCCTTTCGGGTGTGCCATTGTAGCTCCCTTAAGATCGTCTAAACCAAAGATCCGGGAAAGATCGGTCACCAGAGTCAACAACTCAAATGAAGTGACTCAAACAAAGCGGAATATCCACAGAGAAGAGCACTATCAAATGAGCCTCGTCCGGCTTGTGGTACATCACGACGCCAGGCACATGTTGACTTAACATGAAAGAGGCGACATGAGACCACACTAGTCCTAGGTGTATACTCGGGCCTGGGTTTTAGCCCCACTCAGAACACCCACCCCAAACAGAGGGACCACTTGCATAGAGGACGGCAACATGATAGTATGATGCATGCAAATATTTAATGCAAATATATACATTGGTTAGAATAATAAATGCAATAAATATAACAACACAAGCAACCTAAACTAATCCTAGAACACTAGGAGAGACTCGCTTAGGGACGATGGACCAGCACAGGTCTACACCTTGTTAGTCCCCAGCAGAGTCGCCAGCTGTCGCATCCGCGAAAAAACAACCGGCGAGACTCAAATAAAAAACACAACACAGAGCCACCACTGCGCGTTATTTATCCCAAAATAGGGAAAGGAAATGCTCAGAGAAACCTGGAAAGGAAATGGTCTCGCGACCAAAGAGAAAGGGTAAGGGAGTCGGTTACACAAGGGGAAGGTATTAGCACCCCTCACGTCCGTCGTACTCGACGGGATCCACGTTCTAAAATAAAGAATAGGTTGCTAAAACATCACACACACACACACCGAAGACAACGCAGGTGGGGTTAGGAGAAGGGAGCTCGATAGGACATCGCGTCCTATGCCTACATATCTCGTCTGGAACGAGAATCAGAGCCACTGTAGTTCGGCTTACGCACGCCAAACAACACAAAACACACAAACAAATGGCAAACATGGAGCCCGACAACCACTGGATGGAATTACGTCGGCATCCGAACCAAAACATGCACAAGAGGGCAAACATGGAGCCCGACAACCACTGGATGGAATTACGTCGGCATCCGAACCAAAACATGCACAAGAGGGCAAACATGGAGCCCGACAGCCACTTACTGGACTTACGTCGGCATCCGAGCCAAACACACAATCAGATAACAAGTAAACACACGCAAAAAAGAAAAAGGTTGCCCGGAGTGGTCTCGCACGACCACCTGCCTACATACCTCGTCTGGAACAAGGATCAGGGCGATGTAGTTCCCCCTAAAGGGAAAGAAGGGATAAGCAAACAAACTACTAGGGAGTCGGGAACTCGAGCCTAACAGTTACACAAACCGAAAGAGACGCTGATACGTCAACACACGCAAAAAAGGAAAAGGGTGCCCGGAGAGACCTCGCCCGGTCTCCTGCCTACGTACCTCATCTGGTATGAGGATCAGGGCGACGTAGTTCCCCTTCAAGGGACAAAGATTTCAGCCAGAAACCGGGGGAAGACACACTACCAGGGAGCTGGACTCGAACCTAGTGTTGTCATGCATCGTTACCCTAAGTTGAGGTTTCTATCCTACTTGCATAAGCAAGCCTATCCTAACCAGGAAAGAAGCAAGCACACAAGCAAACAACATACAAGCATATACCAAATGAGAACAAGCATCTCAAACAAGCATGTCAATCAGATATCCACAGAGCACACACTATAGCCAAACAAGGGGGCTCAATCAATAGGTTTGACTGCCGAAGCAAGTCGTCTGTACAGGCTGTGTTTGCTCTTAACCTTGCCATTACGAGGCTAAGGTGAAGCAGATGAAAAGGTGAGGTGAGGATGAGACCTCGCAGCTCTTATCCCTAACCAGGGAGAGCTTCTGACAAATGAGCATGGGTCCAGAATGGGGGAACCCTTCTATACTCAGAGACTCTGACACAATGTGCACTGCACAAGATTTTGGGCTTGGATCTCAATGCTACAACCATGTAATGGGAGCAAGGAGAAGACTCACAGAATAGTGGGGGATAGATTGCTTATCCCTAACTTCCACCAATTGCCTTGATTAAGGACTTTACCTGCTTAGCACAAAATTAAACAATCACAATCATCGCCTCTTAAGGAGGACTTCAGACATTTATTTGCCCGGCCAAATAACAGACCGGGTCTCCAGACTACATGAAGAACAGAAGTTATACCTCAATGCAAGTTGCTTAAGCAAAGCAAAGCAAAAGTTCACAAGGAACTGAGCAACTAAAAGTACCTGGAAACAGTCAAACACAGTTAGTACTCAGACAGACAAACATAAACAGCAAGTGTTCAATCAATCAGACTATACAGACTAATGCACAACAAGGCAAGCTCAAAGCTCAAGCCCAAACTTCACAACCTACAAAACAATGTTATGTTAGTGTACAAACATCAATCAACATCATTTGAATTAACTTGATTCATTCTCCATGTGCATTATGCTTTTGATCCTGAAAAATCAATCAAACATTAGCAACAAGACCACTAGGCCAAGCCTAGGGTCCAAAAGTGACAAAAATTCCTAAACAGCAAGGTATCTCTAACCAAAGTCAAATTAATGTCAAACAAGAGTCAACACAATTAATCCCATGTCCATATCATTCATCATGTTCATTTTAAGCACAAAACAAGGCAAACTAGTTCAAATGAAACACCAAACATATAAACAGAACTATTGCATTCAAATCCATATCAAAACAAGTCCAAAAAATCTCAAATAATTTACACCTAAACAGGGGATACTCAAGATCTAGCATGTCAAATTTTAGCCTAATTGGACCAAGGGAACTATGTCAATGAAAATCAACAAAAACAGACACAATTATATGCTCCAATTCACAATATCAATACATGCTTCCACTTCAAAAATTCATAAATCCATGAAGACAATAAAGAAATGGATGAGACCAAAACAGGGATGTCACATTATGTGTCTATTACAAGCATATCAAATTTCATGACAATCCAATACCATATGAGCATTTCTCAAAAGATTTGCCAACCTATGTCACATGAACTTGCAATTTCAACCACCAGAGATGAAAAATACCAAACAATTTGAAAATGCAATGTAAAATTCCACAAAAATTCACAGAGCATCTTAACATGTTAATGATTCACCATGCAAAATTTCACTTCATTTCACCAAGCATAAGTCACTCAATTAAATCACTCAAGTTGACATCAAGAGGTGTGACACAAATTGTCACACCTAAGTTCTAAAATTCATAACTCCATGGCCAGGTATCAAAAACTCATGAAATTTACATATAAATGAACATCAGCCAGTCAACAATCATCACAAAAATTGTCAAGAATTTATTTTACATTATGAGCATTTCATGAACCAAATGGTAAAATGTATCAAATGTGAACACATGTGAAATAAGCCTAGGTCAAACAATATTTTTGCCATGCACAACTTTGACCAATAGGTCAAACAAATTCTACACTCAACAACAAAGTCATAGAAAAAATTTCCATATTTTTCTGAATTTTCTACAATTTTTTATGAATTTTTAAACATGTTATGAATTTTTAACAATTAATTAAAATAAATGGAATTACACAGTGGCATTCTCGTAAATAATGGAGGCGGGGGCGGTAAACAGTTAATTCAAAAATTCAAATGGAAAACAAGATCAAACATCGTTTTGGCTTCGTCTTCAACCCAGAATTTCCAGAAACCTCAAGAAATTGATGAACATCAAAACATCACAGAAATTAGCATGCATATAACCGTTCGAACCGTCTCAACCTCTACAATCCAAATATCAACCTATTGTAACCTAACAATTCCTATATCATGCGAATCGATCGATCTAGGGTTTATGTTCATATCTCAAAATCCAGATTTCTTCTCCTATGGTTCACCATTCACAAATCTAAGAGTATCATGATGCTCTACAATCAACAAACTATACGAAGCATATAACAATTTGCAAAATCGTGATGTTCGAAAAATTCATGTACCTGGTATGGCAGCAATGGAAATGGACGAATTCGTGAGTTTTTGCTCCAAACAGTCCGGCTAGAAGCTCCAGGGAATGGAATGATGCGCTCAGGTTCGAACAACTCCACTCCTATTGCACACAATTTGGATTTGCCATTGATGATGAATTCTTGAACAGTTGTGTTTGGAAGCTTGATTGATGATGAGAAGCAAAAACAGACCTAGCACGTGATGATACAAGATCAAAGCAAAAAGAATTTTCAAGATTGAGCCAATATCGAAGGAGATTGATGGATTTGGAGATTTTGTGTTCTTGAGCAAAACTTGAGAGAATGAAGAGTTTTAGATCTGAATTTTGGTGAAATGAAATTCTGTTATGTTTATCAGATGATTAAGATTATATATGATGCACTAATCCATGATTAATCATCACATTAACCAAATTGGAATTGTTAAGTGAAATGGAAATTTTCAAGAGAGGGTAAAAATGTAATTTCCATAGGACAGCTCATGCCACCTCAATGACAGCTCACACAACATCCAAATGCCATGTGTGAGCTGTAGAAACTTGTCTCACTCTCATTGGTTATGTAATTCTCAAATTCACTATGTATTTGCATTTTGTCCATTTTTGCCCTTCCATTTTTCAAGCCAAATCTCAAATTACAAGCCTTAGGCATGAAGTGATGATTCCAACACATTTCAAATACCATTCATGAGGTGTTGCAAAAATCCCCACTCAAAAATTCCAATTATTTTGAAAGTTGGACAATTTTGCCCCTAGTCCAATTTAACTGTCCAGTTGAAAATTGACTTTTTGCATTGACCACTTTTGGAAAAATCCAATTATGCACCATGAAAGTACATGTCAAATGGAGTTTGTGCATATAAAGAACTTGCAATTTGGCCAAACCATGTGGAAGTTATGGCTTCCTGATTATGGGTCATTTTTGAATTTCACTGAGCCCTAACTTTCCAACAATACATGGGATTTTCAAGTTCTTGGACTTTTTGGAAAGGTGAGAACAAGATCTACAACTTTCATGTTGAACACTTTTTCATTTGAAGCTTTTTTGGACACGTGGTCTTGAAGTCAAAAACTTTCCATTTTTGGAAACTTCAATTACAAATCACTTTCTATTTTTGGCAGTTTTTGTCCTGACTTGATTTTCTTCATTCTTAAGCTTTGAGATGTCATTTAACACTTGTTCCAACATGAATGAAGTGTATCCAACTCATTTCCACCTCCAAATCCATCAGATCATGTACAGTTGACCACAGTTGACTTTTCAACTGATAGATGAATTTGGCAATTGATAGATCAATCTGAGCCCCAATCTTCAACTGAAATGGCTCAAGGGTGATACCCTAGCCTCAATAATCACAAAATAATCACATTATGAACCCCACAACCATCATAAACCCCATCTCCTGATTATGCCCTGATTGGCCCAATGCAACTGATTAGGGTTGACCAGTGGTCAAAACCCTAATCTCAAGGTATCTTCTTCAATCTCCTGATGACATCCAACCATGATGATGATGATGTATCATTGCAATCAAGATGAAGACCACTATCCTTGGAGAATCATAAAACCCTAATTTCACAGCCCAATCCTCAGATGGCCAATGATCAGTCAATAAACCCTAGGCTTGCACTCTGATTTCCTCATCTTCTGATCAAGACTTGGGAGAATGGCTTGCACAATGTAACCACATGATATGCAATATGCAATGCCTAATGACCTAAAAATGTAATGCAATATATTAATGCTAGTCCCAAGAGAGGAGGGCAAATTTTGAGGTGTTACAGTATCCACTCTGGATCCTATTGATAACAATTCCGATACTGTTCATTATGACTTTGAAAATCCGATCTACCAAGCCGAAGATGGAAGTGAGGAAGATTGTGAAGTACCTGGAGAACTTGCCAGACTGTTACTGCAAGAAGAAAGGACTATACAGCCGCATGAAGAGTCACTCGAAATTTTAAATCTGGGTACTGAAGTAGACAGAAAAGAAGTCAAAATAGGAGCAGGCTTGGAAAACAGTGTCAAAGAAAGGTTGGTTCGGATGTTACAGGACTACGTAGAGATATTTGCTTGGTCTTATGAAGACATGCCCGGACTGGATACTGATATAGTCGTGCATCGACTGCCAACGAGGGAAGAATATCGTCCTGTTAAGCAAAAGGTTCGCCGCATGCGTCCTGAAATGTCTGAGAAAATCAAAGCCGAGGTTATGAAACAATTCAATGCCGGTTTTCTAGCCGTTACTTCTTATCCTCAATGGGTTGCTAATGTGGTACCGGTACCGAAGAAGGATGGCAAGGTGCGAATGTGCGTATATTACAGAGATTTGAATAAAGCGAGTCCCAAAGATGACTTTCCACTTCCGCACATTGATGTTCTGGTAGATAACACCGCTCAACACAAGGTATTCTCATTCATGGATGGATTCTCAGGTTATAACCAGATTAAGATGGCACCTGAGGACATGGAGAAAACTACGTTTGTGACGCAATGGGGCACTTTCTGCTACAAAGTAATGCCATTCGGTTTGAAGAATGCAGGGGCAACATACCAGCGTGCTATGGTGGTTTTGTTCCATGATATGATTCATCATGAAATAGAAGTATATGTGGATGACATGATAGCCAGATCTCATACTGAAGAAGAACACCTCGATCATTTATACAAACTGTTCGAGAGGTTGAAGAAGTACAAGTTGAGATTGAACCCGAACAAATGCACTTTTGGAGTAAGATCCGGTAAACTCCTGGGCTTTATTGTCAGTGGTAAAGGAATTGAGGTCGACCCAGCTAAAGTGAGAGCTATTCAGGAAATGCCAGTCCCCCGTACGGAGAAAGAGGTCAGAGGTTTCTTGAGACGTTTGAACTACATTGCCCGATTTATTTCCCATTTGACCGCTACCTGCAAACCCATCTTCAAATTACTGAGGAAAAATCAAGAGATGATATGGAATGACGAATGCCAGGAAGCTTTTGACAAAATCAAGAAATATCTCCAGGAACCCCCAATTCTGATACCACCAGTTGACGGAAGACCTCTAATCATGTATTTGACCGTGTTAGAAAATTCAATGGGGTGCGTATTGGGGCAACATGACGAGTCTGGTCGAAAAGAGCATGCCATATACTACCTGAGCAAAAAGTTTACCGACTGTGAAACAAGATACTCACTGCTCGAGAGAACTTGCTGTGCTTTGGCCTGGGCTGCTCGCCGACTAAGACAGTATATGTTGAATCATACCACTTTGTTGATTTCTAGGATGGATCCCATCAAATACATGTTCGAGAAGCCTGCCCTCTCCGGAAGAATAGCGAGATGGCAGATGATCTTGACAGAGTACGACATCCAGTATACTACCCAGAAAGCAATCAAAGGAAGCGTGCTTGCTGATCATTTGGCTCATCAGGCGGTGGACGATTACCAATCTATGAATTTCGAGTTCCCCGATGAGGATGTCATGCTTGTTACTGATTACGAAAAACCTAGACCGGATGAAGGACCCAAACTGGGATACCGATGGACTATGGTTTTTGATGGATCTTCTAATGCATTGGGCCATGGTGTTGGGGTTGTAATCATTTCTCCCGGAGGTTACCATACACCTTTCACTGCAAGACTATGCTTTCATTGTACCAATAATATGGCTGAGTATGAAGCATGTATTTTGGGACTCAAGGCTGCTATAGACCGGCGAATCAAGTTTTTGAGTGTGTACGGGGACTCAGCATTAGTAATCAGTCAGATCAAAGGAGAATGGGACACTAAACATCCGAATCTCATCCCTTATCGGGAGCGGGTGATGACATTAATCCCATACTTCGAAGAGATTACATTCGAACACATTCCACGAGAAGAGAATCAGTTGGCAGACGCATTGGCCACCATGTCATCTATGTTCAGAGTCAGATGGGACGGTGAAGCTCCTAGGATCACTATTGAACGATTGGATGAACCAACACACTGTTATGAACTTAACACTGAGGAGGTACAGGAGAAACCTTGGTTCCACGACGTAAGAAGATATTTAGAAGCTCAGGAATACCCTGAAGGGGCATCCATCAATGACAGGAAATTCCTAAGGAAGTTCTCCGCTAAATTCTTTCTGAGTAACGGAGTGTTATACAAACGTAATCATGATTCGACTCTGCTTCGCTGTGTGGATGGAAAGGAAGCAGAAAGGATTATGGAAGACATGCATGACGGTATTTTTGGGACTCATTCTAGTGGACATACAATGGCCAAGAAGATCCTGAGATCAGGGTATTATTGGTCTACCATGGAAGCTGATTGCCACCATCACTCCAGAACCTGCCACAAGTGTCAGATCTATGCGGACAAAGTGCATGTGCCTCCTGCTCCTTTAAACGTGTTGACAGCCCCTTGGCCCTTTGCCATGTGGGGCATTGATATGATTGGAGAGATTAAACCTACTGCTTCTAATGGACATCGCTTCATTCTCGTCGCTATTGATTACTTTACAAAGTGGGTAGAGGCAGCCTCATTTGCTTTTGTCACCAAGAATGTGGTGGCACGGTTCATCAAGAATAGCCTTATTTGTCGGTACGGCATCCCTGAAAGAATTATCACTGACAATGCTACTAACTTGAACAACAAGATGGTTACTGAACTCTGCACGCAGTTCAAAATTAAACACCATAACTCTTCCCCGTACCGGCCAAAGATGAATGGCGCTGTAGAAGCTGCTAATAAGAATATTAAGAAGATCATACAAAAGATGACAGTGACATACAAAGACTGGCATGAGATGTTACCGTTTGCTCTCTATGGTTATCGCACTTCAGTACGCACTTCGACAGGGGCAACCCCTTTCTCTTTAGTCTACGGAATGGAAGCCGTCTTACCAGTGGAAGTTCAGATTCCCTCTCTAAGAATCATGAAAGAGGCGGGCTTAGATGAAGATGAATGGATTCAAACTCGACTCGATCAGATAAATTTGATTGATGAGAAGAGACTCGCGGCTGTTTGTCACGGGCAGATATATCAGAAGCGCATGACCCAGGCATTTAACAAAAGAGTCAAGAGACAGGTGTATCAAATTGGCGACTTGGTGATAAAGCGTATCATTCTACCACAGGGGGATCCCAGAGGCAAGTGGACTCCCACATACGAAGGGCCATTTGTGGTTAAGAAAATATTCTCCGGTGGAGCCATGATACTTGCTACAATGGACGGCGAAGACTTCCCGCATCCTGTGAACGCGGATATAGTTAAAAAATACTACGCATAAAAGAGACCCGCTAGGTCGACGTACCTAGGCAAAAGTAAGGGCATCCCGGCGAACCAAAAGGGTTCGGGCAAAAATTAGGGATAAACATATAAAGACGTACACCCGGCAAGTCGAAAACCTGAAAAGGCGGCTTGGGCAAAAAGGGGTATCCCGGTGGACTGAAAACCTGAAAAGGCGGTCCAGGCAAAAATTAGGGATTAAAGCGTATGACTATATCCCGTTCTCCGTCAACTTCAACCAAGTTCAAGGGACTGAACAAGCCAATCACTTCTACCCGACAGCAGGAGATGAGATGCTTGAAGACATGATGACAGTAATGGAATTAAAATCAATAGGACTTTTTCCGCGTGGCTTCTTCTTTGTTTTCTTG
Source organism: Lathyrus oleraceus (assembly GCF_024323335.1). Taxonomy (NCBI): domain Eukaryota; kingdom Viridiplantae; phylum Streptophyta; class Magnoliopsida; order Fabales; family Fabaceae; genus Lathyrus; species Lathyrus oleraceus. The sequence goes on from NC_066581.1 coordinate 512,299,586, forward strand.
ACAATTTCCTCTTACTAGGATTTTTGTCTCCTTGTACACAAATTGCCTGTTTATAGGCCCTCTTTCGAAATCAATACAAAAAAGATGCTTTTGCTTTCATTTTTACTTTCCTGTTTTGTTTGCGTAAACGTCCATTGATTTAATTTGAATTGATTTATGCATTTGAATATGATCAATGTTTACAAAAATGCATACCTAGAATAGTGATAGCAATTACTACGCGGCTTCGGGATCGAGGAGAAGGTCTAATCACGCTTCCCAATGAGTCCGTCGCTAATTCTATTCCCCAACAAGATCCAGTTATTCCCCAGAAGAAATGGGCATCACTAATTGGTCATCTCTTCTATCCCCAGCCAGGCGCTGTTGGATCATTCCACCATCAGACAGAAATGGAGTATTCCCCCAGCTGAGACAGAGTCATCAATACAAATATCTCCAACCAGAAGACTGAGATTTATTTCCCCAGTAGAGTCCCCTGGAAGAACGTTCCAGACGCATAATTCACTCATCACATCATTTCACAGCATATGCATGCATATAACATTTACATCTCATGCATCATGACATTGCATGAAACTAACTTTATTTTTCAGGTTAATTATCCTCCTGATCACATTCAAGGTTCGAATACAGCTCTCGGATATAATCCATTCTGATAAACGTTCTGACATCCTCCCAATGGTGGCATCTCTAAGCCCACCCCAGATATTCATTGCAAATGCGACAAATATTATCAGATACAGCCTAACGTACGGTTCATTCTGATTCAGCCCAACATATGACTCCTTCAGCTCAGATGCGATCTAACGTACGATCCATTCTGACTTTCAGCAACTCCAATACGGTCTAACGTACGACCCATTTGGACTTTCAACTCAGATACGATCTAACGTACGATCCATTCTGACTTTCAGCAACTCCAATACGGTCTAACGTACGACCCATTTGGACTTTCAACTCAGATACGATCTAACGTACGATCCATTCTGACTTTCAGCAACTCCAATACGGTCTAACGTACGACCCATTTGGACTTTCAACTCCAATACGGTCTAACGTACGACCCATTTGGACCTTCAAATCCTCAGATGCTGCCTAGCGTACGGTATATTCCGGGGTGTAGTCTAGCGTACGACTACTTTCTTCTTCAGATACAGCCTAACGTACGGCTCATTCTGCAACTCCAATACGGTCTAACGTACGACCCATTTGGACCTTCAAATCCTCAGATGCTGCCTAGCGTACGGTACATTCCGGGGTGTAGTCTAGCGTACGACTACTTTCTTCTTCAGATACAACCTAACGTACGGTTCATTCTGCAACTCCAATACGGTCTAACGTACGAGCCATTTGGACTTTCAACTCAGATGCGATCTAGCGTACGATCCATCCTGATTCCACCTTCGTCAGATACAGCCTAGTGTACGGTTCATTCTGCAACTCAGATACGATCTAGCGTACGATCCATTCTGATCTTTCATCCCCAGCAAAGTCATCCGCCTAATGAACAACTCACCCGGGTATTCAGACACGGTCTAACGTACGATCCATTCTGATCCCTTATCCCCAGCAGTATATAACACCCTCTGACTCCCCAGCGAAGTCGACAGCATAATGGATGACTCACTATACGGTCTAGCGTATGACCCGGTATGACACCCATGTCTTCAGATATCGTCTAACGTACGACACAATCTGGAGCCCTCATCATCAAGCTACCTGGATGGCATCTTTAAGCCCATCTCCATCAAGACTAATTGACAAACGCAAATTTTTGGGGCATTCTAGTGTTCAATAATCTTTCACCTCCAGACCACGAACGGCATGCTCGCCATCCTAACTCTCTCGGTTCAAGAATATTGAACAGGGGCAGCTATCATACCCCAAAATTTACCCGTTGATATTACAAAGCATTTTTCAAGACCCTCCGACTTGTATTGCAAGGCACTGACTCTAAAGGGACAAAAGCCCAGCTCACAACAGGCCCAATCCAAAAATGGCCAAAACTAGCCTGCTCGCTAGGCGAGCAATTCCTTCGCCTAGCGAAGCTTGCGATCACCAGAATGGTTGGGCTTCATTCTGAGCCCATTAGGTCATAAACTGCATGCTCGCTAGGCGAGCAAATCCTTCGCCTAGCGAACCTTCGCTACAGGTTCGCCTAGCGAAGCTTGCGAATATTATAATTTTCGGGCTTCATTCTGAGCCCATTAGGTCACCACTACCACTATAAATACCAGCTCTTCAGCCACGAAAATGGACACACACAAACGGAGAAACACAGAGGAAGACGAACGGGAACCCTGGCACAGAAACCCTGGAGCTCAACTTAGAGAATTCCGAGCCGAGAAACCCTGAAGGCTGCTCTTCCACACCCGCTGCACCAAGGTTACCGCCGCCCGACTCCATCCGATACCAAGTTACAAACAGGTTTGCATGTCACTAATGCTTTATGCTTTTAACCGATAATCCGTACACATGCAAGGCATCATGATTAAGTTTTCGGATATGTAATTTGATTTCATTTAAGTATGCCTGAATATCCTGAATACTAGTCCCTGCTGTTCATATAATTAAATGCCATGAAGTCCAGGGTTGCAGAAGCCCTGCTGTTGTCAAACTCAAAAATCTGTCGCCGCTCGCTAGCACATCGCTAAGCGAGCCTGGAGCGAGCCCTCGCTAAGCCTTCGCTAGGCGAAGCAGGGGCGAATGGGGCAGTGTCTGTTTCATTTTTTGCTTTTCTATCTTATGTTCATCTAACAATGATTTATTATAGTTCTGCATCATTTGGCCTGAGTTCATGACTGTTATGTTTATTTTCTTATGGTGCAATTGTCAAATCATACTTTATCTCAATGCTCTAACCCGTGTGTTGAATGGTGTAAAGGCTTCCATATCCTCAAAGAAACGGCCGGCTAGGTATTCCACTTTACGTGTGGGAGACCTTCATGGAGATGGATGCTAAATTACTTAACTTTAATGTGAAGATCCATACTGATTGCCTAATTAATTTTAATGTATTAATTTTAATGTAATGGATTGTAATATGGAAATTCATCTTAATTACCTAACTAATTAAAACATTACCTTCGAAGATGTGATATCGGACCTCTCTTTTGTTACCCCACGATTACGGTATTATGGTCATGTCCCGCGAATGTGGGGATGCCCTTAGCAAAGACCCTTCGATTAAATCATCATAGTCCCTCGAATGTTGCCTTTGTCCCTCGATGACCCTTCGGTGTAACCTACGGTTAAATGATGATAGTCCCCTCGAATGCTAAGGTATCCTCACAACTGTTGCCTTCAGTGACCAATCGATGACCCTTCGATGACCCTTTAACATCCAAAGGATAAACTACTTACTTCTCAATAGTAAGGACAGTTTTACCCTCACAAGGATAGGAAATAACGGTAAAGACCTCGGACAGGTATAACCCTTAATTGCTCATTCATAACCTAAAGTACTCTTCGCACCTCACACATTTCAAAACATCCTTTTTAGAAAATCACCACTTGGCATACATCCGTACTAGGATCATTGCCGAGTTATATTTTTCTAAACTACTTTCAAAACTAAACGAGATAACCACTTTGTATACATTCACGCAAGAATCATTACAAAGTTGAATTCTCCTTTTCAAAACATTTTCTAAACATTTTTCAAACACTTTTTCAAACTAGAAAAAAAACATAAATGATTGAGCAATTAAGAGCCCATGGATAACCATGGATACAAAGGGTGCTAACACCTTCCCTTTGTATAATGTACCTCCCGAACCCAAAATCTAAATTAAGGTCTTTCCTGTTCTTTTCCACCTTTCCTTATTGGATAAAAGAAAAGTCGGTGGCGACTCTTGCTAACCGCGACATTGCAATTAAAAGAAACACAAAAAAAAGTCAGTTCACCGTATGACAGGTCCCCTACAGAGATTACACGAGAAGACTGTTGACTTTCTTCACAACAGTAAAGTTACATCATATACCTCGTGACGAGAACCAGATGGCAGATGCTCTTGCTACTCTATCCTCCATGATCAAGGTGATTCGGTGGAACCATGTTCCCAGGATTGATGTTATGCGCCTTGATAGGGCCGCGTATGTGTTTGCTGCTGAAGTGGTAGTTGATGACAAGCCCTGGTATCACGACATCAAGTGCTTTCTGAAGAATCAAGAGTACCGTGCAGGGGCATCCAACAATGATAGAAACAAAGACGATGTGCTGTATAAGAGGAACTTCGACATGGTTTTGCTCAGATGCATGGATAGATACGAAGCGGACATGTTAATGCAGGAAGTTCATGAAGGCTCCTTCGGTACTCATGCCGGCGGATATGCAATGGCTAAGAAATTGTTGAGAGCGAGTTATTATCGGATGACCATGGAATCTGATTGTTTCAAATATGCTCGGAAGTGTCATAAATGCCAAATTTATGCTGATAAGGTGCATGTGCCGCCAAATCCTCTGAATGTGATGTCTTCGCCGTGGCCGTTTGCTATGTGGGGCATTGATATGATTGGAAAGATTGAGTCGACTGCTTCCAATGGGCATCGCTTCATCCTTGTTGCCATCGACTATTTCACCAAGTGGGCCGAAGTAGCGTCATTTGCGAAGGTCACCAGACATGTGGTTGCCCGATTCATCAAGAAATAAATCATTTGTCGTTATGGGATTCCCGAAAGAATCATTACTGATAATGGTTCTAATCTCAATAACAAAATAATGACAGAGTTGTGCAAGAACTTCAACATTCAACATCATAACTCTTCCTCTTATCGTCCTAAAATGAGCGGTGCTGTTGAGGCAGCAAATAAGAACATAAAGAAGATTGTGCAGAAGATGGTCGTTACGTACAGAGATTGGCATGAGATGCTACCCTTCACCTTGCATGGGTACCGTACTTCAGTACGAACATCGACCGGGGCAACCCCTTATTACCTTGTGTATGGTATGGAAGCAATCCTACCTGTTGAAGTGGAGAATCCTTCTCTAAGAGTCATGTTGGATGTCAAGTTAGACGAAGCTGAATGGATTCAGACAAGGTTCAATGAGTTGAGTCTTATCGAAGAGAAGCGAATGGCAGCCATTTGTCATGGGCAGTTGTATCAGAGTCAGATGAAGAGAGCCTTTGATCAGAAAGTGCGTCCCCGATGCTTCCAAGTCGGAGATTTGGTGTTGAAAAGGATCCTTCCTCCTCAGACAGATCATAGGGGCAAGTGGACTCCTAACTATGATGGACCGTATATTGTCACCAAGGTTTTTGATGGTGGAGCCTTAATGCTTGCAACTATGGATGGTGAAGACTTCACTTCCCCTGTGAACTCAGATGCAGTTAAAAAATACTTCGCATAAAATAGACCCGCTGGATGATAAAAAGAATAGTCCAGGCAAAAAAATGGGCATCCCGGCGAACCAAGAAATTGAAAAAGGTTCGGGCAAAAGTTAGGGATTAAAAAATGAAAAGATTGTACACCCGGTAAGTTGAAAACCTGAAAGGGCAACTTAGGCAAAAATGGGTATCCCGGTGGATTGAAAACCCGAAAGGGCGATCCAGGCAAAAGTTAGGGATTAAGCGAATGGTTGCGTTCTGAGTAGTTCTGAATATCATCTCGTGTCGATAACCGGAAACTTCCGAAGGATAGGAAACAATCCAATCACCTTTTTCGGAAAGATGATCATCTGGAGGATCTTGAAGACGAGCGAATCATAGCAGAACTGGAACCCGATAGAAATCCATTTCACATTGCCATTAGATTAATTTCTGTTTTTATCTGTTGTGCAATTACCTCTTTCCAGGGATTGCTTCCTGATGTAAATACCTATTCAGAGGCCACTCAATCAATAAAATCATGTTATTCAGTACATCTCTGTGTTCATTTTCATTTTACTGTTTTGTTTGCAAAAATGACGTCCGAGTTTTTGATAAACATTGCATCATGAAACATAAGAGCTTTACAGGTACGTGCTTAATAAACATTGAAAATTGCTGTAAATTTTAAGTGCTTTGGATCGTCTATTCAGAACAGGTACACTCGGGGCATTTCCTTAAGGTCCCCATCAAATGATCGCGGATGTTTTTCCTCAACAGTTGGAATTTGGTATCTTATCCCTGCAGAGCTGGTCCGAGCGTTGGATTCTTCAATCCCCACCAGACTCTCACTACTGTACTTCCCCAAGCATTTGTTTCAGATTATACATTCACCAGTAGAGTCGACAGTGTCAGACTGTATATCCCCAGCGGAGTCGACAGTGTCAGACTGTATATCCCCAGCGGAGTTGACAGTGCCAGACTATATCTTCCCAGCAGAAGCGGCTGCTCCTCAGAGTTCGATGCCAGATCGATGATCTCGACGCTAGACCCATGGTCTCTTTCCTTGAAGCAGAATCTCGGTACCGTATCGGTGTTTTCTTCCCCTGCTGAGTCGTCTCTCTCGCAGATTATGGTTGCCAGAACCACTGTCGCTTTCCTCAGCAGCAAGTTTTCAGTGCCATTCTCTCCCCAGTCAGAGCCTCGGTATTTTGTTATTTGCCAGAACACCGTGTGGCGGGTCATTTCCCCACAGAATTCTTTGTGCTGTGCATCTCCAACACCCTTGCCAGGGTCCAGAAGATGGTGATCATTTCCCCAGCAGAATTTCTTGCCTCAGCTTGGCATTCTCTCTAATCAAGCATTTCGCATCCCTGCATGTAGAATCATATTGCATTGCATCCTCCCAAATTGTGTAGCATTTCCATTTTCATGGAGCATTACGCCATTGAAAAATTCAAACATACGCATGTAAAGCATAAGGCATTCTCGGTGTCCCAAGTGATAAGCCAGAAGTTGTTTCCAGTACTCAGACTGAAGATTGTTCATGACTTATCTTTATTATTCCCAGCAGGGGTCGTTGGCCCACGCGCCGCCTCAATTATCATTTTCCCTATTTCTGCCGATGCTGACAAGCATGAAAGTTTCCGGTATTCAAACCGAAGTGGCATTCAGGCCAGTTTTTCGATGTTCAGATCGAAGAAGTTTCAGACATTCAGGTCGATGCAACTTGTGGCATTCAGGCCAGTTTTCCGGTATTCAGACCGAAGTGGCATTCAGGCCATATTTCCGATGTTCAGATAGAAGAAGTTTCCGACATTCAGGTCGATGCAACTTGTGGCATTCAGGCCAAGTTTCCGGTATTCAGACTGAAGTGGCATTCAGGCCAGTTTTCCTATGTTCAGATCAAAGAAGTTTCCGACATTCAGGTCGATGCAACTTGTGGCATTTAGGCCAGTTTTCCGGTATTCAGACCGAAGTGGCACTCAGGCCAATTTCCCGGTGTTCAGACCGATGTTTGATAATCAAGTATCGTCCGATGCTCAGATCGAAGTCATTTCCAGTATTCAGATTGATGAGCGGCATTCAGGCCATGGTTATTTCTGTGTTACCATTTATTTTGGTATTCAGGCTAACATTCCTTGTTTCGGTGTTCAGACTGACTCTCACCGTACCAGACGGATTCTTTTTCAAGACCACCTCTTGGCCGATTCTGACAGGCATTGTTACTTCATTTTTGCACTTCAGTGTAAATTTTCGGGCTTTTATCGTATTCAATCACTTGATACCTCAAAAGTGCGAAAGCCGTTGCTATCTTCCTTTCGGGTTTCCAGTTGATTGAATAGGGGCAACTGTAATACCCCAAAATTTACCCTTCATTTTTCTTGGAAGCATGGGATTATGTTTTACACTTCATTAACATCATATTAGGTCATACTCATTGCATACTACATTAGTGACATGGTGATCAGGTTTTGATCGATCACTCCTTAACAGAAGGAGCCCACACAAAGCAAGATTGAGAATTGGACTTCATTTTCTAAGTATACAAGTCTCAAGGGTCTCAGGGGGGTCCAAGTATCTTATTATGGTCCTCAGTTCATCAATTAAGGATTCAAAGCTATCAGAGTGTTCATCTGGATTTAATCAGAAATTAGGGTTTCATGGCTACCTGCAACAAGAAATGTTTGGTTAGAAGTAGAGGAACTCATCCATGTCATTATTATAAAGGCATCTTGGCCTAGGAAGATTCACAATTATCTCAGAAAGATCCATTGGCAATCAGTGCAATCAGTTCCTGATCATTTTGCCCTAAAACTAGGGTTTGGTATAAAATCAGTTTATTTCTGATTCTTTGGGTGAAACTCTTTTCCATGGCCCTCCATATGTCCACAAGGGTCTACATACAAAAAATCAGCTCTTTATTTGAGCTAGAAGTGCTTCAATTGATCAATGGAATCGGGAATCAGACAGTTTGGGAAAAGTCAACTGTGGGGCCAGAAAAGTCAACTCCTGACATTTTGAGAGTGGAATCTCAAAATCCATGCCTAGGGGATCCTACATGTGAAATTTGATCAAGGTTGGATCATGGATTCATCATTTAATCAGGAATTGGAAAAGTTACTTAATTTGAAAATGGTTGACTTTCCATTTAGGGCAAGTTTTCATGATCGTTGCACTCACTTTAAGCCCATTTTTCATCAAGATAAAAGCTCCATTTGAAACTTTCTCCAACATTAAAGTTGTTCCTCTTGTTCCAAGCTTTCTATAGATATAAAGTTTGCTCCATTTGGATTAGAATTGAGAAATTTATGCTTAGTCAAAGTGAGACGTTTTTTTAGGACACTTAGAAAAATTTCTAAGTCCAAAATCTTAAAAATTTGTCAAGACTTCTTGGCCAATTTTCTTGCACTTCAAGGCATTATTTGAAAATACTTTCTTCACAACAATTGTACCTTGCCATGTCCTCTTTCACATCCTTTTGGAATCATCTCATTTGGATCCATGGTTTGAGAGATACATTCATTTAAAGTGGGCACCATGACTTGATTTTCTAGGCGGATTTTGGGCCTGGCTGGCCCAATCAGATTTTCTAAGCATGTTGCACAAACCAGTCACGTTTTTTTACCTCTTTTGTCCATGCATTGGACATCCATTCACTTAAGTTTGGCCCAAAATAACAACATTTTACACCTCACTTCACACTTTTATTCTTATGGATAAATCACTTATTAAAAAGCCCATGAGAACACCTAATCCACCCTATTTAAGAAGCTGAAACCCTAACCCTAAAGGAGCATTGGAATTTCGTGGCAAGGGGGCAAAGCTTCATCACATATCAGATCCCATTCCACTTCTATTTTTCATGGCCATGTTTTGATATATCTACGCTTGCTTACCATGTTCATCACCATTAATCCTTCCATTTTCATATTTCTTTTTCTTATTTAAAATATTTTCTTCGTCCATAAAATTACCCAAAAATATTTTTCACTTTTCTTAACGTTTTATTTAATTTTATATAATTTTTATGTTCGTATTTTTTTAATATTAATATTTAATTTTAATTATTTATTCTAAATGGTCCATTTTAACACACTTTTTTTTATTGATTTTATTTTTATAACTTAAAATTATTGTTAGAATTTGATTTTTGGGATAAGGTTGACCACTGTCTCATGGTAAACCTGACCTTTTCTTGGGATTTTATTTCACATTTTCAATTTATTTTGGATTTATTTTTGACTCAGTTTGGTTGGTTGACTTTTAATTTGACTTCTGTTTTATTTTAATTAATTCACGTACCAATTTTCATTATTTTTAAAATCTTTTTGGGGGATGATGATGTCCTGACCCCACCTTATTTATTTTAATTTTGCATAATTTTCTTGATTAATTTACTATTTATTCTTGATTCATTTCTAACCTAGTCTTATTTATTGACTTTTAATTTGACTTCTGTTTTATTTTAATTAATTCACGTACCAATTTTCATTATTTTTAAAATATTTTTGGGGGATGATGATGTCCTGACCCCAACTTATTTAGTTTAATTTTTCATAATTTTATTGATTAATTTACTATTTATTTTTGATTTATTTCTAACCTAGTCTTATTAATTGACTTTTGGTTTGACCTATGTTTTGTTTTAATTAATTCACGTGCCAATTTTCATTATTTTAAAAATATTTTTGGGGGATGATGATGTCCTGACCCCACCTTATTTAGTTTAATTTTTCATAATTTTTTTGATTAATTTGCTATTTATTTCTTATTTTTTAAGTTGACTTGAATTTTCAGTTGACTTCTTTATGATCGATGTTTGACTTAGGGATTGCTTATGGCAATTGAAGAGATCTTTTGATCCTCCCTCGTTCATCTCATATGCCATGTATTAGAGGCCTTTTACCTTGATTTTATTTGGTCCTTACCTCATTTCCTGATTAAATTATTCAGTGGACCCTTCGTGTGCATATTTTCATCTGTTTGATTCATCTATTATCTTTTATACTTGTTTCTTTCATTCATGCTTTATATTGCTTGATTATTTAACATGTTCATACTCCCATGTATTGTTTAAATGCTCCATTATTTGATTCTTTGGTTTGATTATATATTGTTTATTTATCCGATCTGATTGATAACTCTTGCCTACTTGTATGATGTATGAGGCATATATTCTTATTGTTTGTTTGCCATGAACAATCCCCATTCATAACAAATGTACCTCTCTCCCATAAAGTGTATAATATTTATTCTTCCATTCTTTATTCATCTGTTAATACAAGAATTAAAACGAACATTCGATAATCATTTCAAAACAAGATCAAAAGCTCGATCCAACATCGAGTAATCATTTTCAAAACTTAACAGAACCAGCACGCATTCATCCATCCTCTTGTAAGTCGATTGCCTCAGGCATCGCCATCTACCTGTAAGTCGATTGCCTCCGGCATCGCCATCTACCCTTATCCGTAACTCCTCTCCGTGCTCCATCCGTCGACTCTTGTTCCGTTTAGGTAGCACCCATTAGGTAGAACCCTTTGTATGACAACATAGGTAGAATTCCCTTATTCTTTGCATGCTAATATTAGGTAGATGTTCCCCTTTGTAAATCCTAACACATAGGTCCATATTGCATGACAACTCTAGAGAAGAGCTTCCCCACTTTTAGACCTTCCGTGCGCCTCCGATCTTGTGGCATGTCAGTCCGTTCTATTGCAAAGAGGTAACTGCCTAAGACTCGATTCAGCGAGCTGCGACACCTACTGCTAGGACGTTGAACACACTGCCCACCCTCCTTTGACACAGCCGGTGTCCTCTTTTGTAAGTCCATGTTCAGATGGCAATCCTTAACCCCTAGCTAGCCGAACTACGTTTTGCTCTGATTCTCATTCCAGATGAGATACGTAGGCGTAAGACGCGATGTCTTACCGAGCACACTTCTCTTTAACCCATAGGTAGCCGAGCTACGAAGACTCTGATTCTCATACTCAGATGAGATACGTAGGCAGTGGATGCGACATCCTTGCGAGTCATTTTCTTTTAACCTTCCTTTTAGTAAATAGTACTTTAAATATACCTACACCCCTTAAACTAGAACAACACTTATGAAAAGGGCTCCCTAGGAGTACCTAGGATGTTTTAGGTGCTTAAAACCTTCCCTTTGCATAACCAACCCCCTTACCCAGATCTTTGACATTTTTACTAGTTTTTGATTCGATAAAACTTTTAGGTTTTTGTTCGCTTTCTAACCATTCCTTTGGATAAATAGAAGTGCGGTGGCGACTTGACTTGTATGGTTTACCTTGGATTTAGTCAATATCTCTAATGGTAACGAATACCCCGCTACAATAGGCAATTAAGGTGAAGTTAAGCTTTATAATATCAAGAATACTCTGGTTCATACAGGATATACCTAGTCCTAGGTGATATCTACTACAGAGTAACCTTATGAAAACCTTATCAATGGCGGTCCAGCCTAATTGATAACCACAAATCAATCTCGATTGGTCCGAAAGAGAAAGCAATAAACACATCAAAAGGTTACCATAAAAATAATATTATAAATGAAAATGTAAACTCAAATTCGTTACAATTCTAAATCAGGGACACCCCCTAGCATTGGGGGGTTTAGCTACTCATATTGTTTAATACAAATGCAAGATAAAAATTGCACATTACAAGTAATTGGATGACTTTGATCTTCAATTGCTCCCGCTCATGAAAACCTTCAGCTCTCCAAACGCCTTGTTCTCTGTAATACTTGATTGCTTCACAATACTATATTTTGCATTGTTCCAAGATGATCTTTCCTTAGGCAGAAGGTCATTTTTTATAATGAAAATTCCAAGCAGCAGGTGGACATGTCCAAAAATCTCTCTGAAAAGCCCGATGAACAAAATTCTGAGAAAAAAGGAAATTTTGGGCTTGGCCTGACACGGCCCGTGTCAGCCTACTGTTATTGGTGACACGCCCATGGTCTCTTGACACGGGGGGGGGGGGGGGGGGTTGATGCCTGACACGACCCGTTTTTTGGCTTTATCTCTTGTTCAACCTCAGGTACCTCTGGCCACGTTGATTATCCTTTTTCATGACTTAGACATTTGTTGAAGTGATGTTACCTCCTTGTAGAGCTCCTGTATAATCCTACAAACATACATAACTGATTAGATTTAAAATGCGTGGGTTGCCTCCCACGAAGCGTTGCGTTTAACGTCGCATGGCTCGACGGTTCTCCGTCTTTTTAGGTGAGACGGATTTTGTCTATTAGACCTCCCTCCTGGTCTTGTAGGAACAATTTGACTCTCTGCCCATTCACCTTGAACGTGTCTTCGTTTGCGGGATTTCTTAGTTCAACGGCTCCATACGGAAATACTTTTTGTATCATAAAGGGTCCCGACCATCTTGACCTTAGTTTCCCTGGGAATAACTTCAACCTTGAATTAAATAATAAGACCAGTTGTCCTTCCTGAAGTTCTTTCTTCAGAATGTGCATGTCATGCCATGTTTTGGTTTGCTCTTTGTATATCTTGGCATTCTCATATGCTCGATTTCTGAATTCTCCCATCTCTTATAATTGAAGGATTCGAGATTTACCCGCTTTGGACAGATCATAGTTGAGAAATTTGGTAGCCCAGAATGCCCTGTGCTCTAGTTTGAGTGGCAAATGACAAGCTTTACCATAGACCAGTTGATATGGGGACATACCTATTGGGGTTTTGAACACTGTTCGGTATACCCAAAGTGCATCATCTAGCTTGATTGACCAATCTTTTTGTGAGGCGCTAACTGTCTTTTCTAGGATTTGCTTGATTTGCCGATTTGATACCTTAACCTGTCCACTAGTCTGAGGGTGGCATGGTATGGCGATTCTATGCTTGACATTGTATTTCCTTAGCAGGTTCTCCATCAGCTTGTTGAGGAAGTGGGTACCTTTGTCACTAATTAGTGCTCTTGGTACCCTAAGCCGTGCAAAGATACAATTCTTGAGGAAATTTATTACGACTTTTGTGTCATTTGTGGGCAGTGCTACTGCTTCCACCCATTTTGACACATAGTCAACCGCGACCAGAATGTATTGCTTTCCAATGAACGGTGGGAAAGGTCCCATAAAATCTATTCCCCACACATCGAACAGTCCTACATCTAACATGGCATTCTGAGGCATCTGATTTCTCTTGGATATGTTTCATGTTCTCTGACATCTATCGCACTCTTTTACCATTTCTTGTGCATCTTTGAACAGTGTAGGCCAGTACAATCCAGACTGGAGGACTTTTGCTGCGGTTCTATCTCCACTAAAATGTCCTCCATATTCTGAGTTGTGATAGGCTTTTAGGATGTCCCTTTTCTCTTCCTCCGGAACACATCTCCTGACCAGGCCATCTAATCCCTTTTTGTAAAGGAATGGATCGTCCCACACATAAAACCTGCAATCATGCAAAAACTTTTTTCTTTTGTTAGAGTCAAAGTCGTAAGGTATTAGTCCACCTACCACAAAGTTCGCATAATCTACGAACCATGGGATATGCGTAACGGCTAGGATATGTTCATCGGTGAACTCATCTCTGATGGGGTGTGTTTCTTCTGTTTCTTGAATCGGAGTCATCCGAGACAAGTGATAAGCAACATAGTTTTCACTACCTTTTTTGTCTCTGATTTCTAGGTCGAACTCTTGTAATAGTAGGATCCATCGTAGCGGCCTTCACTTTGATTCCTGTTTGGCAAAAAGATATTTTAAAGCAGCATGGTCAGTATACATAATTTCCTTTGATCCCAACAAATAGGACCTGGACTTATCAAACGCGTACGCAACCACCATGAGTTCTTTCTCGATGGTTGCATAGTTCATTTGAGTAAGGTTCAATACATGGCTTGCATAATAGATCACATGCAAGAGCTTCTCCTTTCGTTGCCCTAATACTGCCCCTACTGCATTATCACTAGCATCGCACATTATCTCAAAAGGGAGAGACCAATCAGGGGCAATAACTATGGGGGCTGACACAAGTTCCTTCTTGAAAGTCTCGAAGGCTTGCCTACACTCCTTGTAAAATAAGATTGGTGTATCCTTCACCAGTAGACTAGTTAGTGGCTTTGCGATCTTGGAGAAATCTCTTATGAACCTGTGGTAGAACCCCGCATGTCCTAAGAAGCTTCAGATGCCTTTTTCATTTATCGGAGGTGGTAAATTAGTTATTACCTCCACTTTTTCTATGTCCACTTTGATACCTCGGTTGGAGATCTTGTGTCCCAACACTATACCTTCACGTACCATAAAATGGCACTTTTCCGAGTTCAAGATCAAATTTGTTTGCTGGCATCTTTCTAACACAAGTGACAGGTTAGTTAAACATTTATCGAAAGAAGAACCGAATACTGAAAAGTCATCCATAAAGACTTCCATATGCTTTTCGAGCATGTCAGCAAAGATTGATGTCATACACCTTTGAAAAGTGGTCGGTGCGTTGCACAACCCAAATGGCATTCTTCTATAAGCGAAAATACCATAGCGGCATGTGAATGCAGTCTTCTCTTGATCTTCAGGGGCAATCGCAATCTGGTTGTACCCTGAGTACCCATCTAAGAAACAATAGTAATCGTGTTCGGCTAACCTTTCCAGCATTTGATCAATGAATGGTAACAGAAACTGGTCCTTTCATGTTGCCACATTTAGTCTTCTGTAATCTATGCACACTCTCCAACCTATAACAATTCGGGTTGGAATTAACTCATTCTTCTCATTTTTTATCACCGTAGTGCCCCCTTTTTTTGGTACCACATGGACTGGACTTACCCAAGAACTATCGGAAATAGGATAAATTAAGCCTGCATCCAACAATTTTGCAACTTCTCTGTGTACCACTTCTTTCATGGCTGGGTTAAGTCTTTGTTGTGGTTGCACCACCGATTTGTGATCATCTTCCATTAATATTTTGTGCATGCAAACGGTCAGGCTTATACCTTTCAAGTCATCAATTGCCCATCCGATTGCGCCTTTGTATTTTTTTAGCACTTGAATGAGTTCTGCTTCTTGGACACTTTGTAGACTGGCATTGATAATAGCTGGGCATTTTTTTCAGTGTCCAGAAATAGATACTTCAGATTTGTTGGTAACTGCTTCAGATTTACCCCTGATTTCGGTTCTTCAGTGATATCTGATGGTGGTGGTGGTCTTAAATCTTCCCACCGGTGTGGTCTAGATCTAATCCATTCGAGTTATTTTTCCATCATAGTGAGCACCTCAGACTCTCCTTCGTCTTCATCACTTTCAAAAATTGATAGACTTAAGACCTGTTCTAGTGGTGACTAGGGTCTTTGCCTTTCAACTTCTTGAGCAATTACTTGATCTATTATCTCTATAGTGTGTCTTGTGCCAATATCATCTTTGTATTGCATTATGTTCCTCACATCTATTTTTAGCTCTTCATCATAGACTTTGAGGGTCATTGTTCCTTCCTCGATGTCTATCATACACTGTCCTATTTCTAAGAATGGTTTGCCCAATATGAGAGGAATCTCCTCGTCTTCAGGCATTTCCAGAATGACGAAGTCAACTGGGAAAATAAACTTGTCAATTTTTACAAGAACGTCTTCCATAATCCCATAGGGTCGCCTAACAGAGTGATCCGTAAACTGAAGTGTCATTCGAGTATCTTGAACAGTGCCAATGCCTAATTTTTTATAGATGGATAGTGGCATCAGACTTACACTTGCTCCTAAGTCAATCAGAGCCTTCTTGAATTTTCTATCACCAATAGTACATGGAATAGTAACTGATCCCCTGTCTTTCTTTTTCACTGGGATTTTCATGCCTTGGAGAATGGCACTGCATGTTTTAGTGAGGATGATCGGGTCCATATCAGTGGAACGCTTCTTGGAGATGATGTATTTCATGAACTTGGCATATATTGGCATTTGTTCTAATGCCCCAGAAAAAGGAATGTTTATTTCCAGCTTTTTGAACATTTCCAGGAACCTCTCAAAACTTTTCTCATGTTGATCTTTCTTTTTCTGTCTTGGAGGGTAAGGGAGTTTGATGACTGGTTTTGGAACCTTTTCTTTCTCTTTGACAAGTGGTAGTATCACTTCTTCATCTTGGTCATTGGTTTCCTTGATTTCTAAATCCACTTCTAACAATCCATATTTTTCCATACTGTTTTCCTCTGTTGATTTCCCACTTCGGGTTACGACAGCGTTAACAATGTTATGTTCCCTCGGATTTGTTACCGTACCACTAGGTAGGGTACCCGGGGCTTGAGAATTTGAAGCTAACTGTTGTGTTATCTGACCCATTTGGACTTCGATATTTTTGATGGAGGTTGTGGTATTTTTCTGATTAGTCCTTGTTTCTTCTTGAAACTGCATGTTGCGGGCGACTAATTTTTCAATGGCGATTTCCCATTCATCCTTTTTAGGCGCCTATTGTTGTTGTTGTTGTTGTTGATACTGAGTCTGATATTGCCACGTACCTTGTTGCGGAACATTCCCTCTCCGATCTTTCCAGGAGAAAGTTGGATGATTCTTCCAACCTGGGTTGTAAGTGTTAGAGTAGGGATTATTTTGCTTGAAGAATTTGATCTCTTCAATTTGTTGGGGGGTAGCAAAGTAATAGATCGTGTGATGAGGTCCATTACAGATTTCACAAGTGCTAGCCTGAGCTGGCTGGACCTGCACTATCTGTTGAGTACCTATATTCATAGCTTTCAACTTCTTGTCTACTTCGACAGCAATTGTGTCTTCCAGACGGATTTTATTTGTCTCTAATTTTAGATCAATCACCCCCTCTGGTTGACTAGTACACCTGTCGTATAATTCTAGATGCTCATTGGCAGCTATTGCCTCAATGATCCTCTTAATACCAGTGGTTGTTGAGAAATTTGTTGAGCCACCGACTGCTGTATCAATCAACTCTTTTGTTTTTATTTTCAGCCCATTAACGAACATCTGCATTTGTTCGGTCTGATCCATATTATGAGTTGGACACACTACTAAGACCATTTTGAATCTTTTGTAGGCGTCTCCCAATGATTCACCATCCTTTTGTTTGAAATTAAGGATTTCATATCTTTCTCTCAGGAATACTGATGCTGGAAAGTACTCATTTAAGAATGCAATTTCCATCTCTTCCCATGATGTGATACTTCCGGAAGGAAGAGAATAGAACCACTCTTCCGCATCTTCAGCTAAAGTGAACGGGAACATTCTTAATTTTTTTGCTTCATCAATATGACCATCAATTTTCAATGTGGTGCTCATGGTCAGCAATATTTGCAGGTGTTTGTTGGCATCTTCATTAACCTTTCCGGTGAAAGGTTTTCTTTCCAATTGATTGATTGTGCTCGGATGTAATTGAAAATTAGTCACATTCACCGGTTGGTTGACAATGGTCAATCGACCATCCGGTGCGTTTGCACCTCCATAGTCACCTAGGAGTCTTTCCAGAGGTGGAGGAGGTGGAATTGGAGGAATCTCAACCATTGGTTCTTCGACTTCTGAGTGATTAGAGATACTTTCTTCTTTGGAATCCACTCTTTGGTTTCTGCGTCTTCGGTGAAGAGTTCTCTCGATTTCTGCGTCAAAAAGAAATTCAACTGAGGGTTCTCCTCGCATACACAAATTAGTAAATTATAAATGACAAAAAATAATTTTATCGCAGAGCAACAAAATTTTAATTGAAATTAAAATTAAACTCTATATTTTGGAAGTCCCCGGCAACGGAGCCAAAAACTTGATCGGGAAAATAGCAAGTGTACTATTTTGCCTTTTATAGTAATAATGAGGAAATTCCCCGAATGTCGATCTCAAGGACTGCAAGTCAATATCGAGTTTAAATTATCATTCAATTAAACAAAAAGTATTAATTTGGTTTTTAGATGTAAAAATATAAGAATAAAGGTAAAGGCAAATAAGGATGAAAATAAAGGTTCACATGGAAAAATGAACAATGCCAGGGAAGGTGTACGATTTATCCCTGTAAAAGCTCTGAGTTACTATTGCATCAACAAATATCAATTACTACTAGTTCTCAAGGGTATTTTCTCCCAAGTCCTTGGTGAGAAAACCTTTAATCAATCTACCCTAATTTCTATGTCCATAGGCAATTAAGATGAAATTAAGCTTTATAATATCAAGAATACTCTGGTTCATACAGAGTATCCCTAGTCCTAGGTGATATCTGTAAGACCCCAATTTTGTCCCTAAGATCCCTCATGGCATCATACCACATCATTGCCTCAAGGATCATTGTACACCTTTGCTTGCCTCCTAGTGGATGAGTTAGCTTGTGAGTGTGGTTCTTGATCACCAAGCATGTATTGCATTTGTATATCATTGCTTTTCATATGTTTACTAACCAAAAGTACAAAAATATTGTCATCTAACCATGTTACTTGCAGATGAAGCAACAACTAGGTCAAACAATCCAACCATTCATTGAGCAATGGATGGTGGCCATTCTTGAAGAATCTGGGCACCATGATCAATCATCAAGAGTTCATATAAGTTGTGATATCATTGTGGATCAAGATCTCAGGTGGAAGAGGCTTGAAATTCATCAGAACATGGCTCAGTCAACCAAAACCCTAGCAAAGTCAACTGTGGTCAACTGTGCATTTAATCAGGATTTGGAAGGTGTAAGATGGTTGGAAAGACCTCATTCATGTCCATATGAGCTTCATTTTACATTTCAAAGACCAAGGTTGAAGGATTTGAGGTCAAACAAAAAGTTTCCAAAAATGGAAATGACCTGTAATTTTCACCTGCCAAAAATGGAAAGTTCTTCTCCTCAAAATTACATGTCCAATAATGCTTCAAATGAAATTTTGCCCAACATGAAAGTTGAATATCTTGCTTTCACCTTTCCAAAAAGTCTAAGAACACTCATTTCTCATGTGTGGTTGGCAAGTTATGATCAAATCATTTTCAGAAAATGTTGAAATTCAAAGTGCCATAACTTTTGAATGGAATGGCCAAATTGGGTGATCTTTCTTTGAGAAAACCACATTTGATGTGTACTATCCAAATCCATCATCACATTTTATCAAAAACCTTCACACAAAAAGGTCATTTTTCAAGTGGACCATTTAAAAATTGGTGGGAAAAAAGGCCAAATTTCAAAATGCATGGAATTTTCACATGAAACCAATCCCATTCACTTCCAAATGCACTTTGTGACTTGCTTCAAAAGAAAAAACACTGTTCCATTGGTTCAAGCTATCAAAGGGCAAATTGGCCAATTTCCATAACAAGCTCAATTCACTAATCACTCCAATTTGGTTAAGCATGATTAAGGCATGGATTAAGTGATACTATAAAAGCCTAATCCTAACAGAAAACTCAGGATCAACAATCACAATTCAGATCAAAATCACAAAATCTCAAAATTCTCTCAATTTTCTCCATTTTCACGTACACTTTTTTCATCATTTCATCAAGAATTCATCAATGCTTGTGCCATTTCTTTGTTGAATCTTCATCTGCAGGTGTATTTGGAGTTCTGTTTGAAGCAATTGAGGAGAAAAATCGTGCAAAATCTCACTGTTGCAAAGCTTGCTCTTCCATGGCAGTTGCAAGATTTCACTGATCCAAGCACTACTGAGCTGAACATTCATCACCATACACCTTCTACATCATCCTACACCATCTGTTTCACACGATTGAGCCTTGAAAACACCTAAATCACGAGCTGCACATCAAGAAGGTGAGTTTTTGAATCCTCTAATTATTGAAATCAACATGTGGTTTAGGTAGTGCCTTGGACATAGAATAGACTGGTGTTTGAATCGTGCATTTTCATCAAATATTCACCAAGAAATCTTGATTTTAAGTTTGTGCACCAAAACATTTCTTGATTAGATCTTTTTGTATGTTGACTTCTGGATGATTTCCTTGCCATATCCATGATCCTTGTTGAAAGACGGAGAGAACCATATATGGCATGTGCATTTTTGTTAAAATTTGTTCATGTTCATCAAGAACATGAAGAACGCGATGAAGCTTCAAAAATTCTGGGCAAAACACGCGTTTGATCTTGTTTCTTCGCCTTTCCATTCAAAAACCTGTTTCCCGCTGGATTGGACCAATCACGTGACGCCAAGTCATTTAGTAAAACGGGGCGTTTTGCCCCCTGGTCCAGTGAATTACGAAATTGCCATTCGCTGATTTATTTAATTCATTTAATTCATTTTAAAACTTAAATAATTATTTCATTTTTAACCAATCTTCAAAAAATCATAGTTAATCCATTTTTGATCCAAATTGAGTGGGGATTTTTGTGTTGATCTCCAAATTTTCTCTAGTTTTTTTTAGGCATGATAATGGAAGTTGTGCCTGATGTATTTTTTTATTTGCCTAGTGATCTTTGACATGTATGCATTATACATATGTTTTGCCATATTGATCATGAAATCTTGATGCATTATCCAAAATGAATGAAATTTTATAGACATGTTCTTGACTCTTTCCTGGTGATTTTGGTATATAGTTTGCAATTTTGAGTGCCTGGTTAGAGAGATATGATGTGATCTTCATGAGTGTGACAATGTGTGTCACACTATGTTATGCTATGTTCATGATTTTATTTTTTATGCTTACACTATGCCAATTTCCCTGAATTTTTGCATGTGATATCATATGTATGTCTAGTTTCACCATGATTTTTTGTGGATTTGATTGATCCATTTCCTATTTGATTGGGATTTTTGTTGGCTGTTTAGTCATTTTAGGGTTTTTCTTGAGTAGTTCACTTACATATCTTGTGAAATCCTCATCCCTTATCATATGAAGATGAAATTTGGTGGAGTGTTTCTTGACATGTTTAGCTTCACTTTGGCTTTGGTCCCATTCATTTCTCATTTGTTTTCACTGTTTTACAATTGATTGAAGTTGACACATGATTTGTGACCTAGTTTAGGTTGGTTTTTGCATGCCATGACTTGTTGATTTAATTCCCCTACTTCCTCTTGTCCAAATAGTATGAAATTTAATATGTAGCTCATTGAATATGTCCTGTTTGAGCTGGAATTTTTGTGGAATTTATTGAGCTGTTTTGGTATTTGTTTGATTGTGATCATTCTGTTTACTCATATGTGGTTCACACTTGCCTACTTTGACCTAAATTGTGCATGAAATGAACTTGGTGTATAGTTTTGATGTGAGACCAATTGGTACTTCTTCTTAATTGATAAATCTTGGTTGTGATCATTTTTCACTTGCTGTTTTGACTTTTTTTTATCTCCTTTTGACCCTAGGCTTGTCCTAGTGGTCTTGTATCTCATGTTTGAGTTGTTTTCAGGTTAAAAGAACAAAATGCTTTAAGGAGATTAACTCAAGTTGTTTGAGTTGTTTCATTTGATGTTATAGACTAACTTGGTTTATCTTGTAGGGTGCTTGGTTCACTTGGGCTTTGTGCTTTGCACATTGCATTGTTTGATTGTACATTATCTGTTGGTTCATTACTTTGTTTGTTTTGATTTTGTGATTGGTACTGATTGTATTTGATTGATTTCAGGTACCCATAGTTGCTAATAGTTCTTTGAGAACTTGCATTGCTTTGCTTTGATAGCATTTGCATTGAGGTAGAATCTCTTATCTTCATGTAGTCTGGAAGACCTGGCTTGTTATTTAGCCAGGCACCTGTTTGAAGTCCTCCTTAAGAGGCAATGTCTTTGTGTGTTTATTTTTGTCCCCAAGCAGGTAAAGTCCTTTTAATAAGGCAATTGGTAGACAAAAGAGATATGCAACCTATCTCCTACTATTCTGTGAGTCACTCACCTTGCTCACACTACTTGTGTTGATGCATAGTGAGTAAAAGCCCAAGATCTATAGAGTCTAAATTGTGGAGAGAGTTCCATCTTTCTGAACTCCCACACCTTCTGATATTCAATGCTCTCCCTGACCAGGGATAAGAGTGATGAGGCACACCCCTCATATCCTTTCATCTGCTTCACCTTGGCTCTCAATGTCAAGGTTAAGAGCACCTTTTACCCCATTCCAGTTGACTTTAATGTCTAACCATTGCTTGAGCCTAATTGTTTGGTTATAGTGTGTGCTAAATGAACTTGTTTGATTGATTATTTGATTCATTTGAACATGATTGCTTATTTGCCATTGTGCATTCATCATCATTGATTGTTAATTCTTGTATGATCATCATTGCATATCCTTGTGATCCATGTTTGTTTGCCCATGGAGGAACCAATTGTAAGTCCATGTAGATTGGCTTTTGTTCCCATGATATGGAAGGGATAGAGTGTAAGACCAATTCATTGGTCACTCATATCCTTTTTGCTTAGTGCATTGTTTGTTTGTTGTATGTGAGGATGCAACTATAAGTCCCTGTGATGTGGCATTTGTATTCCCATGACCATACTGTGGAGGTTAGAGTAAGCCCAGATAGATTGGCATCTGACATCCATGTTTTGCTTTTGTTTGTTTATGTGAGGATGCAATTATAAGTCCCTGTGATATGGCATTTGTATTCCTATGATCATATTGAGGAGATTGGTATAAGCCCATCTATTGGCATCCGGTATCCCCCCTTTTTGTTGTCTTGCTTCGTGAGATTGGAGTAAGACCATTTATTGGCATCCGATATCATTGTTTTGTTTTAGGAGATTGGTGTAAATCCATTTATTGGTATCCGGTATCCGCTTTTGCTTGTGAGATTGGAGTAAGACCATTGAGTGGCATCCGGTATCACCTTATCTTTTATTTTGCTAACTTGTTTTGTTGCTCCATTCCTAAGGACACACTTGAATCATCTTCTATATGATTTCAAGAGGTGAACCTCTAAGAAGTTTTACACTCCATCATCCATATACTTTTGTTTAAAAATCCCTTTTCACATGTTGCTTTCAAACTTTGATATATGTGCAAACATCCTCACTTCTTTCAAATTAGAAACTTGGACCTTAAGTCCTTGATTTTCCACACTTCACTTTTTGTTAATACTTCTTTTTGAATTGAATCTTAATCATACTTTGACCCTACTTTTGTGAATAATCATAATCAATTAACTTCACCCATTCAATTGTTTTGTGGCTTTGTCCATGCTTGTTAAGTTTTCATACATTAGCCATAGGTTTGATTTATCCTAGTTGGTTGATGTTAATCTCGCCTATTTGTCCTTAGTTGATTGAATTGTAAGTCTTCCTTGCTTATTATAGGGTTAACCCCTCACTAGCAAGTTGAAGCTTTTCTCACATGGTGGACTCGTTGTTTCATAAGGTTGAGTTTTCTCCCGTGGGTAACGTAAGACCTTAGGGCTTGTGTTTAAAATTGAATTCACTAATTTTTGGAAATCTTTTAGCCGAACTACGGCGTTTTGATCCTTACCTTTGATGGAAGGTACGTAGGCAACGGGTTCATCCGTTCGAACACAAAAATAATTAACTTGTATATTCTTTTCTCGTCACCCCATTCATGTTTGCACAATATGTCAAAACAAATAAACATTTTTATACAACAAGTGTGAAAAGGGTTCCCTAGGAGTACCTAGGACGTGATGGGTGCCTAACACCTTCCCATTGCGTAATTTACCCCTTACCCAGATTCTCTGATCTTTTCATTAGTTTTCTATGTGTAAAACTTCTTAGGCTTTTGTTCGCTTTTTAGCCATTCCTTAGGATAAATAAAAGTGCGGTGGCAACTCGATTCCTTGTATGCTTTGCTTATGGTTTAATCAATAAATCATATAGCGACGAATACACCGCTACAATATCTACTGCAGAGTAACCTTATGAAAACCTTATCAATGGCGGTCCAACCTAATTGATAACCACAAATCAATCTCGATTGGTCCGAAAGAGAAAGCAATAAACATATCAAAAGGTTACCGTAAAAATAATATTATAAATGCAAATGTAAACTCAAATTCGTTACAATTCTAAATCAGGGACACCCCCTAGTATTGGTGGGTTTAGCTACTCATATTGTTTAATACAAATGCAAGATAAAAATTACACATTACAAGTAATTGGATGACTTTGATCTTCAATCGCTCCCGCTCATGAAAACCTTCAGACCTCCAAACGCCTTGTTCTCTGTAATACTTGATTGCTTCACAATACTGTATTTTGCCTTATTCCAAGATGATCTTTCCTTAGGCAGAAGTTCCTTTTTATAATGAAAATTCCAAGCAGCAGGTGGACGTGTCCAAAAATCTCTCTGAAAAGCCCGAGAAAAAAGGAAATTTTGGGCTTGGGCTGACACGGCCCTTGTCAGCCTACTGTTATTGGTGACACGCCCATGGTCTCTTGACACGGAGGGGGGGGGGGGTTGATACCTGACACGGGTGGCCATGTCAGGCCACTGTCTTCCTTTCCACGCCTTCCTTTGCCTGACACGGCCCGTGTTAGGTGACACGGGTGGCTGTGTCAGGCCTCATGTACCGGAGTTTTGCACTCCTTTGCTTGCGAGAATCTCGCACTGTCTCACTCTGAGTTCCCTGTTTCTTCTACCTGGATCTGTCAGACAAAAACACAACTATCCACGCATAAAATCACGAAAATATAATTAAAATATAACAATGAATGGAAATACTTAAATATTATACCAGAAGTAAAATTGACTTGAAAAGTATCAAAAATGCTTGCACAGTGTTTCAAAATCCTCGGTTTCTTGTCGGATGAGTAACGAAAACTTAATGCAAATGGTGACTGGTCAGCGACGAGTATCTCTAAGAGAGCGAGGTAAACATGGATGAACTTAAGTTAGGGCCTCCTGTCGCATTACGCGAAAAACCGGCGGGAAAACGAAACAACAGAGCCGCCACCGTGCATTATTTATCCCAAAAGAGGGAAAGGAAACGCTCGAAGTAAACCTGGAAAAGACATGGTCTCGCGACCAGAGAAAGATGGGATCGGGAGTCGGTTATGCAAAGGGAAGGTATTAGCACCCCTACGCATCCGTCGTACTCGACGGGATCCACACACAAAAGAATAGAAGAAAGGTTGCTAAAGACTGCTCACAAACTGCACAAGACTGGAAGGAAACACCGAAAGACAAAAGAAACGGGACTCGGCAGAATATCACATCCTGGGCCTATGTAGTCTGTCAGACACAGACATCAGAGTCGACGTAGTTCGGGGACAGGGGAAACGTGCTCGCTAGGATGTCGCATCCTATGCATACGTATCTTCTCTAACCAGAGAAGAATCAGAGCACTCGTAGCTCGGCTAACACATGACAAACAAAACCATACAGGAAACCGACTGCCAATTGCTGGACTTACGTCAGACTCCACACAAACAGGTAAACATGGAAACTGAACGCCAATCGCTGGACTTACATCAGACTCCGAACCAACAAACACACACACAAGAAACCAAATGCCAATCGCTGGACTTACGTCAGACTCCAAACACACACAAAGGGGTTGAAAAAGAAAAAGGGCGCCCGAAGAGATCTGCTCATCTCCTACCTACGTACCTCATCTGGTATGAGGATCAGGGCGACGTAGTTCCCCTAAACAGGGAAAGAACTTCTATCCTAACCAGAGACTGGGAAATGACAAACTAGAAGGGAGCCTGACTCGAGCCTAATAGTTATCATGTAATCCACAATGGCCCTAGGTTGAGGATTCTATCCTAACTTGCACAGGAAGCAAGCTATCCTAAACAGCACAATCAAACAAATACAAGCACAATAAAGCAAGCACACACACTATATGCAAACAATTGGGCTCATACAAGGCTAGGCTGCAGAAACAAGCCAACTGGAATGGGGTGTTTTTAGCTCTTAACCCTAACATTGAGAGTTAGGGTGAAGCAGATGAAATGGGAAGTGAGGGTTAGACCTCACAGCTCTTATCCCTGGCCTGGGAGAGCTTGACTCAAATAGAAAGTGTGGGAGTCCAGAATGTAGGAACTCTTCTCCACAGATGACTGACACAACAAGATCTTTAGTTCTTATTCACAATGCATCAACACATGGTGTGTGAGCAAAGTGAATGACACAACTGAATAGCAGGAGATGGATTGCACATCCCTTTTATCTTCCAATTGCCTCTTAAGAGGACTTAACCTGTTTGGCACAAAAGTAAACATCCACAAGCATTGCCTCTTAAGGAGGGCTTCAGACAGGTGCCTGCCAACATAACATGACAGGTCTTCCAGACTACATGAAGATCAAGGAATTATACTTTAGTGGTATGCCAACCACAAGCAAGCAAAGCAAAGTTCAAATGAACTTAAAGCAACTTAGGTACCTGTGGAAACAACTAAACCAATCAGTATAAAATCCAGACAATCAGGCAACAGTCAATATCCAACAGACAACCCAATATGCAACACAAAAGCCATAAGGCAAACTCAAATGAGTTATCATTAACCTACAAAACACACAATGTTAGCAATCAAAAGCAAATATTAACATTCAAGTGATGAAGCATCATCAACCATGGCGTTTGGATGCTTAAACCTGAAATCAAAGCTCACATGTAAGTAACAAACCACTAGGTCAAAGCTTAGGATCAAAGATGAAGAAAAAATTCAAAACAGGAGCTGAAATTCAACACAATGCAACTTCAAACACATATTAACATGTCCTAAAAAGGCTCACATCAAAATCAATAAGCAAAAGCATTTCATGATCAAAAGAAGTCAAAGGCAATTTCAAAGTTCATATATGGTCATCATGAATGAAAAATCCAAATCAAAACAGAAATGATTCAAATAATTCTGGAAAAATTCATGAACATTCAACACAACTAACATGATCAACATCCAAAAAATCAGAAGCATCCAAGATCATTTGGCATGGAAATTAAATTGCACAAGTAAGAACAACCAAATGTGTGACACAAATTGTCACACCATGTTAACACAAGCGTAAAACAGAAATGGTAAATGGAAAAAATGTCAAACCAAAACCAAAATGTCCATCAATGTGTCTAGAATCAACATGTAAAATTTCAAGTCCATTGGATTAAAATCAAGCATTTCACAACAAGATGAATAAGGCAAGGTCACAAATGGACACATGATCACATATGATAGCACCAAATAAAATCCATCCTTGCACAATTTTTTAAATCACCATCATTAAAAGCTAGACATCTCAAGGATCAATTAGCAAAAAACCAGGTATTTTTTGGATCAATTTTCAATTTGTTATGAATTTTACAAGTTGATGAAAAAATGTGAAATAAAAATGGCATAGCATGGCAAAAGTGAAAAATAAATTCCAAAAAACGCCTGAAGCAGGAATCGAAGTGAGGACCATGGATTAAATGAGTTCTGAGCGTGCGTTACAGCAAGAACCCTAGCGAAAATCCAGATTCCGTCGCTACCATGCAGAGCCGTCACTAATGATGAAGATCTTCATCTTCTTCATGAAGATGAAGATGAAGATGATGAAAATTCATGCGCAATTTTCCAGAATTTCCAGAAACGTCCAGAATTTCAAAAACTTTATACCAAAACGAAGCTCATGCAAAGGAGATAATAAATCAAGCATCAATTCATCCTAATTCAACATGATTCATACAAATCGAAGCAAATAAAGTTTGACATGTGAAACTTCAATCAAGCATATCTCTCTCAATTTTTATCCAAATCGCACGAAATTTATATCAAAACGATCAGCAAAACAAGATCTACAAGAATATGTACATAAATTGCAGAATTAAAAGGTTCGAAAATTGACCTTTTGAAGAACAGAATCTTTGAAATGCACGATCCAAAGCTCCAGATGATCCAAATCCACTCCACAATGCTTGTGATGATGTTTGATGAAGAAAAGGAAGCTTGAGAACGTGTAGATCTAGGTTAATAATCAACTTCCATCTTTGAGTTTTTGGATTCAACTCCTTGGTTCTTGCACGAATTCTTCAATCAAATACTTGATTCACACTCTATTCAACTCAGTGATCATGAATCTTTAACAAAAACAAGGTGTTATGTTGAAGAATTTTGAAATTTGATTTGAAGAAAATTTTGGAGGGAGAGAGAATTTGGATCTTGAAATGTGAAATTGTGATTAACCTCTTTGCATTCTGTTATGATTAGAGTATATATATGCCTTCTTAATCAACTTGCTAATCCATAATTAACTTGGCTAATGAAAATGAGGTGTTTTGCAAAAATCAAAATTTGCATGGTGCATGGGCTAATTACACGTGAACAGTACCATATCCTTCATCATTTTCACTTAAAATCCTTTTTTAAACTCAATGGTAATGGTAGAAAATCCATACAATGCACCATTTTTGAATTTTGCAATTTCCCTCCAAAATTGACTTGAAATATCACATGATCATATGATGAGATTTATGTAATGTGATGCATGATTTGGAAACTTCATGTCAAGAGAATAATAATGCATTCTGTTATGATTAGAGTATATATATGCCTTCTTAATCAACTTGCTAATCCATAATTAACTTGGCTAATGAAAATGAGGTGTTTTGCAAAAATCAAAATTTGCATGGTGCATGGGCTAATTACACGTGAACAGTACCATATCCTTCATCATTTTCACTTAAAATCCTTTTTTAAACTCAATGGTAATGGTAGAAAATCCATACAATGCACCATTTTTGAATTTTGCAATTTCCCTCCAAAATTGACTTGAAATATCACATGATCATATGATGAGATTTATGTAATGTGATGCATGATTTATGGCAGCATCTCATGCCAATCCTTGTACGTCACGACCATCTTCTGCACAATCTTCTTGATATTCTTGTTTGCCGCCTCTACAGCACCATTCATCTTCGGTCTGTAAGGAGAAGAATTGTGATGTTCAATCTTGAAATCTTTACAAAGCTCTTTCATCATCTTGTTATTGAGATTTGAACCATTATCAGTAATGATTCTCTCAGGAACCCCATAACGACAGATGATTTCCTTCTTAATAAACCGAGCAATCACTTGCTTGGTAACGTTGGCATAGGAAGCTGCTTCCACCCACTTGGTGAAGTAATCAATCGCAACCAGGATGAAACGATGTCCATTAGAAGTAGTAGGTTCAATCTTCCCAATCATATCAATGCCCCACATCGCGAATGGCCAAGGCGAATTCATGACATTCAGAGGGCTTGGTGGTACATGCACCTTATCCGCATTGATCTGACATTTATGGCACTTCCGAGCGTATTTGAAACAATCAGATTCCATAGTCATCCAGTAATAACCGGCACTCAACAATTTCTTGGACATTGCATGACCACCAACATGGGTACCAAAAGATCCTTCGTGCACTTCCTGCATCAACATGTCTGCTTCGTGTCTATCCACGCATCTGAGCAGAACCATGTCAAAGTTCCTCTTGTACAACACGTCATCCTGATTCAAATAAAAGCTTCCAGCTAGCCTTCTCAGGGTTTTCTTGTCATTCTTTGATGCTCCTTCAGGATACTCCTGACTCTTGAGGAAATTCTTGATATCATAGTACCACGGCTTCTCATCAACAACAGACTCGGCTGCAAACACATACGCAGGCCTCTCGAGTCGATTCACCGCAACATGTGGCACATGATTCCACCAATGGACTTTGATCATAGAAGACAAAGTAGCCAGGGCATCAGCCATCTGATTCTCATCTCGGGGGACGTGATACAACTTCACTTTTTTGAAGAAAGTCAGGATCCTTCTGGTGTAATCTCGATAAGGAATCAAATGCGGCTGATGAGTATTCCAATCTCCATTGACCTGATTAATCACTAGAGCGGAATCTCCATAGATGTCCAGTGTTTTGATCCTTAGATCGATGGCTTCTTCAATCCCCATGATACAAGCTTCATACTCAGCCTCGTTGTTGGTTACGTCAAAAGTCAGTATGGCAGAAAAAGGTATATGAGCCCCTTTAGGATTGATAAGCACTGCCCCAACACCGTTGCCATTCACATTCACAGCCCTATCAAACATCAATGTCCACTTGTCATCAAGATCCGGTCCTTCCTCGATAAGAGGCTCTTCACAATCTTTCATCTTCAGATACATGATGTCTTCATCAGGGAATTCAAACATCATCGGCTGATAATCATCGATAGGTTGCTCGGCAAGGTAGTCTGACAGAATACTACCTTTGATGGCCTTCTGTGACGTGTACTGGATATCATACTCTGTTAAGATCATCTGCCAACGAGCAACACGCCCGGTGAGAGCCGGCTTCTCAAAGATGTATTTCACTAGATCCATCTTAGAAATCAATAAGGTAGTATGGTTCAACATATACTGTCTCAGTCGGCGAGCAGCCCAGGCCAAAGCACAGCAAGTTTTCTCAAGCTGTGAATATTTTATTTCACAGTCGGTAAATTTTTTGCTAAGGTAGTATATGGCATGCTCTTTTCGACCAGACTCGTCATGCTGTCCCAATACACACCCCATCGAGTTCTCAGTCACTGAAAGGTACATTATCAGAGGCCTCCCAGGAACTGGAGGTATGAGGATTGGAGGTTTCTGCAAATACTCTTTTATCTTGTCAAAAGCTTTCTGACAGCCATCATTCCACCTGATTTCTTGATTTTTCCTTAGCAATTTGAATATCGGTTCACACGTGGCAGTTAGGTGAGATACAAACCGTGCAATATAGTTCAATCTCCCTAAAAACCCACGAACCTGCTTTTCCGTTCTTGGTTCAGGCATTTCTTGAATAACTTTCACTTTTGCTGGATCAACCTCAATCCCCTTCTCACTGACAATGAAGCCTAACAGCTTACCGGATCTTACCCCAAACGTACACTTGTTTGGATTCAGCCTCAGTTTGAACTTTCTCAGCCTTTCAAACAATTTCTGCAAATTTACCAGGTGCTCCTCTTCTGTCTGCGACTTCACAATCATGTCATCCACGTACACTTCAATTTCTTTGTGCATCATGTCATGAAAGAGAGTCGTCATAGCCCTCTGATAGGTATCACCGACATTCTTCAGCCCAAATGGCATCACCTTATAGCAGAACGTGCCCCAAGGTGTAATGAATGTCGTCTTTTCCATGTCTTCTGGCGCCATCTTGATCTGATTATAGCCAGAAAATCCATCCATGAAAGAGAAAACCGAGGATTGAGCCGTATTATCAACCAATACATCAATGTGAGGTAATGGGAAGTCGTCTTTCAGACTGGCTCTGTTTAAATCCCGGTAATCGACACACATCCTGACTTTGCCATCCTTCTTCGGCACGGGAACGATGTTGGCCACCCACGGGGGATAATTGGTCACTGCCAGAAAACCTGCATCCAACTGCTTCTGAACCTCTTCCTTGATCTTGACAGCCATGTCAGGACTAGTTCTGCGAAGCTTCTGCTTTACTGAAGGGCAATATTCTCTGAGAGGTAGTCTATGCACCACAATATCTGTATCCAACCCAGGCATATCTTGATACGACCAGGCGAATATCTCCACATATTCTCTCAGCATTTCAATCAGCCCTCTCTTGACATCTTCCTTCAAAGCAGCCCCGATCTTGATCTCTCTTCTGGCGTCCTCAGTACCAAGGTTAATAATCTCCAACTCCTCCTGATGAGGTTGGATGACCCTTTCCTCCTGCTTCAATAATCTGACCAGTTCTTTGGGGAGTTCACAATCTTCCTCACTCTCCTCTTCAGCTTGGTAGATGGGATTATTGAAATCATACTGAGCCATAACAGAACTGTATATAGTGGAGTCCGTAAGATCGATTCTGCATGTTTAATGCTTTATTTTAGAAAAAAGAGTTCAAGAAAGTCACAAAAACAAAAAACATTGCCATTTTTATTGTTTTGAAAAATGAAAAACAAAAACGGAAAGACAGGGATCACAAAATTGTTTGCAAAACATCCTTTATTAATGATATCATTTCAAAACATGATGAGGCCCTACAATGAACCACTACGTCTTGGGCAGAACGTATGGTTTTGTGCAAAATGAAAAACAAAAGAAAATTACTCTGTTTGAAGAGTAACTTGGACTACTTCTTTTGCTGTCCAATTGTTGATCGACTCCCCTGGAGCACAAGGGCGAACCCAGTTGTCTAGATCATAATCACTGTCACAGTCTTCGCCACCGGCTGCAAAGACGTCACCATGATTCATCAGCCCGGCGCTGGTGAAGGTACTC
This sequence comes from Lathyrus oleraceus, assembly GCF_024323335.1. NCBI lineage: Eukaryota > Viridiplantae > Streptophyta > Magnoliopsida > Fabales > Fabaceae > Lathyrus > Lathyrus oleraceus. Next base: position 512,331,936 of record NC_066581.1, read on the forward strand.
GGCCCTTTCTGCTCACACTACTCTACATGCAGAGGTAGATAACCAATACCGAACTTGTCTTCTTTAATGGGCATGTCAACCATCTTGCCCCAGCCTTATGTCTTGCCTGAGTTGACAACCTCCATAGCCTGCTTGTAGGATGCAATTGAGGCACTTGGCTTCTTCTGCTCAGCAAAAGCCACCTTCTCAAGAGCAACGGTCTCAAACGCCTGGCATAGAGTTTCATGGATCTCGCCATCCACCTCTACATACTGGAAAGAGGATAAATGACTCACCAGAATGTCCTCCTCGCCACACACAGTTACAATCTGACCGTTCCAAACATACTTCAGCTTCTGATGGAGAGTTGACGACACTGCTCCTGCCCCATGTATCCAAGGACGCCCCAATAAGCAACTATATGCTGGCTGGATATCCATCACATAGAAGATAATATCAAATACCTCCGGGCCAATCTTCACTGGCAAAGTGACTTCACCAAAAACAGACCGTTTGGATCCATCAAATGCACGAACAATGAGATTGCTTGGAGTGAGGACAACCCCTTTAACGTCAATCTTGCTCAGAGTCTTCTTGGGCAACACATTCAACGAGGAGCCAGTATCCACCAACACATGTGACAATACTGCGCCTTTACACTCCATAGTGATATGCAGAGCTTTGTTATGGTTACGACCTTCAGGCGTCAGATCCAAGTCTGTGAACCCCAAACCATGCCTTGTACTCACATTCGCAATAACACCCTCAAGTTGATTGACAGAAATCTCCTGAGGCACGTAAGCCAAATTCAACATTTTCAGCAAGGCATTACGGTGTGCCTCAGAGCACAATAACAACGAGAGGATAGAAATCTTGGACGGAGTTTGATTCAGCTGATCTACAATCTTGTAGTCACTCTTCTTAATAATCTTCATAAACTCCTCCACGTCTTTCTCAAAAGGCCCCTCAGGCGCTTCCTTCTGTACAGGCTCTTCATCAACCACAGCTTGTTTACCCTTCGCTTTGGCGAGAGACTCAGCATTGTTGTCTCTCAAAGGCTGCGGTGCAAACAGACGACTGCTCCTGGTAAAACCTCCAGGTCCCCCTACATTGTCCACCACAGGACCAATAGTCACCGGAGCTCTGCTCGGCAAACCAATTGTTACTGGAGACTGATTAACTGGTCTGATCTGACTTTCCGCCCTTCTGTGGTTGCGGTAAGCATTATCATACTTCCACGGCACAGCCCTACTATTCTCAACAGCCCTTCTACCAGAAGCAACAATAGTAGTGGATGCACTGACAGTTACTGGAGCAGAAATGGTAACAGGAGTACCAACGGTTGCAGGTGCATTGACAGTTCTCTGGCCACGTCCAGAACCCTCAGACGGTTTGAAATAAATGGTGACAGTTGACACCACTCCATGATCTTTCACGGCCCTAGCAAACTGCAAACAGCCCTCATCAATCAGTCCCTGGATACCATTCTTCAACTGTATACAACCATTCTCTGAATCAGCACAGTCTGAACAGCCCTTATCACAGCCCGGGAACACTCCCCCATTCAACAGACGCTCTTTCACAACAAACAGCGATGTCTGAACTTCCTCAACATCAACTATCAAGTCCACAGCTTCTCCATCTTCCACATTATTTACCCTATGCGCACCATGTTGAGGCATAGGGTTGTTCACAACATTAGGAATAGGAGCAAAATTGATTGTTTTGGCGTCAATCAAGTCCTGGACCTTATGATGAAAAGCCCGACAGTTCTCAATATGGTGCCCAGGTTCACCGGAGTGAAAGTCACACCGAACGTTGGCATCATACCCAGCCGGTATCTTCGTCAACAGGGCCATAGTACGCAACTCAACAAACCCCAATCTGAGCAATTCAGGCAGCAACTCAGCATATGTCATAGGTAACGGGTCGAAACACGATCCGGCATTCTCTGCCTTGGCTGAAACGGACGTTGCTGTTGTTGTTGTTGTGGTGGTGGTGGAGCTCTCTGTTGTTGCTGTTGTCGTGGTTGAGGTGCTGGGATGGTTACAGTAGCAACCTGGCGATATTGCCCTTTGTTCACGTTTCTTCTGCTGTGTACGGCATTAGTCTCACCCTCCCTTCTTCTGGGTGCCCCAACAAATGGCTTTTTTGAAGACGAAGAACCAGCATCTTGAATTTTTCCGGCTTTAATGAGGCTTTCGGTTCTCTCCCCACAGATTACGACATCAGAGAAACTACCAAATGGGCAACTTCCCATCCGGTCCATGAACACACCTTGTAAAGTCCCGATGAACATATCGGTCAACTCCCTCTCCAGCATAGGGGGTTGCACCCTTGCAGCTAATTCCCGCCATCTCTGGGCGTACTCTTTGAAGCTTTCACCAGATTTTTGGAACAAGCTCTGCAGTTGGGTTCTGCTCAGAGCCATGTCCATATTGTGCTTGTATTGCCTCAAAAAGGCTTCACCCAAATCTCTCCAACTTCTGATAGATTCTCTTTTCAATTCCATGTACTAGTCCAAGGAAGCTCCAGACAAGCTATCCTGGAAAAAATACATCCACATCTTTTCATCGTCTGTGTAGGCAGAGATCTTTCTGTAATAGGCCTGCACATGGGTGCGAGGACAAGAAGTGCCGTTGTATTTATCAAAAGAAGGCGCCTTGAACTTATAGGGAATCCTCAATCCATCAACCAAACCCATATTTGTGACGTCAAACCCCAGAGAGTTCTGACACTCCATGGCTCTGATCTTCTCAGCTAGGGCATCAACCTTTTTGTCCCTCTCTTCAACCCTTCCCACGTCATCTTCATCACTGAGCAGGGTAAATATATCCTCCTGCCTGTCAACCAGCGGAGCAGGATGGCGCACTAGAGCACGGGTCATTATGGCGTTAACAGTCTCTGCAGCAAGAGGCTGTCAGTTGATTCTGATACCCCTCAATTCATCACCCACGGCATAATCATTGACGGGAATAACAGCAGTAGCATTATCATTCACAGGAACACCCACTGGTGAAGCACGACTGGCAGGCGGAACCACAGCTTCCTGTCTCTGGGCTAAGGCACGCAGCTCCTCTTGCCCTTGAACAACTCCCTGCATCATTGTCATGAATTGGGCCATATTAGCCCTCATCTCAGCCAACTCAGCTTGCACTTGATCCATATTCCTCTGTTGATTCAGTCTGGTAGCGTAGCGGTGCGGACGTTGATCAGCAATCCTGCCTAACACAGGAACCAGAGTGAGAAGTCTCGTTCAAGAACACCTGTAATGCAAAATGATATGTGTATGATGCTAATGATGCGTATGATGCACATGATATGTTCATTCCTCAGGCATTCGAGAGCCTAATTCATCTTTCAAGAGATGGCAACCTGCAACAATGAACAACACAGAAGCAAACTTCACAGGATAATGAGCACAAGGTGAAACATCAACAACCTCATCTATAGACGTGAGCAATAAGGATCATACAACAATATTCAAGCAAAGATCCAAATGATCAGAGTACAAGGAATCCCATCCAATAATTCTAGAGGTGATTCTCAACATAAACAACAGATACAAACTAAGAAAGATGTCCTCCAGGAATGAGAGTCTTCAGATACTGGCACTGGTCTATCAACAGATCACATTCTGAACACTCAGGCAGAGGAGTGATCTTCTCCTTCAGTTGTCTTCTAAGCTCTACAACTTCTCCTCCAAGCTGGCCCTCTGATGCATGCCTCAGGTCTACCTCCTTCTTCAACTGAACATCCTTGTCTCTAAGCTGCTTTTCCAGGTCTCTTATCTTCTTCTGGTAATTAGCTTCAGCTTTCTACAACCTCAAGCACTCCTGGTGCTCTTCATTCATCAATGTCTCTATCTCCTCATAAGACCTCTTTTTGCTCTTCAATCTGCTAGCATCCTCCCCTTGCATGCCTTTGAGTTGATGAGCCAAGTTCAACTTGTCAGCTTTGGCTTTGTAAAGCTCTATCTGGGTATCTTGTTCCTTCTCTTTCAACCGACGATTCTCCATTAAGGCTTGCTTGTAGTGCTCAGCAGGCACACTCTCAGCAAGGATCAAAGGTGGTTGCTCTTGCAATGACTCCATCCTATCATAGGGCAACAACAAAGTCACAAATTTATTCCTGACCCAATCAATGTAATCAGGCATAGCAACTGCAAACTTTTTCCCCAACACAGCTCCCCCTTTGACACCAATAGTCTTCCAAGCTCTTCCCACTTGCTCCAATCTAGCTGGGTCACTCCGCTTCTCAAAATACACACTCTCAGCTATCTCAGCATCTAGTGGTCTTCCATTCATAACAAACCCCAACTGGCGAAGAGAAAGAACTGGGTTGTAATTAATGCAACCCTTAGTCCCTATGAGTGGCACATTATGAAAATCCCCACAACTCATGATGACACTACGCACATTCAACCTGTAAGCTTTCCACTTGATGTCATAGGATGTGAGAGACATAATCCTCTGAGTCCATTTATGAGTGTTCTGAGCATCCACAAAAGGTCCACTGGTTGGCAACAAGGACAAGAACCATCTGAGTAGCAACGGGAGACAGCATCTGATAGCTTCACCCTTACCATGTCTACTGTGTATAGCATATTAAGTGTCAGCTAACAAAGTAGGAACTGGGTTTCCTCCAATGAAAATAGTGATAGCAGCAAAGTCCACAAAATTAGGCATACTCGGAAACAACACAATCCCATAGATCAAGATGGCCAACTGAGCATTGAAAGCTTCCCAATTTCCCTTCTTTGCTTCCTCCTTAGCCATTCTCACCAAATACTTCAAAGGCAAACCCACAACATCCCCACTTGACTTCCAATTGTCACTCACTTCCTTGATACTCAAATAAAGAGCTCTGGAAACAACTCTGAAATCCACCTGCTTTGGCACATCCAAGAAGGGCACCTGGAATCTGATCGGGACATTCAACAGAATAGAATACTCTTCAAGAATGGGCGCTAACTGATAATCCTGGAAGGTGAAACAACGGAGCTCTAGGTCGTAGAACTGTAGGAGAGTCTGCAACGGTATTGGATCTACCACCATCTTCAACAGTGTCAACAAATCCCCATACTGATCAACAAACACCTTCTGATTACTGCCGGTCACAAGATTGCTCAACTCTATCAAAGATGTCAATGGCTCACGGTGAAAACTGTAGGTGCAAGTCTTCCTCTTCATCTCTGGGACGGCTGCCATCTCTCACAGTGAACAGACTCCTGAATGAACCTGGGAAATGATATGCATGAGGAGATTAGATTTTTTCTTTTCTATTTTCTTTTTTCATTTCTTTTTTTTTTGCATTATTTTTTCGAAATAAACATGCTATGATGCAAATGATGCAAACGCGACTGGTTGGCTGTGTATCACGGAGCACAGGTTCAAAGCTTCGGCTTGAATTCGGAACCACAAAGTCATCTGAGACCCAAAGTCATCTGGAACCCATATATCTCTGAACCAAGTCACCAACAAGAGCCAAGAGTCACCAACAGATCAATAGTCACCAACTGTACCTGTAATGATTCATTCCCTCCCCACTCACGGGTGTCATCTAGGCCAGGGTAAGGTCAAGAGAAACGCAGGATAAACAACCCTTTCAAGAATATCATCATGTACACACCCGATGTATGCACCGATAATACCCCATCAGAGTCTGAACTGCTCGTGATATCATATTCCGCTAAGTGGCGCAATACCACCCGCTTCCCATGAATCACTCTATTCCTAGGTATCCTAGAGTTCACTCATAGCCTGGGTATTAGGCCTTTTACCTCTTGTAACTCCCACCCCACAGAGAGACAAACACACAGCCAGCACAATGAAAGTATGATGCATGCAAACATAAATGCAAACATAAATGCAAACATAAACAATCACAGCATAATCATAAATGCAATAAATAAAACAGTAAAAGCAACCAAACCCTATCCTAAAGAGCGCTAGGAGTGACTCGCTTAGGGAAGATGGACCAGCAAGAGGTCAACTTCTCTTATCCCCAGCAGAGTCGCCAGCTGTCGCATTACGCGAAAAACCGGCGGGAAAACGAAACAACAGAGCCGCCACCGTGCGTTATTCATCCCAAAAGAGGGAAAGGAAACGCTCGAAGTAAACCTGGAAAAGACATGGTCTCGCGACCAGAGAAAGATGGGATCGGGAGTCGGTTATGCGAAGGGAAGGTATTAACACCCCTACGCATCCGTCGTACTCGACGGGATCCACGCACAAAAGTATAGAAGAAAGGTTGCTAAAGACTGCTCACAAACTGCACAAGGCTGGAAGGAAACACCGAAAGACAAAAGAAACGGGACTCGGCAGGATATCGCATCCTGGGCCTACGTAGTCTGTCAGACACAGACATCAGAGTCGACGTAGTTCGGGGACAGGGGAAACGTGCTCGCTAGGATGTCGCATCCTATGCATACGTATCTTCTCTAACCAGAGAAAAATCAGAGCACTCGTAGCTCGGCTAACACACGCCAAACAAAACCACACAGGAAACCGACTGCCAATCGCTGGACTTACGTCAGACTCCACACAAACAGGTAAACATGGAAACCGAACGCCAATCGCTGGACTTACATCAGACTCCGAACCAACAAACACACACACAGGAAACCAACTGCCAATCGCTGGACTTACGTCAGACTCCAAACACACACAAAGGGGTTGAAAAAGAAAAAGGGCGCCCAGAGAGATCTGCTCATCTCCTGCCTACGTACCTCATCTGGTATGAGGATTAGGGCGACGTAGTTCCCCTAAACAGGGAAAGAACTTCTATCCTAACCAGAGACTGGGAAATGACAAACTAGAAGGGAGCCTGACTCGAGCCTAATAGTTATCATGTAATCCACAATGGCCCTAGGTTGAGGATTCTATCCTAACTTGCACAGGAAGCAAGCTATCCTAAACAGCACAATCAAACAAATACAAGCACAATAATGCAAGCACACACACTATATGCAAACAATTGGGCTCATACAAGGTTAGGCTGCAGAAACAAGCCAACTGGAATGGGGTGTTTTTAGCTCTTAACCCTAACATTGAGAGTTAGGGTGAAGCAGATGAAATGGGAAGTGAGGGTTAGACCTCACAGCTCTTATCCCTGGCCTGGGAGAGCTTGACTCAAATAGAAAGTGTGGGAGTCCAGAATGTAGGAACTCTTCTCCACAGATGACTGACACAACAAGATCTTTAGTTCTTATTCACAATGCATCAACACATGGTGTGTGAGCAAAGTGAATGACACAACTGAATAGCAGGAGATGGATTGCACATCCCTTTTATCTTCCAATTGCCTCTTAAGAGGACTTAACCTGCTTGGCACAAAAGTAAACATCCACAAGCATTGCCTCTTAAGGAGGGCTTCAGACAGGTGCCTGCCAACATAACATGACAGGTCTTCCAGACTACATGAAGATCAAAGAATTATACCTCAGTGGTATGCCAACCACAAGCAAGCAAAGCAAAGTTCAAATGAACTTAAAGCAACTTAGGTACTTGTGGAAACAGCTAAACCAATCAGTATAAAATCCAGACAATCAGGCAACAGTCAATATCCAACAGACAACCCAATATGCAACACAAAAGCCATAAGGCAAACTCAAATGAGTTATCATTAACCTACAAAACACACAATGTTAGCAATCAAAAGCAAATATTAACATTCAAGTGATGAAGCATCATCAACCATGGCGTTTGGATGCTTAAACCTGAAATCAAAGCTCACATGTAAGTAACAAACCACTAGGTCAAAGCCTAGGATCAAAGATGAAGAAAAAATTCAAAACAGGAGCTGAAATTCAACACAATGCAACTTCAAACACATATTAACATGTCCTAAAAAGGCTCACATCAAAATCAATAAGAAAAAGCATTTCATGATCAAAAGAAGTCAAAGGCAATTTCAAAGTTCATATATGGTCATCATGAATGAAAAATCCAAATCAAAACAGAAATGATTCAAATAATTCTGGAAAAATTCATGAACATTCAACACAACTAACATGATCAACATCCAAAAAATCAGAAGCATCCAAGATCATTTGGCATGGAAATTAAATTGCACAAGTAAGAACAACCAAATGTGTGACACAAATTGTCACACCATGTTAACACAAGCGTAAAACAGAAATGGTAAATGGAAAAAATGTCAAACCAAAACCAAAATGTCCATCAATGTGTCTAGAATCAACATGTAAAATTTCAAGTCCATTGGATTAAAATCAAGCATTTCACAACAAGATGAATAAGGCAAGGTCACAAATGGACACATGATCACATATGATAGCACCAAATAAAATCCATCCTTGCACAATTTTTGAAATCACCATCATTAAAAGCTAGACATCTCAAGGATCAATTAGCAAAAAACCAGGTATTTTTTGGATCAATTTTCAATTTGTTATGAATTTTACAAGTTGATGAAAAAATGTGAAATAAAAATGGCATAGCATGGCAAAAGTGAAAAATAAATTCCAAAAAACGCCTGAAGCAGGAATCGAAGTGAGGACCATGGATTAAATGAGTTCTGAGCGTGCGTTACAGCAAGAACCCTAGCGAAAATCCAGATTCCGTCGCTACCATGCAGAGCCGTCATTAATGATGAAGATCTTCATCTTCTTCATGAAGATGAAGATGAAGATGATGAACATTCATGCGCAATTTTCCAGAATTTCCAGAAACGTCCAGAATTTCAAAAACTTTATACCAAAACGAAGCTCATGCAAAGGAGATAATAAATCAAGCATCAATTCATCCTAATTCAACATGATTCATGCAAATCGAAGCAAATAAAGTTTGACATGTGAAACTTCAATCAAGCATATCTCTCTCAATTTTTATCCAAATCGCACGAAATTTATATCAAAACGATCAGCAAAACAAGATCTACAAGAATATGTACATAAATTACAGAATTAAAAGGTTCGAAAATTGACCTCTTGAAGAACAGAATCTTTGAAATGCACGATCCAAAGCTCCAGATGATCCAAATCCACTCCACAATGCTTGTGATGATGTTTGATGAAGAAAAGGAAGCTTGAGAACGTGTAGATCTAGGTTAATAATCAACTTCCATCTTTGAGTTTTTGGATTCAACTCCTTGGTTCTTGCACGAATTCTTCAACCAAATACTTGATTCACACTCTATTCAACTCAATGATCATGAATCTTTAACAAAAACAAGGTGTTATGTTGAAGAATTTTGAAATTTGATTTGAAGAAAATTTTGGAGGGAGAGAGAATTTGGATCTTGAAATGTGAAATTGTGATTAACCTCTTTGCATTCTGTTATGATTAGAGTATATATATGCCTTCTTAATCAACTTGCTAATCCATAATTAACTTGGCTAATGAAAATGAGGTGTTTTGCAAAAATCAAAATTTGCATGGTGCATGGGCTAATTACACGTGAACAGTACCATATCCTTCATCATTTTCACTTAAAATCCTTTTTTAAACTCAATGGTAATGGTAGAAAATCCATACAATGCACCATTTTTGAATTTTGCAATTTCCCTCCAAAATTGACTTGAAATATCACATGATCATATGATGAGATTTATGTAATGTGATGCATGATTTGGAAACTTCATGTCAAGAGAATAATAATGCAAAAAGAACCACCAAATTTGGAGTTTTGGTTCAAGAGATATGGCCATTTGAAGTTTCAAGCACACTTTGCCATGATTTGAGCATAACTCCTTAACCATTCATTAGAAATTCATGATCTTGGACTTTTTGGAAATGGGAGAGAAGGATCTTCAACTTTCATGTTGGACAAAAATTCATTTGAAGCTTCTTTGATGTTGGAAAGTTAAGTTGAAGTTGGTCCAAAAACTTGCCATTTTTGGAAACTTTCAAATTACAGGTCACTTTCCATTTTGGGAAACTTTTGATTTGGCTTCAAAATCTTCAAGGTAGATGTTTGACATGTGGAATAACCTTCTTTGGGACATGAATGAAGTGTCTCAAACCATTTCTCCATCTCCTAGCCCTCAGTTGACTTGCAGTTGACTTTTATAGGCCTTAGATGACTGGGTCATGCACCGTGGACTTTGAGCTCACAACACTTGACCAAATTGCATCAAAATGATCCTTGATTCATGTAAGCTCTTTAGAACAACCATAGGGCCTTTATCTCATGGAAAACCCTTGCTCCCTTGCACAGATGGATTCTCCTGATTAGTTTTGACTGAATACAATGCAATGTGCCATGCAATGTTAATGCAATGTTAATGACCTAAAAATGAAATGGATGTACAAATGGGGGGGGTGCAAATTTGAGGTTCTACAGCTGCCCCTATTCAATCAGCTGGGAACCTAAACGAATGAGAGCAACGACTGTCAGACCTTCAAGGTAAACAGGGATTGAATACCAAAGAACCGTAGAAATTTGCACTCTGCGGGGATTCAAGAACAGACTGTTCACCAATGGAAACCTCCATTGGGATCTGATATTCATCACGGGACCAGACAAGACGTTTACCGACGACTCCACTGGGGATTTTGATTTTTATCAGAAAAAGGAACTACAACCATACATCAACAGGTGATGAATAGGAGAAAGACGTACAACCAGACGTCAACGGACGAATGGGAAAAACTCAACGTTTATCGACACCAACAGAGAGGTGACCAGACATCAACGGATGACCTGGGAAGAGTACAACCAGGCGTCAACTGACGAATGGGAAAAACTCGACGTTTAACAACAAACGGAGAGGTGACCAGACATCAACGGATGAATGGGAAGACTCGACCAGACGTCAATGGACGAATGGGAAAAACTCAACGTTTACCGACACCAACGGAGAGGTGACCAGACATCAACGGATGAATGGGAAGACTCGACCAGACGTCAACGGATGAACGGGAGAAGATCGACGTTTATCGACACCAACGGAGAGGTGACCAGACATCAAAGGATGAATGGGAAAGGACTCGACCATAAGTCAACGGACGAATGGGAGAAGCTCGACGTTTATCGACACCAACGGAGAGGTGACCAGACATTAACGAATGACTGGGAAGACTCAACCAGACGTCAACGGACGAACGGGAGAAGCTCGACGTTTATTGATACCAACGGAGAGGTGACCAGACATCAACGGATGAATGGGAGAAAGATATAACCATACGTCAACGGACGAAATGGGAAAAACTCGACGTTTACCGACACCAACGGAGAGGTGACCAGACATCAACGGATGAATTGGGAAGAGAGATACAACCAGACGTCAACGGACGAATAGGAAAAACTTAACGTTTATCGACACCAACGGAGAGGTGACCAGACATCAACGGATGAATGGGAAGACTCAAACCATACATCAACGGACGAAAGGGAGGAACTCGACGTTTATCGACACCAACGGAGAGGTGACCAGACATTAACGAATGAACTAGGAAGAGAGAAATACAACCAGACGTCAACGGACGAATGGGAAAAACTCGACGTTTATCGACACCAACGGAGAGGTGACCAGACATCAACCGATGAATGGAAAAGGAGATAGAGGATGTTACGAACATCGAAAGATGATGTCTACGGACACCCAAAACAAGACCCACACGAGGATCAACACGACACCTCGGGTACCGCAAGGATGACATATACATATGTCGAGACAAGGCCAAACACTTGCCAGGGACTACACTGGGGAGTCAAGCTTTCCTTTCACTGATGGATGAGGAAATAAACCTCTCTGGGGATATCAATCCTGAATGCTGTCTGTTCAAGAGCAGCTGTAGCAAATGTGCTGTACAGATGTTGAACAATGATCCGCCTCTGCCGGGGATACAATGATCCGCCTCTGCCGGGGATATGGTCTAATTAGGTTTAACACATGAATGCATATGTTTGAATTTTTCTATGGCGTAATGCTCCATATTGAATGGAAATGCTACACGATTTGAGGATGCAATGCTTACTACATGCAAGATGCAAAATGATGAGAAATCCTGCTGGGAAGCAAATGGTTGCTCCGCTGAGCACACAACTCTAATTAGATTCTCCAACTCTGTGGGGAGACGCACTGCTGGGGGTGCTTCGTTGATCTGATACTCTGGGGACGGCAGAGGAAATAACCCAACTGGGGAGACCCTGTCTGGGGAACACACCAACTTCTCAACCGTGCTGGGGACTGGCATTGCTGCTGGAGAAAGGATACATCCCACCGGGGACAACTTTCACTGAACCAAACCATTGAGGGACTCCGCCAGGGGAAACAACCAATGCTCACCTCTACTGGGGATAATTTCCAATCCACGGGTAGGATTAACTCTACTGGGGATTCACCGACCCTGATCCACTTGGGGACTTCGCTGGGGCAAACCATCAACGCAAACCTCTGCTGGGGAGATCTGCTAGGGCTTACAATCACAACCCTGCTGGGGAAAAGCATCCACGACCATGCTGAGGATTACAATACCTCACACCCGACTGCTGAGGAACAAACTACTCACTGATACCTCCGCTAGGGATACGACAAACTTCAGATTCAGTGGGGATCAACAGCCTTCCGACTAGCTGGGGACAGACCAACTCTCAGACTTGCTGGGGACTAAATCCTTAGACCTGCTGGGGATAGAATAGCCTTTGAACCTACTACTGAGGGACACACTATCCACAGACGCCTCTGCCGGGGAAGAATAAGTCTAACAGATTTCTGACTTGCTTGGGGGAAATAACCATTTACAAGCCTGCTGGGGAGACAAGTCCTGAACTTACTTCAGACAACCCAACCTCTCACACTACTGGACAGTGTTGAAATGTCTGCGAACAAACCGTAGCTTATCTACTTCAGCCCGGAATCAAAGGATGATAACTTGCAAAACAACAAGACATACATGCCCCAGGGGATTGCATGGACGAGATACACTCAAGTGTACTCAACATTCAAAATGATTTTCAAATGTTTTATCTTTCTGCACGTTATTGTCTAGCCTTCATGTTTTTATATGCAATGTCAATAAAAAATTCAGACGTTTTTGCAAACAAAACAGTAAAATAAGAACAAGAGAGCAATTTAACTGAATAACGACTTTTATTGATTGAAAGTGGGCCTGAAAAGGCAAATACATCAGGAAGCAATTCCTAGGAAGAGGTAATTGCGCACAAAAGGAACATAAACCATCCTAATGGAAATGTGAACACGGCATCCACTATTTCCCAATTCTGTTATGACTCACAGATCCTCAACTTTCTCCCCAAATTCCTTGCTTTCTGAGAAGAATGACTGGACCGATCCTATCCTTCAAGATGGTAGACACTAAGCGCGATGGAGTACAGATAACTCAGACTGTAGTCCTCGCTTTATCCCTCTTTTTCCTGGATCGCCCTTTCGGGTTTTCAATCCACCGGGATACCCATTTTTGCCTAAGCCGCCCTTGCGGGTTTTCGACTTACCGGGTGTACATATTCTTTTCATTCTTTATCCCTAACTTTTGCCCGAACCTTTTTTTTCTTTTGGTTCGCCGGGATGCCCTTTTTTGCCTGGACTCTCTTTTTTTTTTTGTCCAGCGGGTCAATTTATGTGAAGTATTTTTTGACTACATCTGAGTTAACAGGGGACGGAAAATCTTCACCATCCATAGTTGTAAGCATCAAAGCTCCATCGGAGAAAACCTTCTTAACAACATATGGACCTTTGTAATTCGGTGTCCATTTGCCCTTGTTATCTGTACCGGGAGGAAGGATCCTCTTCAAAACTAAATCACCAGTCTGATAGCTTCGAGGACGCACTTTCTGGTCAAAGGCCTTCTTCATCCTTCTCTGATACAACTGCCCATGGCACACAGCTGCTAGCCGCCTCTCTTCGATAAAGCTCAACTCATTAAACCTTGTTCGAATCCACTCAGCTTCGTCAAGCTTGACATCCAACAAGACTCTCAGAGAAGGAATCTCCACTTCAACAGGTAGGACAGCTTCCATACCATACGTAAGGGAGTAAGGGGTTGCCCCGGTCGACGTACGTACTGAAGTACGGTACCCATGCAAAGCGAAAGGCAGCATCTCATGCCAATCCTTGTACGTCACGACCATCTTCTGCACAATCTTCTTGATATTCTTGTTTGCCGCCTCTACAGCACCATTCATCTTCGGTCTGTAAGGAGAAGAATTGTGATGTTCAATCTTGAAATCTTTACAAAGCTCTTTCATCATCTTGTTATTGAGATTTGAACCATTATCAGTAATGATTCTCTCAGGAACCCCATAACGACAGATGATTTCCTTCTTAATAAACCGAGCAATCACTTGCTTGGTAACGTTGGCATAGGAAGCTGCTTCCACCCACTTGGTGAAGTAATCAATCGCAACCAGGATGAAACGATGTCCATTAGAAGTAGTAGGTTCAATCTTCCCAATCATATCAATGCCCCACATCGCGAATGGCCAAGGCGAATTCATGACATTCAGAGGGCTTGGTGGTACATGCACCTTATCCGCATTGATCTGACATTTATGGCACTTCCGAGCGTATTTGAAACAATCAGATTCCATAGTCATCCAGTAATAACCGGCACTCAACAATTTCTTGGACATTGCATGACCACCAACATGGGTACCAAAAGATCCTTCGTGCACTTCCTGCATCAACATGTCTGCTTCGTGTCTATCCACGCATCTGAGCAGAACCATGTCAAAGTTCCTCTTGTACAACACGTCATCCTGATTCAAATAAAAGCTTCCAGCTAGCCTTCTCAGGGTTTTCTTGTCATTCTTTGATGCTCCTTCAGGATACTCCTGACTCTTGAGGAAATTCTTGATATCATAGTACCACGGCTTCTCATCAACAACAGACTCGGCTGCAAACACATACGCAGGCCTCTCGAGTCGATTCACCGCAACATGTGGCACATGATTCCACCAATGGACTTTGATCATAGAAGACAAAGTAGCCAGGGCATCAGCCATCTGATTCTCATCTCGGGGGACGTGATACAACTTCACTTTTTTGAAGAAAGTCAGGATCCTTCTGGTGTAATCTCGATAAGGAATCAAATGCGGCTGATGAGTATTCCAATCTCCATTGACCTGATTAATCACTAGAGCGGAATCTCCATAGATGTCCAGTGTTTTGATCCTTAGATCGATGGCTTCTTCAATCCCCATGATACAAGCTTCATACTCAGCCTCGTTGTTGGTTACGTCAAAAGTCAGTATGGCAGAAAAAGGTATATGAGCCCCTTTAGGATTGATAAGCACTGCCCCAACACCGTTGCCATTCACATTCACAGCCCTATCAAACATCAATGTCCACTTGTCATCAAGATCCGGTCCTTCCTCGATAAGAGGCTCTTCACAATCTTTCATCTTCAGATACATGATGTCTTCATCAGGGAATTCAAACATCATCGGCTGATAATCATCGATAGGTTGCTCGGCAAGGTAGTCTGACAGAATACTACCTTTGATGGCCTTCTGTGACGTGTACTGGATATCATACTCTGTTAAGATCATCTGCCAACGAGCAACACGCCCGGTGAGAGCCGGCTTCTCAAAGATGTATTTCACTAGATCCATCTTAGAAATCAATAAGGTAGTATGGTTCAACATATACTGTCTCAGTCGGCGAGCAGCCCAGGCCAAAGCACAGCAAGTTTTCTCAAGCTGTGAATATTTTATTTCACAGTCGGTAAATTTTTTGCTAAGGTAGTATATGGCATGCTCTTTTCGACCAGACTCGTCATGCTGTCCCAATACACACCCCATCGAGTTCTCAGTCACTGAAAGGTACATTATCAGAGGCCTCCCAGGAACTGGAGGTATGAGGATTGGAGGTTTCTGCAAATACTCTTTTATCTTGTCAAAAGCTTTCTGACAGCCATCATTCCACCTGATTTCTTGATTTTTCCTTAGCAATTTGAATATCGGTTCACACGTGGCAGTTAGGTGAGATACAAACCGTGCAATATAGTTCAATCTCCCTAAAAACCCACGAACCTGCTTTTCCGTTCTTGGTTCAGGCATTTCTTGAATAACTTTCACTTTTGCTGGATCAACCTCAATCCCCTTCTCACTGACAATGAAGCCTAACAGCTTACCGGATCTTACCCCAAACGTACACTTGTTTGGATTCAGCCTCAGTTTGAACTTTCTCAGCCTTTCAAACAATTTCTGCAAATTTACCAGGTGCTCCTCTTCTGTCTGCGACTTCACAATCATGTCATCCACGTACACTTCAATTTCTTTGTGCATCATGTCATGAAAGAGAGTCGTCATAGCCCTCTGATAGGTATCACCGACATTCTTCAGCCCAAATGGCATCACCTTATAGCAGAACGTGCCCCAAGGTGTAATGAATGTCGTCTTTTCCATGTCTTCTGGCGCCATCTTGATCTGATTATAGCCAGAAAATCCATCCATGAAAGAGAAAACCGAGGATTGAGCCGTATTATCAACCAATACATCAATGTGAGGTAATGGGAAGTCGTCTTTCAGACTGGCTCTGTTTAAATCCCGGTAATCGACACACATCCTGACTTTGCCATCCTTCTTCGGCACGGGAACGATGTTGGCCACCCACGGGGGATAATTGGTCACTGCCAGAAAACCTGCATCCAACTGCTTCTGAACCTCTTCCTTGATCTTGACAGCCATGTCAGGACTAGTTCTGCGAAGCTTCTGCTTTACTGAAGGGCAATATTCTCTGAGAGGTAGTCTATGCACCACAATATCTGTATCCAACCCAGGCATATCTTGATACGACCAGGCGAATATCTCCACATATTCTCTCAGCATTTCAATCAGCCCTCTCTTGACATCTTCCTTCAAAGCAGCCCCGATCTTGATCTCTCTTCTGGCGTCCTCAGTACCAAGGTTAATAATCTCCAACTCCTCCTGATGAGGTTGGATGACCCTTTCCTCCTGCTTCAATAATCTGACCAGTTCTTTGGGGAGTTCACAATCTTCCTCACTCTCCTCTTCAGCTTGGTAGATGGGATTATTGAAATCATACTGAGCCATAACAGAACTGTATATAGTGGAGTCCGTAAGATCGATTCTGCATGTTTAATGCTTTATTTTAGAAAAAAGAGTTCAAGAAAGTCACAAAAACAAAAAACATTGCCATTTTTATTGTTTTGAAAAATGAAAAACAAAAACGGAAAGACAGGGATCACAAAATTGTTTGCAAAACATCCTTTATTAATGATATCATTTCAAAACATGATGAGGCCCTACAATGAACCACTACGTCTTGGGCAGAACGTATGGTTTTGTGCAAAATGAAAAACAAAAGAAAATTACTCTGTTTGAAGAGTAACTTGGACTACTTCTTTTGCTGTCCAATTGTTGATCGACTCCCCTGGAGCACAAGGGCGAACCCAGTTGTCTAGATCATAATCACTGTCACAGTCTTCGCCACCGGCTGCAAAGATGTCACCATGATTCATCAGCCCGGCGCTGGTGAAGGTACTCGGCCCTTTCTGCTCACACTACTCTACATGCAGAGGTAGATAACCAATACCGAACTTGTCTTCTTTAATGGGCATGTCAACCATCTTGCCCCAGCCTTATGTCTTGCCTGAGTTGACAACCTCCATAGCCTGCTTGTAGGATGCAATTGAGGCACTTGGCTTCTTCTGCTCAGCAAAAGCCACCTTCTCAAGAGCAACGGTCTCAAACGCCTGGCATAGAGTTTCATGGATCTCGCCATCCACCTCTACATACTGGAAAGAGGATAAATGACTCACCAGAATGTCCTCCTCGCCACACACAGTTACAATCTGACCGTTCCAAACATACTTCAGCTTCTGATGGAGAGTTGACGACACTGCTCCTGCCCCATGTATCCAAGGACGCCCCAATAAGCAACTATATGCTGGCTGGATATCCATCACATAGAAGATAATATCAAATACCTCCGGGCCAATCTTCACTGGCAAAGTGACTTCACCAAAAACAGACCGTTTGGATCCATCAAATGCACGAACAATGAGATTGCTTGGAGTGAGGACAACCCCTTTAACGTCAATCTTGCTCAGAGTCTTCTTGGGCAACACATTCAACGAGGAGCCAGTATCCACCAACACATGTGACAATACTGCGCCTTTACACTCCATAGTGATATGCAGAGCTTTGTTATGGTTACGACCTTCAGGCGCCAGATCCAAGTCTGTGAACCCCAAACCATGCCTTGTACTCACATTCGCAATAACACCCTCAAGTTGATTGACAGAAATCTCCTGAGGCACGTAAGCCAAATTCAACATTTTCAGCAAGGCATTACGGTGTGCCTCAGAGCACAATAACAACGAGAGGATAGAAATCTTGGACGGAGTTTGATTCAGCTGATCTACAATCTTGTAGTCACTCTTCTTAATAATCTTCATAAACTCCTCCACGTCTTTCTCAAAAGGCCCCTCAGGCGCTTCCTTCTGTACAGGCTCTTCATCAACCACAGCTTGTTTACCCTTCGCTTTGGCGAGAGACTCAGCATTGTTGTCTCTCAAAGGCTGCGGTGCAAACAGACGACTGCTCCTGGTAAAACCTCCAGGTCCCCCTACATTGTCCACCACAGGACCAATAGTCACCGGAGCTCTGCTCGGCAAACCAATTGTTACTGGAGACTGATTAACTGGTCTGATCTGACTTTCCGCCCTTCTGTGGTTGCGGTAAGCATTATCATACTTCCACGGCACAGCCCTACTATTCTCAAAAGCCCTTCTACCAGAAGCAACAATAGTAGTGGATGCACTGACAGTTACTGGAGCAGAAATGGTAACAGGAGTACCAACGGTTGCAGGTGCATTGACAGTTCTCTGGCCACGTCCAGAACCCTCAGACGGTTTGAAATAAATGGTGACAGTTGACACCACTCCATGATCTTTCACGGCCCTAGCAAACTGCAAACAGCCCTCATCAATCAGTCCCTGGATACCATTCTTCAACTGTATACAACCATTCTCTGAATCAGCACAGTCTGAACAGCCCTTATCACAGCCCGGGAACACTCCCCCATTCAACAGACGCTCTTTCACAACAAACAGCGATGTCTGAACTTCCTCAACATCAACTATCAAGTCCACAGCTTCTCCATCTTCCACATTATTTACCCTATGCGCACCATGTTGAGGCATAGGGTTGTTCACAACATTAGGAATAGGAGCAAAATTGATTGTTTTGGCGTCAATCAAGTCCTGGACCTTATGATGAAAAGCCCGACAGTTCTCAATATGGTGCCCAGGTTCACCGGAGTGAAAGTCACACCGAACGTTGGCATCATACCCAGCCGGTATCTTCGTCAACAGGGCCATAGTACGCAACTCAACAAACCCCAATCTGAGCAATTCAGGCAGCAACTCAGCATATGTCATAGGTAACGGGTCGAAACACGATCCGACATTCTCTGCCTTGGCTGAAACGGACGTTGCTGTTGTTGTTGTGGTGGTGGTGGTGGAGCTCTCTGTTGTTGCTGTTGTCGTGGTTGAGGTGCTGGGATGGTTACAGTAGCAACCTGGCGATATTGCCCTTTGTTCACGTTTCTTCTGCTGTGTACGGCATTAGTCTCACCCTCCCTTCTTCTGGGTGCCCCAACAAATGGCTTTTTTGAAGACGAAGAACCAGCATCTTGAATTTTTCCGGCTTTAATGAGGCTTTCGGTTCTCTCCCCACAGATTACGACATCAGAGAAACTACCAAATGGGCAACTTCCCATCCGGTCCATGAACACACCTTGTAAAGTCCCGATGAACATATCGGTCAAC